>NC_044554.1:54610675-54915675 GCF_007565055.1 Rhinopithecus roxellana | reverse complement strand
ATGGAAAAAGCTCTGGAAAATAACATCAGTTGCTTTTTGTTTTGTTTTGTTTTAACCACATATCCCCAAAAGGCATTATCTGGGGGCAATTTCACTTTATTTTTATAGAAATACCTTATATTCTTCTGTATTCTTTTCTTTTTCATGACCACAAATTACATTTATAATCAGCAAAAACAACAAAAAAGATTTCCATTTTGGAAAAAAACAAAAACTAAAAAAGTAGTCGCCAAAATCCAAAATAAACACCAAAAATCTATTTCTGATGTAAGAAAACAAAACACAAAACAAACAAAAAATGACCATTTATGCAACTCTAATGCAATAAGTAGGATTTGCACAATTTCTCTCATTCTTTTTTTTGAAAAAAATTCACCAAGTGGATTGTAATGTCTTCATTAATGATTAAAGTAATAAAACCAGGTTATTTTACTCATATTATGGAACTAATAATTTCAACTTTTTTTTCCCTAAAAGTAATATTGAATTGGTCTGACACACTGTTTAGGAATCATAACTTGAATTATTGGAATTCATTTGGGAAGCCTAGCCTCACTTAAAATTGCTGCTGTCTGCAATGTAATAAATGTGATCGATGGCCTTCTGCAGCTACGCAGTTTAGCTGCTCCTTCGTTGTTGAGGGAGAGGCCCCTTTGTGTGTATACATGTGCGTATTTCTTGAATGCTCTGCAACTGTTTCCAACAGGAACTAGCTTTGAGCCTCCTGCTCACAGTTAGCTAAGAATATCCTGTTATTTTCCAATTATCATAGAACAATTTAGATTACCTGTAAGATAAAAAATCTCATTGAAGATGGATGACTCGTAAAACAGTAAAAATATAAGCACAAGGAGCCCTTATTAGTTCTGTTTCTCTTGATTCTTTGTCATTTTGAACTAGAAGGAAAAATTGGTTTCTACTGGTAACTAGAACTTTCACAAGATCATCGAATTAAGCAAAGTCACACCAGAAAATTTAAATTAGTCTCAATGTTGTTCATTAGAAATAAGTGTTTAAATATACTTTCAAACAAAGTAAATGCAGATTTTAGTCAGTGCCTTCCCCAACATATCTCCAGTATTTCTTCTTCTTTACTTTTTCTCTTTTTATGAGACAGGGTCTCACTCTGACACCCAGGCTGGAGAGCAGAGGCACCAGTATAGCTCACTGCAGCCTCAACCTCTTGGGCTCAAGCAATACTCCTGCCTCAGCCTCCCGAGTAGCTGGGACCACAGGCACGCACCACCATACCTGGCTAATTTTTTAAATCTTTTGTAGAGATGGGGTCTTGCTATGTTTCCCAGGCTGATCTCAAATTCCTGGGCTCAAGCAATCTGCCCACCTTGGCCTCCCAAGTGCTGGGATTACAGGTGTGAGTCACTGCACCCGGCCAGTATCTTCAGTATTTCCGTACCTCCTCCCTGCTCTCCTTTTTTTCTTCCATTGGACTTAACACTTCAATTCATAATTTTAGAAATAAATTATTTGACACTTCTCTTGCAGTCGATTACAACACACCCATGTATAGGAATAAAGCAGAGAACTTAAGCAACACACTCTGCTACCATGTGAGATGTTTAACTCCTAAATCAAATTATCTTCTTCACTTAGTAAATTTACGAATACAGGTTAAGTATCCCTTATCTGAAATGCTTAGGACCAGAAGCGTTTCAAATTTCGGACTTGTTCAGATTTTGGAATATTTGCTTATACATGAGATATCTTAGAGCTAGGATGCAAGTCTAAACACAAATGCAATTATGTTGCCTATATCTTACGCACATAGCCTGAAGGAAATTTTATACAATATTTTAAATAATTTTGTGCATAAAACAAAGATGGTGCACATTGAACTATCAGAAAGCAAAGGTGTTACTATCTCAGCCACCCATGTGCATGTGGACAATCTGTGGTTGTTCAGCCTCATCATTCCTGACACTGATTTATATACCAGTAAGCTGTCATTTTCTTCCACTTATTCACACATAAGTACTTAACAGTTAAAAAAAAAAAATCACATATGATTAATACAGTGCAAAAATCATGTGTTCAGGGTAACTAAGCAGCACAGTAGCATCCCCAGAAAACCTGTATCAGCCGCTAAACTGCAACAACAGCCAACAGCAGGCATTATCTCTACCTACAATGTTGTGCTTTTGGTTAAGGGATTACTTTGCACTGTATTATAATTTTTAGGTGAGAAAAAATATCCGAAGCAACTAGTTGAGAGACCAGGAAGTGGGTCATCTAGAGATGAGGAGGCATTCTGCTTGCTGGCTTTTTAAATTTTTATTTTATTTTATTTTATTTATTTCATTTTATTTTATTTTTTGAGACAGTTTTGCTCTGTCACCCAGGCTGGAGTGCAGTGGTGCAATCTTGGCTCATCACAACTTCTACCTCCCAGGTTCAAGCGATTCTCCTGCCTCAGCAGCCTGAGTAGCTGGGACTTCAGGCGCATGCTGCCATGCCTGGCTAATTTCTGTATTTTTAGTAGAGACAGGATTTCACGATGTTGGCCAGGATGGTCTTGATCTCCTGACCCTGTGATCCGCCCACCTAGGCCTCCCCAAGTGCTGGGATTACAGGTGTGAGCCACCGCACACGGCCTGGGTGGCTTTTAAAAAGACTTCCTCCTGAGTCCTCTACCTCAGTAACCACAGTTTTTGTCTCAGAAATCTCTCTTTGATTTTATATGAATACACGCTGCTCTATTCCAGCAATAAACCCATCCCACATTTTCAGCACGTTGTCTATAGGCCCTTTTTCTGCAGTGTTAATACTTCAGCATCAACATTCTCACAACCTCCTTGATTCAGAACCATTTCAGCTATTTCACTATCAGTCAGTGAATGACAATTAGAGTCTCATTACAGATGTTAAAAAACTTCTTCAATATCCACTTCTTTCAGGATACTGACAGACTCTGAAGGTATACTGTTTGCATATGTAAGGAAGTCAGGAATCTTTTTTTTTTTCTCTCACTTGATATATGGAATTCTTCAAAGTCACCACTTTCTTCGTTATCATCACTGAACAGTCTCAGGGTGGAGGTTGCACCAGGCATGCACAGTTGTGTCTTTAGTCACTGTGTTCCAAGCACTGACACAACAGCATCCTTTCTGCTAAACTCCTTTTGAAAACCTTTCAGGGCTGTCCAAGAGCAGTGGGTCACTGTAATCCCAGAACTTTGGGAGGCCAAGGCAGGTGGATCACTTGAGGTCAGGAGTTCCAGACTGGCTGGCCAACATGGTGAAACCCCATCTCTACCAAAATATAAAAATTAGTCCGGCGTGGTGGCAGGCACCTGAAATCCCAGCTACTCGGGAGGCTGAGGCAGGAGAATCACTTCAGCCTGGGAGGTGGAGGTTGCAGTGAGCCGAGATCATGCCACTACACTCCAGCCTGGGCGACAGAGCAAGACTCTGTCTCAAAAACAAAAAAAGAAAAAAGAAAAGAAAGAAAAAGAAAAAGAAAAAGAAAACCTTTCAGGGCTGGGTATGGTGGCTCACACTTGTAAACCCAGCATTTTGGGAGGCCAAAGCAGGCAAATTGCCTGAGTCCAGGAGTTCTAGACCAGTCTGAGCAACATGGCAAAACCCCATCTCTACCAAAAATACGAAAAAATTAGCCAGGCGTGGTGACAATGCCTGTGGTCCCAGCTACTTGGGAGGCTGAGGTGAGAGGATCACTTGAGCCTGGGAGGCAGAGGTTGCAGTGAGCCAAGATTGCGCCACTGCACGCCAGCCTGAGTAACAGAGTGAGACCTCATCTTAGAAAAAAAAAAAAGAAAACCTTTCACACTTATGCTTCTGTTCACTACTGCTAGCATGCTGTTAAAGAAAGAGTTTTTATATCTACTAATCATTAATCTGAGGATGTCCTGGTCACATGACTGAATTAATGAAGTCACATTTTTGAAGAAAATATATGGAATAGACATTGTTTTTTATAAGAATTTCAGCTCAGCCCAGTGCCATGACTCACACCTGTAATCCCAGCACTTTGGAAGACCCAGGCGGGCAAATAACCTGAGGTCAGGAGTTCGAGACCAGCGTGACCAACATGGAGAAACTCTCTCTCTACTAAAAATACAAAATTAGCCGGGCATGGTGGCGCATGCCTGTAATCCCAGCTACTCGAGAGGCTGAGGCAGGAGAATCACTTGAACCTGGGAGTCGGAGGTTGTGGTGAGCTGAGATCACGCCATTACACTCCAGCCTGGTGACCGAACGAAACTCTGTCTCAAAAAAAAAAAAAAAAAAAAAAAAAAAAAAAAAAAAAATTCAGCTGGAGGATGAGCAGAACATTGGTCAAGGAATAACACGTCTTGCAGTTGCCATCCAGCCCAGCTTCCCTGCAGTGAGCACAAGCCACTGGTACAAAATGTTTGTGAAATCAACCAGAAAAGATGTCCTTGGTGATCCATGCCTTTTTGTTGGCATAATAATGGACTGGTAAGAAAATCAGTCCTTTAAAACAGTGAGGACACAAGCTTTTGCCTTCACAGCAAACTTACATGTAAGTGTGCTGGCTGCATTAGCACATCTCAGCGTTGTTCTGTCCTTGGCCTTTTTAATTCCTGTAAGGCTGTTTCATCAGTTATAGTCAATGTCTTTCTGGGGCAAGAATGCCAAAACAGTGATGGTTCATCAGCATTATGGATTTGTTCTGGTGTCAGATTTTCATCACTGACAACCTTGGCAAACTCATCTGTGATTTCTCTGCTGATTCATGATCAGCAGATACTTTATTACCACAAAATTTTAAAAATTTAATGCTGTACTTTTTCTTCAATTTCTGCATCCAGCCTGTTGAATAATCTCAGGTCCCTTCAATTTCCAGTTCATCATAATAGATCTTTGCTTGTTTCATGATCAGCTTACCATTAAGTGGCATGTGTTCACTGTGACACTGACAGATCCATTATTTTAAAACATTATGGAGATCTTCACTTCTAGCTTCAAGCAGTGTTTCTCTTGGTATCTTAAATTCTGTTCATCCCTTTCAGCATACAATTTCAACATTTTATCCTTATGTTTCTTCAGGTCTTTTAAAATTTTTTTAAATTATTTTTTCCTCTTTTTCTTTTGTTGAAACAGGGTCTCACTCTGTCACCCAGGCCGGAGTGCAGTGACATGATCTCAGCTCACTGCAACCTCTGCCTCCCAGGTTCAAGTGAATCTCATGCCTCAGCCTCTCCAGTAGCTGGGATCACAGGCATGCGCCACCACATCTGGCTAATTTTTGTAATTTTTAGTAGAGTCGGGGTTTCACTATGTTGGCCAGGCTGGTCTCAAACTCCTGACCTCAAGTGATCCACCTTCTTCAGCTTCCCAAAGTGCTGGGATTACCGGGGTAAGCCACTGAACCCAGCTCTTCAGGTCTTATATGGTGTTCATTCCAACACCACACTCTTCTGTAAGATGTTTCATACTGACACCACTGTCCAGTTTCTCCAACAGCTTGACTTTCTGTGCTATAGACAAATACACATGCTTACTCTTTTTCTTATCACTGTTATCCATAGCAGTATCTGCAGGCCTTTTTGACATTTTCAAGAATATCATTACACAACAGAGCTGAGAATAAGCACAAAAACATAATGAGTAATGCACATAGGTATTGGTCCCAGGTGGGGCATAATGGGGAACCTGCCATTGGTGCATTCAGCCTGTATGTGTGCCATTTTATTACAGTTTATCGGTGTGCCTCCATGGCGGAATATGGGCGTGCATGGAAAAGATATATTGAAGCTGAAGAGGACTGAGAGGGTCTTTTTTCCATTAGGTACACTGAATAAACTGTATGTTGTGTACCTCTGTTTGGACTGCAACCCACCATATGAAACCGGGTGTGGGATTTTCCACTTGTGGTGTCATGTCAGTGCTCAAAACGTTTCAGAGGCTGGGTGTGGTGGCTCATGTCTATAATCCCAGCACTTTGGGAAGCCAAAGCAGGAGAATTTCTTGAGTCCAGGAGTTTGAAACCAGCCTGGATAAAATGATGAGACCCTGTCTTTACAAAAAAAAATTTTTTTTTAAATTAGCCTAGTGAGGCCGGGTACGGTGGCTCATACCTGTAATTCCAGTACTTTGGGAGGCCAAGGCGGGCAGATCACTTGAAGTCAGGAGTTCCAGACCAGCCTGGCCAATATGGTGAAACCCCATCTCTACTAAAAATACAAAAATTAGCCAGGTGTGGTGGCACAAGCCTGTAATCCCAGCTACTCAGGAGGCTGAAGAAGGAGAATCACTTGAACCTGGGAGGCGGAGGTTGCAGTGAGACAAGATCACTCCAGCCTGGGCAACAGAGCAAGACTCCACCTCAAAAAAAGAAAAAATAAAAATTTGCCTGGTGTACTGCTGCACACCTGTGGTCCCAGCTACTGGGAGGCTCAAGCAGGAGGGCCACATGAGTTCAGGAGTTCAAGATTGCAGTGAGCTATGGTGGTGCCACTGCACTCCAGCCTAGGCAACAGAGCAAGATCCTGTCTCAAAAAGAAAAGAAAAGAAAAGAAAAGAAAAGAAAAGAAAAGAAAAGAAAAGAAAGAGAGAGAGAAAGAAAGAGAAAGAAAAAAGGAAAGAAAGAAAGAGAAAGAAGAAGAAAGAGAGAAAGAAAGAAAGGAAGGAAGGAAGGAAGAAGAAGGAAGGAAGAAGGAAAGAAGGAAGGAAGAAGAAGGAAAGAAGAAGAAAGAAAGAAAGAAAGAAAGAAAGAAAGAAAGAAAGAAAGAAAAGAAAAAAGAAAGAAAGAAAGAAAGAAAAAAGGAAGGAAGGAAGGAAAAGGAAAAAGAAAAAAAGGTTTCAGATTTGGGAGCATTTTGGATTTTGGACTTTGAGAATAGGAATGCTCAACCCATATAAATAAATATTTACAAAGAAAAACTGAACTGCACAGGAGCCTTATCAGGTTTTTATCTTAAACACAGTCCCAAACCCTTGAAACACGGGATTGTTAATTTGGAAGAAACCTCAGAGACTATTTCATATATGGTAACACTGAGGTAGATTGAGCCCGAGGAACTTACACCATATTGCACAGCTAGTTAGTAATGATTCAGCCCTTCACTATCATCTTTCCATCTTACTCTTTGCTTTTCTACCTTACTCTTTGCTTTTCCACAGGAGGAAGAGAAAAGAAAGGCATGTGCATGACTTTCCTCATTTAATACCACAGTCGCAAGGTGCATGTTGTTATCCTGATTGACAAGATGAGTAAACTAAGACCCTGACAAGTTGTATAGTTAGTCCAAGGTCACAAAGCTGCTAAGGGAAAAAGTGGAATTGGAACCTCAAATTGTAACCTGAGTGGATTCTATAAGCAGCCTTTGTCCAAGTTCAGACAACGATGAAAAGAGAATATTTTACTGACAATTTAGAAGGATACATTGAGGAAACTTCACATCATATATCACATTAGGCAAAAACTTAAAAAAATTATTCTGTAGATATTTCTGCTAATTCCTTCCCCTCCCCAAAACTTGTTACTTTCCGATGTACCTGGTTTTTCTTTATAATGTTACAAGGGAAATAAATTACAATTGCTTAATCAACATGAAAGGTAAGATTTCTGTGAAAAGTTTCTCCTGCCTGTCATCAAGACTGCACATGGGCTGGGCGCAGTGGCTCACATCTGTAATCCTAGCTACTTGGGAGGCTGAGGCACGAGAATCACTTGAACCTGGGAGGGGGAGGTTGTGGTGAGCTGAGATCATGCCACTGGACTCCAGCTAGGGTGACAGAGTGAGACTCCTTCTCAAAAAAAAAAAAAAAAAAAAAAGACTGCATATGTATGTATGTAACCTGTCATGATCCTTGGTGGACTGAACAAAGGGGGGCGAACACGGGAATAAAAGACAAAAACAAAAGAGTATATTTGGAAGAAGGGGTCGGGGGCACCTTGCCTCTAGTGGACAAGGATCCTGAGCTTTGCACAGCCCTCCGTATTTATTAGGCAAAAAGAGAGTGAGAAGGAGGGGGTGGTTGTTGGGTAATTGTCAGTTGGCTGTTTGGTTCACAGCAGGGTTGCAAGACTGCATCCTTTGAACAATAGGAGCTAGATTTCCCAGTAGACAATTTCAAGGAGCCCAGCGCCAGGGATTGATGGTCCTCAGCAAACCTTTTGGTGGCAGGCACAGTGTGAGTTTGCCCACATCCTGCATTCATGATAAACAGTTTGCTTTTGATCATCTAGCCTCCAGTGGAATGCTGAGTTGGTCACGATCCCTTTGGCCTTGTAAGCTCCTAACACACGTAGAAATGCTGCATAAACTTTACTAAAAATAAATTCTGAGCTGGACACAGTGTAATCACACCTATCTGTTGGTGTGCTTGTGTAGGAGAATCTGGGAGTGTACTGAAAAAATATATTGCAGCTGAAGGGGGCTGGGAAGGTCTTTTTTCCCTTAGGGAAACTGAACAAACTGTGTGTTGCCCACCTATGTTTTGACTGCAACATCTGGTGATGTTTGTTTGAGACCAGATTGGGTAACATAGTAAGATTCTATGTCTAAAAAAAAAAAAAAATCCTGTTTTTAACAGGGTCTTACTCTGTCACCCAGGCTGGAGTGCAGTGGAACAATCATAGCTGCAGCCTCGAATTCCTGGGCTCAAGTGATCCTCTCACCTCAGCTTCCCAAGGAGCTAGGACTACAGGTGCATGCCCCCACACCCAGGTACTTTTTATTTTTCCAGTAGAGATGGAGTCTCACTATGTTGCCCAGGCTGGTCTTGAATTCCTGGGCTCAAGTGATCCTTCTGTCTTAGCCTCCCAAAGTGTCGGGTTATCAGGTATGAGCCACTGTACCCAGCACAAAAAATATATATTTTTTTAATTAGTTGGGTGTAGTGGCACACACCTGTAGTCTTAGCTACTTGGGAGGAAGGCTGAGGTGGGAGGATTGAAGCCCAGGAGTTTGAGGTGGCAGTGAGCTAGGATCATGCCACTGTATTCCAGCCTGGGGGACGGAGAGAGACCCCTTCTCTTAAAAATATATATATAATTTTAAAAAATAATCCCTTTTATTTTGGGAGACAGGATCTCACTATGTTGCCCAAGCTGGTCTCAAACTCTTTGGCTCAAGCAATTCTCCCACCTCAGCCTCCTGAGGAGCTGGGATTACAAGCTAAAAAATTTTGGCCTGGGTTCAGTAGCTCACGCCTGTAATCCCAGCACTTTGAGAGGCTGAGGCAGGCAGATCACCTGAGGTCGGGAGTTTGAGACCAGCCTGACCAACATGGAGATACCCCATCTCTACTAAAAATACAAAATTAGCTGGGTGTGGTGGCACATGCCTGTAATTCCAGCTACTTGGGAGGCTGAGGCAGAATTGCTTGAACCCAGTAGGCAAAGGTTGTGGTGAGCCAAGATTGTGCCATTGCACTCTAGCCTGGGCAACAAGAGTGACATTCTGTCTCAAAAAAAAAAAAAAAAAAAAAAAATTGGAGGCTGAACAAGGTGACTCATGCCTGTAATCCCAGCACTTTGAGAGGTCAAGGCAGGTGGATCACTTGAGCCCAGGAGTTGGAGAACAGCCAGGGCAACGACATGGAGAAACCCTATCTCTACAAAAAATACAAAAATTAGTCAGGCATGGTGGCATGTGCCTGTGGTCTCAGTTATCCAGGAGGCTGAGGTCAGAGGATTGCTTGGGCCTGGCAGGTTGAGGCTGCAGTGAGCCAAGATCATGACACTGCATTCCAGCCTGGATGACAGTGAGACCCTGTCTCAAATAAATAGATATATAAATTTTTTGGAGGGGAAACATAAGGCCAAGCAAAAATTTAAAAAGCTAAGATGGCAAAAACAGACTAAACTTCAAGTCTAAGCAGCAACTGAAGGTTGAAACCAAAATGGCTCAGAGTTCCTGGCACTGAATGTGAACCTGAAAAGCTGGAGGCTAACGTGCTGAAACCTACTTAGAAAGAAGAATGCAGCCCATGCCCTGTGCACAGAGAGCTGGACCAGAGCCATGTACACAACGCTGCTGTCTCCAAAATGACGATTTAGAAAACATTACCCAATAAAGTTTTGCAGGAGCAGTGGCTCACACCTGCAATCCCAGGTGTGATTGGGAGGCCGAGGTGGGAGGATCACTTGAGGTGAGGAGTTCAAATTCAGCCTTGCCAACATGGTAAAACCCTGTTTCTCCTGAAAATACAAAAATTAGCCAGGCATGGTGGTGGGCACCTGTAATCCCAGCTACTTGGGAGGCTGAGGCACGAGAGTAGCTTGAACCCATGAGGCGGAAGTTGCAGTGAGCCCAGATCATGCCACTGCACTCCAACCTGGGCAATAGAGTGAGAATCTGTCTCAAAAAAAGAAAACATTATGCAATAAAGTTGATAGAAGAATGTAAAGAAGAATATAATTGACCTGAGATGAGAAATAATTTCATAAACACGATTCAAAAGTACAACCCATAAAGCAAACTATTGATGAATGGAATTAGAGGCAGATCAAGGATTTCTATTCAATGAAAGGCACCAGGGAAAAAGTTATGAATAGAGAATATGCAAATATATTTGTGATGTCTATGAGAAGGAAAGGGTTAAGTAGTAAGTCTACAGTCTCTTCTATTAATGGAAGAAGAGTAGATTACTGCAAAAATAGGCAGACTAGGCCTAATCTCCTTGTGAAAGTGCTAATGACATGCCTCCTAGCTAATGGTATTTGCTAACGGGGAGTCTTTATCTATGGAATGCTTTTAATAGGAGAAACCTGGTTATTTATGATTGCTTATGGTAAACAAACCAGGAATCTATCGATTTATGGGCGTGGCTCACTGGAAAATATTGCGTGATGGTTACAACCATCTGAGTGTAAATTGGAGATGTGTCATGACTTAAATGAATAAATATTGATTTATACTATTTCTTTTTTTTTTTTGAGATGAAGTCTTGCTCTGTCGCCCAGGCTGGAGTGCAGTGGCTTGATTTCCGCTCACTGCAAGCTCTGCCTCCTGGGTTCATGCCATTCTCCTGCCTCAGCCTCCCGAGTAGCTGGGACTACAGGCACCCACCACCATGCCCAGCTAATTTTTTGTATTTTCAGTAGAGATGGGGTTTCACCATATTAGCCAGGATGGTCTCGATCTCCTGACCTCGTGATCCGCCTGCCTCAGCCTCCCAAAGTGCTGGGATTACAGGCGTGAGTGATTTATGCTATTTCTAATGAACTTAGCTGGATCACTTGGTTAAGTGGGTGTTTGCCACGTTTCTCCACTATAGAGCTACTATCTTTCCCTTGAAATTAATAAGTATTTTATAAAGAGATACTTTGAGACTGCAAATATCCTATTTGTCATCGAATTTTCACTCACCGGATATGGTATCCATTAATGACTGTTTCCTAAAACAATTATTCTGTGGTGGTTGCCAAATGCTGATTTTTTTAATTGAGTCATGTGTTCTACGTGTATTCATTTATATTTTTAGCTGAGGAAGACCTTTCCCTTTTCCCCCATTTATTTATTTATGTGTTTGTTTGTTTATATCAGCAGGAACCTCATAGATATTTACTTTATTCCTTGGGTTATATCAGGTTGGTGCAAAAGCTATTGTGGTTTTTGCCATTAAAAGTAGTAACTTTTGGCCGGGCGGGGTGGCTCACGCCTGTAATCCCAGCACTTTGGGAGGCTGAGGCAGGCAGATCACCTGAGGTTAGGAGTTCAAGACTAGCCTGCCCAACATGGAGAAACCCCGTGTCTATTAAAAATACAAAAATTAGCCGGGCATGGTGGCAGGCACCTGTAATCTCAGCTGCTCAGGAGACTGAGGCAGGAAAATCGATTGAACCCAGGAGGTAGAGGTTGCAGTAAGCCAAGATCATACCACTGCACTCCAGCCTGGTGACAGAATGAGACTCCCTCTCAAAAACAGACAAACAAACAAAAAATTAGCAGGGCATGGTGGTGGGCGCATGCAATCCCAGCTATTTGGGAGCCTGAGGCAGGAGATTCACTTGAACCTGGGAGGAGGAGGTTGCAGTAATAAACATAATATGGGAACACAGTTCTTTAAAAGAAAAATTTATCAAGTACATTTTAACCTTAGATAAAATGGACAATTTTTTCCATCAGTTATTGGGGTACAGATAGTATTTGGTTACATGAGTAAATTTTTTAGTGGTGATTTGTGAGGTTTTGGTGCACCCATCACCTGAGCAGTATACACTGTACCATATTTGTAGTATTTTATTCCTCACCCCCTCACTCCTCCCCCCAAGTCCGCAAAGATCATTGTATCATTTGTATGCCTTTGCATCCTCATAGCTTAGCTACCACATATCTTTTTTAAAAGTACACCTTACCAAATTTGATTTTTTTCAAAAGCTGACTGAACTAATAAACACTAAAGACATTTAAAAGATAGTCAATAATACCCTTTCTTGCTCCAAAGGACACTTTTTCAAGATGTTAAAATATAGGTTTTATCAAGTCTTCAGGAAATGCATAATCCCTATTTCATATAAAATATTTCAGAGAATAAAAGGAGGACAAGTCACCAAATTCAATTTACTTTGATGTCAAATAGAACAAAAACAATATAACCTTACTTACGAACATACGTCCAAAATGCTAAATTTTATAAATAACAAATCAAATTCTGTAGCACGATTGATCCTCATTATCGACAGATTCTGTATCTGTGAGTTTGCCTACTTACTAAATGTTTTTGTAACCCCAAAATCAATACTCACAGCACTTTCACAGTTATTTACAGACGTGCACAGGGTTGCGAAAACTTTTGAGTTACCCAACTCACACATTCCTAGCTGACGTCAACAATGGTGACACTCTCCTTTCTTGTTTCAGCTCCTGTTCAGTAAAAGGTGTTGTTTTTGCAGCCTATTTAGTGCCATATTTTTCACAATTTTGTGCTTATTGTTGGTAATTTACTGTTTGAAATGGTCCCCAAGTGTAGGACTGAAGTGCTGTGTACTGCTTCTAAGCACAAAAAGACTGTGACGTGACCTGGAGAGAAATCATGTGCATTAGGTCAACTTTGAACAGGCATATGCATTATATAGTGGTACTGGGCATGAACTGCACGCTAATGAATCAACAATATAGAATAAGGTGGCTTTATTTATGTATTTATTTTTTGAGATGGAGTCTCACTCTGTCGCCCAGGCTGGAGTGCAGTGGTACAATCTCAGCTCACTGCAACCTCCGCCTCCCAGGTTCAAGCAATTCTCGTGCCTCTGCCTCCCGAGTAGCTGGGACTACAGGTGTGCACCAACACGTCCAGTTAATTTTTGTATTTTCGGTAGAAACAGGGTTTTACCATGTTGACAAGGCTGGTCTCAAACTCCTGACCTCAAATGGTCTGCCCACCTTGGCCTCCCAAAGTGCTGGGATTACAGGCTTGAGCCACCATGCCCGGTCAAAATAAGCTGTCTTTAGACAGAAAACATAAATAAAACAAGGTTATGTATTAATTGGTTGACTAAAATGTTGTGACCAGAGGCTTTCAGGAACCTAACTGTGTATTTCCTCTGGGAGCAATAGTTAAGTATTTGCTGACTCAGTATTCAAAGCAGCATAACTACTGTGAATAATGAGAATGGACTGTATGTATAGTACAAATGTGTGTGTGAATGCATACAGAATATATCATAGTCAAGTAAATCTTCTCTCATGGATGCAAGGATAGTCAACATAAAACTTTCAACATAATTACCATGTTAATATAGTTGCCTAGTAGGTTCTCCCTGCTTGCTGAGCAATCAAAATCAATTAACCGAGACTGTGGCATTAAATTAAAGAAATAGTTTAATTGACATAAGACTGGCCATGCGGGAAATGGAGATATTACTTAAATCTCTGAAATCTTGGAGGCTAGAGGTTTTATGTGCAATTGGTAGGCAGGGGGTCTAGGGAATGGTTGCTGCTGATTGGTTGGAGATGAAACCATAAGAGTGTGAAAACCATCCTCCTGTGCTAAATCAGCCTCTGGGTGGGGCCACAGAACGAGCTAAGTCAGGAATCAGGAGTCTGGGTGTGGTATGTCAGTTGCCAGAATGCAAGTCTAAAAAAAGTCTCAAAAGACCAATCTTAAGTTTCACAATAGTGATGTTATCTACAGGAGCAATAGAGAAAGTCACAAATCTTGTGACCTCTGACCACATGACTCCTGAGCAGTAAGGGGTTATAGAAGCTACTCTCAAATTGTAGCAGAGTTCAGACCTCTCCCATATTCCTAATCTTGTGGCCTTTCATTAGTCTTACAAAGTCGGGTTTCCATTCTTGAGCAAGGAGGGACTTAGTTTTAGGGAGGGACTATTATTATCCTTGCTTTCAGGTTAAACCATAGGCAGGGCATGGTGGCTCATGCCTGTAATCCCAGCACTTTGGGAGGCCGAGGCGGGCAGATTACTTGAGGTCAGGAGTTCAACACCAGCCTGGGCAACATGGCGAAACCCTGTCACTGCTAAAAATACAAAAAATTAGCCAGGCATGGTGGTGCATGCCTGTAGTCCCTACTACTTGGGTAGAGTGAGACAATAGAATTGCTTGAACCCAGGAGGCAGAGGTTTCAGTGAGCTGAGATTGTACCACTGCACTCCAGCCTGGGTGACAGGGCAAGACCCTGTTTCAAAAAAAAAAAAAAAAAAGTTAAAACATAAATTAAATTCCTCCCATGGTTAGCTTGGTCCATATCAAGGAATAAGCAATGACAGCCAGCCTGTGTGGCCAGAAGAAAGATGGAGTCAGCCATGCTAGACTTCTCTCACTGTCATCATCTTTGCAAAGGCAGTTCCATTAACAGATTTTAGAAAAAGAAAATCAATGTAATCTTCTCAATAGATTGAGATAAAAGCACTCAGTAAAACTCAATATTCGCTTATGACAAATGCTCTCAGCTAAGTAGGAATAAAAGACATCTTTAAACTCATCGATGGTTTGAAAAATGTATATAAAAATAAAATTTCATTATTAAATAATAAAAAAGATAATATCCAAAGTTATTATGGAACCATATAAATGAAGACAGTACAATATAGGAACCAATAAACACACCCAACCACATATGAGACTTTAATATGCTAGAGAGATGTCAACACAAACCACTAGAAAAATAATGGACAGGTCAATAAATGGTGCTGAGTCAACTGGATTACCATATGAGAACCATAACAATAAGAAATCTATTTCTATTTCACATGATGGGGAGGAGAAAATACCAGGAGGATTACAGACTTCATTGCAAAAATAATTATTTAAAACTTCAAAGAAAAATATAGGATAATATTTTTATACCTTTGGAGTAATGAAGAATTTAACAACAAAACTAATTTTTTAAAAGCAGAAATTATAAAGATAAAATATGTAAATTTTGGTACATCAAGATGAACATTTTCAAACAAAATCCACGCCATAATTATTGTTTAAAGACAAACCAAAAATGATTAGTATTCAGAATATAAAAAGAGGCCAGTCGGCCGGGCGCAGTGGATCAAGCCTGTAATCCCAGCACTTTGGGAGGCCGAGACGGGCGGATCACGAGGTCAGGAGATACCATCCTGGCTAACACGGTGAAACCCCGTCTGTACTAAAAAATACTAAAAAACTAGCTGGGCGAGGTGGCGGGCGCCTGTAGTCCCAGCTACTTGGGAGGCTGAGGCAGGAGAATGGTGTAAACCCCGGAGGCGGAGCTTGCAGTGAGCTGAGATCCAGCCACTGCACTCCAGTCTGGGCGACAGCCCGAGACTCCGTCTCAAAAAAAAAAAAAAAAAAAAAAGGCCAGTCATGGTGGCTCACACCACACATGCAATCCCAGCACTTTGGAAGGCCAAAGCAGGAGGATCGCTTGAGCCCCGGCATTCAAGACCAGTCTGGAAAACAAAGTGATACTCCATCCTTATTAAAATGTATATAATATACATATATATTTTATATACACATGTATATAAAGATAATACAGGTACATATGTATTTTATATAAAAAATATATGTATATATAAATAAAATAATAAAAAATAGGCCAGGCACAGAGACTCACACTTATAACCCCAGCACTTTGGGAGGTCAAGGCAGGAGAACTGCTTGAGCCTAGGAATTTGAGATCAGCCTGGGCAACATGGTGAGACTCAGTCTTTACAAAACAAATTTATTTTTAAAAAGCTCTAATCTGCCTAAGTTTATCTTATAACTGTTCAAATTAGCATATCCTGTGACCCAAAAATTTCACTTTTGTAGCATCTGTATACAAGAATACAAGGAAACATATAACAAATATGCTGAATGGTTTGTTACAAGAAAAGAAAATATTTTCAAACAACTCATTATCAGTTGAGAGACTGATAAATAAATGTTGGCATATTTACAAAGTAGAATGCTACGTGGATGATAGTTTTAATGAAAGGATCAATCAATATATATCGATCGGTCTGGAAAAAGGCAGTGCTGTGCAATGTATAAAAATCGTAGAATCATATCCATAGAATGATAGCATCTATGTAGTTTAAAGTGTATACATGTATAAAAAGATGGGTTGAATCCACACCAGATTTATAATGGAGTGATGTGGGAGAGATTAAGTAGGATTCAACTTTATACGTAATATCCCATTTTTATTATTAAAACTTTTGGAGAAAAGCGACAAAACAGTGGCACTGGTTAATTCTGATTGATGAATACAAAGACATTTGTTCTATTTTCGATGTAAAGATATTTGTGTTATATTTTATATCTCCGTACTCTGCTTTATTTGAGATAAAAAAAAGACAATAGAAGAATAAAAACTGGCCAGGCACAGTGGCT
The DNA here is from genome assembly GCF_007565055.1 of Rhinopithecus roxellana. Lineage (NCBI taxonomy): Eukaryota > Metazoa > Chordata > Mammalia > Primates > Cercopithecidae > Rhinopithecus > Rhinopithecus roxellana. Next base: position 54,898,910 of record NC_044554.1, on the reverse strand, counting down.
CCTGCTTATAATCTCAGCATTTTGGGAAGCTACTGTGCGAGGATCACTTGGGGTCAGAAGTTCAATGTAATGAGATCCCATCTCTACAAAAACGATTTTCATTTAAATTTAAAAAGAAAAATAACTAAAGTCATTTTTTTTTTTTTTTTGAGACAGGGTCTTACTCTATTGCCCAGTCTGGAGTGCAGTGGTGCAATCTTGGCTCACTGCAACCTCCTCCTCCCAGGCTTCCTCAGCCTCCCGAGTAGCTGGAACTATAGGTGTGTGTCACTAATGTCCAGCTATAAAGTCATAATTCTTGAAATTAGACATAATAAAGATGCAACATCATCAAGCTACAAATCCCTTAAAGGAATCCAGAAGTTTCCTTTATAAGGTTATTTTTAAATTTATTTATTTATTTGTTTATTTATTTTGACACGGAGTCTTGCACTATCACCTGGGCTGGAGTGCAATGGTGTGATCTGGGCTCACTGCAACCTCCGCCTCCCGGATTCAAGCGATTCTCCTGTCTCAACCTCCCGAGTAGCTGGGACTACAGGCGTGTGCCACCACGCCTGGCTAATTTTTTGTATTTTTAGTAGAGACAGGGTTTCACTATGTTGACCAGGCTGGTCTCAAACTCCTGACCTTGTGATCTACCCGTCTCAGCCTCCCAGAGAGCTGTAATTACAGGTGTGAGACCCCGTGCCTGGCCTGTGATTTTTTTTTTTTTTTTTTTTTTTTTAAGGCAGAGTTTTGCTCTTGTTGCCTAGTCTGGAGGGCAATGGCTCACTGCAACCTCCCCGTCCTGGCTTCAAGCAATTCTCCTGCTTCAGGCTCCCGAGTAGCTGGGATTACAATCATGTACCACCATGCCCAGCTAATTGTTTTTTTTTTTTAGTAGAGAGGCGGTTTCACCATGTTGGCCAAGCTGGTCTCAAATTTCTGACCTTAAGATATCAGCCCACCTCGGCCTCCCAAAGTGCTGGGATTACAAGTATGAGCCACCGTGCTCAGCCTATAACGTGATTTTTCTTTTTTAATGACATACCACATGATAAAATATAAGGCATCACTCAAAAACACCTTGATAGAGTCACTAGTGACATAAAAAATGCTAATGATCACTAATATTCAGTGAAATAAGATAAAAATCAAAAATGTATATTTAATACCTTCTCACATAAAATTAAAGTATACAGATGCAATTGGAAAGAAACACAATTCAACCAGCAGTTATTTTTCTCATCTCTGGGTGATGTGATTCTCAAATGTAAATTATTTTCTTGTACATTCTGTTTTCCAGTTTTTCTAACTTGAAGATACTTTGAAATTAGAAAACTTTGTCTCCTGGATAGGAGAGGATTAAAGGAAAATAAAACAACAGCAACAAAAAACAAAGTTAAAAAATTCTGTTTTATTTTTTCTATGTTTACATTACTACTTTTTTCTGCTACCTATAAATGATTTAAGAATTTGAATCAATTCCTAAGTAACATTTTAGACCAGTTCTTACCTGTGATTTGGAAACATTTAAAGCATTGAAATTAGGAAATCACTCCAGAGTGAATGGAAGGATATCAGCCACTGCAAATGTCTGTCTAATCTTGGGACGTTGAACCAGTTTACTGAGTTGTAGGGGGAGCCAAAGCCTTGCCATAATCCTACCATTCACTGGCTGTGAGTAATGACCATCTGCTGGGGACTGGGGAGGACCCAGCTCAGTTTGACTGCCTTGGTTTGCATGATACAGGAAGGTCACAGAAAGTCAATAGGATTGAGAGCAATTCTCCAGGTGGTAGAAGCGATCTGCAGGCAACCGGCAGAAATGGCTTCCACTCTAGGACTGCCGCTCTGTAAAGAGTTCTCTCTCCTGATCTGCCCGTCTGGCTAACACGGTGAAACCCCGTCTCTACTAAAAAAATACAGAAAACAAACAAACAAAAAAACTAGCCGAGCGAGGTGGCGGGCGCCTGTAGTCCCAGCTACTCCGGAGGCTGAGACAGGAGAATGGCGTGAACCCGGGAGGCGGAGCTTGCAGTGAGCTGAGATCGCACCACTGCACTCCAGCCTGGGCGACAGAGCGAGACTCCGTCTCTTTTCTTTTTTTTTTTTTTTTTTTTTTTTTTTTTTTTTTTTTTTTTTTTTTTTTTTTGAGGCGGAGTCTTGCTCTGTCTCCCAGGCTGGAGTGCAGTGGCCGGATCTCAGCTCACTGCAAGCTCCGCCTCCTGGGTTCCCGCCATTCTCCTGCCTCAGCCTCCCAAGTAGCTGGGACTACAGGCGCCCGCCACCTCGCCCGGCTAGTTTTTTGTATTTTTTAGTAGAGACGGGGTTTCACCGTGTTAGCCAGGATGGTCTCGATCTCCTGACCTTGTGATCCGCCCGTCTCGGCCTCCCAAAGTGCTGGGATTACAGGCTTGAGCCACCGCGCCCGGCGACTCCGTCTCAAAAAAAAAAAAAAAAAAAAAAAAAAAAAGAGTTCTCTCTCTTTGGATATCGCACTTCTCCAAAAGGATGTTACAAAACCAAATGAAGGTTAAATTCAAAAACTGCCTCTCTTTAGGTGGGCTTAGGCTTTTTGTGTTTTGTGTTTGTTTTTCTTCATTATTACACGGAGAAGAGGGGTGAAAGAAATATGTAGAATGTGCTTTTCCTTTTTGGATCTCAAGGTGCAAAGAGTTTATCAGATTCTTCAGTTAATTGTTTATTATCATCATAGGCCAATGAATAGCTGTCTTTTCTTCTGTTTAATAATAAAAATATTTCCTTCTTTATATCCAAAGTCAACTCCCACTCCCTTCCTCCTTCCCATTGTAATGTGCTGGTAAATGTTCTTAAATATACATATGTTTTAGGAATGAATAGTCAACTAAGTCCTCTTAACTTTCTTTTCTTTTTTCTTTCTTTCTTTTTTTTTTTTTTTTTTTGAGATGGAGTGGTTTTTTTTGCAGCCCAGGCTAGAGTGCAGTGGCGCAATCTCGGCTCACTGCAACCTCCGGTTTCTGGGTTCAAGCAATTCTCCCGCCTCTGCTGCCCGAGTAGCCTCCTGATTAGCAGGCACCCACCACCACACCCGGCTAATTTTTGTATTTTTAGTAGAGATGGGGTTTCACCATGTTGGCCAGGCTGGTCTCAAACTCCTGACCTCAGGTGATCCACCTGCCTCGGCCTCCCAAAGTGCTGGGATTACACGCATGCCTGGCCAGTCCTCTTAACTGTCTGTCTTACATGTTTATTACAATTTCCTGATAATTTTTACAAATTTAAGATATTCAGCGACTTGGATAAGGTCAACTATCCATAGAAAAGTTTGTCCAAACAACAGTCAGCATTACCAAGACACCTAGAAAAGCTCTCCTTACTCAAAAAAATGCTGCCCATGGAATCGTCAATCAGACAAGAGCAAGCACAAAACACATCACTAATTCATTCAACAAATATTTATTGAGTTCTTGCATTGCCTAGGCAAGACTGGGCCTAGCAACTGATAACAAATCTTGGTTGCAGTTCAGGCTCTGCCACTTACCGGCTGCATGAATTTGTGAAATCACTGAAATTCTTGATATCTAAGGTCTCCTCATTTGCAAAAGGAGAAAAATAAAACCCACCCTACCTCCTTGGAAAGATTGTTTTGAGGATAAAATTTAATGGGTATAGAGGAAATCACATTGAAAATATAAAGCACCATAAAACTTTGGTTTATTATTTTGTTGATGTTGCTAAAAGAGAGAAAGAGAGCAGATATGAAGGGAAACGTGATGAGAATTAGAAGGAGTCGCTGAGGAACCTTACCATGACTACACTAGCCAGGTGTGGCCAAACTAATGAAAACTGACAATGAAACACTTTGAAAGAACTAAAGACCTTGAAAGAATGATCACAATCTCAGTGTTGACTGTTGATAGAAAAATTGTGATTGAGAAGTGAAATGAAACTAGAGGTCAATGAACAGCAGGTAGCTCCAAATTTTCTCCTAGTTCTAGCTTGGAGATACTGCTGGAGACCCCCAGTTTTGGAAGGCAGAAGCAGGATATCTCATGAGTAATGTCATCTGTTTGCCCAGATCCAGGGTCAGAATTCTTGTTACTATGGTTAGTGTAAGCAAACACCCACAGGAGTGGGAGAAATTGTGGAGTGCAGTTGGGAGCTCTAATAAAGCTCCTATAGAAAGAACACACCATAAATGTGTGAGCCAAAAGCAATTAGTTTCTCTAAAGAAAGGGGGAAAAAAAAATAGGGATTTTAAGCATTTACTCCCTTTTATAAAAAAAAAAAGTAATGGCCGGGCGCGGTGGCTCAAGCCTGTAATCCCAGCACTTTGGGAGGCCAAGACAGGCGGATCACGAGGTCAGGAAATTGAGACCATCCTGGCTAACACGGTGAAACCCCGTCTCTACTAAAAATACGAAAACTAGCCGGGTGAAGTGTTGGGCGCCTGTAGCCCCAGCTACTCGGGAGGCTGAGGCAGGAGAATGGCGTAAACCCGGGAGGCGGAGCTTGCAGTGAGCTGAGATCCGGCCACTGCACTCCAGCCCCGGCGACAGAGTGAGACTCTGCCTCAAAAAAAAAAAAAAAAAAGTAATAAATGAAAATAAAATACATTGTTGCACTGATTTATCTCTAAATGGGTAGTAGACCAAACATTATTCCCCGTATTTTTTTTTAAAAAAGTAAAAATGAAAATAAGAAGGCTCATTGCAACCTTGAAAGCATTATGCTGAGTGAAATAAGCCAGACACCAAAGGACAAATATTGTATGATTCCACTTAAATTAAATATCTGGATAGGCAAATACATAGAGGCAGAAAGTACATGAGAGACTGGGGGTAGGAGCACTGGAGAGTATTGCTTAATGAGTACAGAGTCTCTGTCTGGAGTGATGAAAACATTCTGGAAATGGATAGTGGTGATGATTGCACAACCTTGTGAATGTATTTTAGCACGACTGAATTGTACACAAAATGGTTAAAAGGCAAAACTTATATATATTTTATCACACTTCTTTAAATGGGGGAAAAGGGCGCTGATTTGTCTTTTCTAAATGGCTAATAGACAAAACATCAGATCATAAGAATGCTTGGAATCTCAGAAGGATAAAGGGTGATCTCTTTAAAGCATATTGGTACCAAGCTGACACAGCCTGTAGGACTGTCTCTAACTCAGGGATATTTCCATCTGAAGAAGGGGCGGGAGACTGTGATCAACTTAAGGAGGGGAGCCCAGTTGAATCTGGTAGCCAGTAGATATTTAATAAGCACCTCCTGAGTGGATTATCTAGAATCAAAGCTCTCTCATGCATTTATTCAAAAATGGTCATTGAGTGCCTCTAAATTACCAGGAACTGGACTAGGTACCTGGATGCCCAGGCAAATAAAACCAAAATATTTCATCCCAAAATATATTTTCTTGACATGTTTCAAGATGGCTGTTCAGAGGGGCTGGAAATGCAAGAAGAGCTGAAAAGCTGCCTTTTGTGAGGGAGATTTGCATCTGTAGAGAATCAACATTGACGCAGTCAGGCTTTCTCTGCGGCCCTCCCTTGTCTAGATCTAGGAAAGATTAACAGAAAGTCTGATGCCTTCAAGTCTGAAAGAAACACTTAACCATCTATTCTCTCTGAGGGTGGCTACCTGCACAGTTTCATCTGTATAACAAGATGACCTTTGCTAGCTGGGCCTCTTCTGTACCTCTCATAACCTGTTTTGCCACCATAACCCATTCTGCCACCATAACCCGTTTTGCCGTGACCTAAGCCCCTAATCTTTCTGTAACCTCAAGATGGTTTAAAAAACCATCAGCCATTTTTCCTGTCTTTGGGATCTTATATTTTGTTTCACAAGATAAACCTGCCTCTCAGCCTCATGAGAATCATTTACAAGTTAATTTATGTCTTTCTAGTCCATTCATTCTCCCTTAAAATAATGTACTGCCCCTGAAAAAAATTGCCTATATTCCCCATCTCCTCCTTCCCCCTGGAAAAAGGGTATATAGGCTTCTGAACCCCATTAGGGGGTTGGGATAATCACTCTGTGGTTCTCCCCCATGCACGTTCATAAATTTGTATGGCTTTTCTTCTATTAATCTGCCTTTTGTCAGTTGATTTTTCAGTGACCCTTCAGAAGGCTGAGAAAAGAAAAAAAGCCTAGAGTGGTCAGAGCTATGTAAGGTATGCAGGCCCAGAGAGACATGAGTATAGGCCTTCAGTCATGCCCCCTTTCCCTCCCACTCATGCCTGGGGGCAATTGTTTAAAGTCATTTTTGTTCCTGACTTGCTGTCTCACTCATTATCTTCATGTTCCTGGAATTTGTGATACAAAGAACAATGTATAGCCATTCAATCGCTTGTTATTTTTATTTAAATTCTTGGTAAACAACTCAGGAACTGCCTCTTCTTTCCCTTTAAAAATTGACTTGTAACTGCTGTTAATCAGAGTGTGTAATCAGAGCAATTTGAATCGATGGTTCCAGGTTGCAATCCTCAGGCTTGGCCCAAATAAACTCTTACATTAATCTTGCCTCCACTTCTTTTTTTTAGGTCAACAGGGCCAAGGGAAAATTTCCCTGACTGCCCTCAAACAGCCTACAGTCCACAGTAAGAGAGAGAGAGGCACTACTAAACAGTGTGACAAAGGCTGGTATGGAGGGACTGAGAGACTTCAGGAGAAGGGTTAGCCAGGTAGAGGAGAATGCCTCCAGGTGAGGTACTGGGTCTGCAGAAGAAGGAAAGGGAAGTGACAAGAGGCTGAAGGTAGAGCATGAAGAAGAGAAACAGCTAAAGGTAGAGCAAGTGAACTTCATCAGAAGAACAATGGAAAGATATTAAAGGGATTCAATTTGTTATAGGACTCCAGGTTCCATAGCCCATTGTGTGGTAACAGACCAATATACCAAAACAGCAGGGATTACAGCAGAGAAAGAGTTTAATAATCATAAGGCAGTCAAACCAGGAGACTGGACGAATCTCAAATATGCCTGCCTGAAGAGTTTTGGATGGGTTTTTAAGAGAGTTTTAGTGGGAAGAAGGATAAGAAGCTGTGATCACTGACTGATTAGGGGGTGGGGGTGAAGTCACAACAATGTAGAAGCTACATTCTGTGCTGAGTCAGTTCCTTGGAAAAGTTTTCAGTCTGGCAGTTATCCTCAGAATGCAGGATATGGAAAACATCTCAAATTTTAAAACTTGAGTTTTCTTAACATTAAAAATGTTATCTATAGAAACAAGGGAAGTTAGGACCTTGTGACGGGGGCTATGTGACTTTTAAGCATTCAGCAACTGTAAGGAAGTGGGCTAAAAAGCTAGCTGGTTTATGTTTGACTATGCTTCTATTCAAGCTTATAATTTTGTTAAAACCTAGCAATTTTGTTTTATTTATTTCATGAGGATGGTTTCAAATTCAAGAAATAGACTGAGCATATTTTACTTCAATAATCCAAAATATTAGTTAAATGTACCAAATGTTACTGAAGGAATTTCACTCAATTTTTACTAAGAAAGAAAAAGAAAGAATAATTTTTCTATTCCCAAAAAGTGTATAAATTTTTTACATCAGACTAATCCGTAAAGCTATTTTCATTAAGACAAAATAGGAAGAAGAGAAAAGAAGAGGAGGGCTGGGTGCAACAACTCACACCTATAATACCAGCACTTTGGGAGGCCAAAGTCAGACAATTACTTGAGCCTAGGAGCTCAAGACCAGCCTGGGCAACATAGTGAGACCCTCATCTCTACAAAAAATGGTTGAAAATTAACCAGGCATGGTGGCACACACCCGTGGTCCCAGCTACTCAGAAGGCTGAGGTTGGGGAATTGCTTGAGCCTGGGAGGTTGAAGCTACAGTGAGCCACGGTTATACCACAGCATTCAAGCCAGGGTGACAGAGCAAGACTCTGTCTCAAAAAGAGTAACAGGAAGCAAAAATAAGAAAGACTACTCTGATCAGTTTGAAAATAGATTCAGGAAGCCTTATAAAACATGTATCAGATCATGTTATTCTCTTGTTATATGTGTGTGTGTATATATATATATACACACACACAAACATATATCTTTTAGTCAGGGTTCTCTAGAGGGATGGAACTAATCAGATATATATATTACATATATATAATACATAATATAATATAGAGATTATATATATTTATTTATATGCTATTAGTCCTGTCCCTCTAGAGAATCCTGACTAATATAGATTTTAGTACCAGAAATGGTTCCAGAGAAACAGAACCTTAAGGATGGAGTTTTTTCATTGATTTTGGGGCTTCTGGAGTTGGCTGCTTAATATTAGACCCAAAAATGCTAAAGACTCTACTTTTAATATTATGGAGAACACCGATAGTCGTTGGCATGAACTGTTTAGAGAGTTATACAAAATAAATGCATTTGACACTCCTGATTTACTACTGCTCATGAGAGGCAAGGAGTTTAGTGAACCTATACATAATACCTTTGACTATATGTGGAGAACCAAGGAACATCATGAAGTTGGTTGGTTCCCCCTAAGTTCATTGGACAAAGTGATGAAAGAAAATATGAAGTCAGGGATTCTAATTCCTGGCTTCAGAAGCTGATACGGAGCCTCAAATCTGCTAAGATTGTCCTGAGTGAGAGTCTTACCTCCTGTAGAGAAAGGGCTGAAATTGTGAAAAGACAGGCACAAGCTCTTATCATGTGAGTGGCTGACTGCAATGAAAGGTACATGCATAGCCTCGCCAGGTGTCTACTGTTAAAGTGAGAGCATTGACTGGAAAAGAATGGGACCCTGCAACTCGGAATGGGGACATGTGGGAGGAGCCTGAGACACTAAGCTTGTAAACTCTGATGAATCTTTTTTTGCCAGAAGCAACAGCTTCCCCATCCCCAGTAGTGGCAACATACCCTCCCCAACCCATACTGCCACCAGACTTTCCACCTTTGTCTGAGGAGATAAACCCTGTGCTGCCTGAGGCAACAGTGATGGCCTCCCCTGAGGCAGTTTCCAGGCAAGATAATGTTGATTCCCTCAGGAGCCACCCCCAACACCCCAGTTTGCTCCTAGACCTATAACTAGACTAAAGTCCCAGTGGGCCCCTAGAGGTGAGGTTCAGAGTGTGACCCATAAGGAGGTATACTACACTCAAAAAAGAACTGCTTGAGTTTTCTAATTTATATAAGCAGAAATCTGGAGAATAGGCATGGGAATGGATACTAAGGGTGTGGGGTTACGATGGAAGGAACATAGAGTTGGATCAGACTGAATTTATTGATTTGGGCCTATTAAGTAGGGATCTTGCATTTAATGTTGCAGCTCGGGGAGTTAAAAAAAGGTTCTAATAGTTTATTTGCTTCGTTAGCTGAAATATGAATTAAAAGATGGTCCACTGTGAGTGAGCTGGAAATGCCTGATCTCCCCTGGTCTGATGTAGAGGAAGGGATCCAAAGGCTTAGGGAGATTGGGATGATGGAGTGGATTAGTCAGTTTAGACCTACTCATGCCAGCTGGGAAGGTCCAGAAGATATAACCTTGATCAATGTCACGCAAAATAGATTTGTGAAGGCAGCACCTGCATCTTTAAAGAGCTCTGTAATTGCTCTTCTCTGTATGTCAGATCTAACAGTGGGAACTACATTTACTTAACTACAAAATTTAAATGTAATGGGGAATAATCGAATCCCGAGGTGGCAGAGGCCAAGTGGCAGCACTCAACCATCAAAGGCAAGGTGAGCGTAGCTACCGTAAGTGGACAGCAGAGACAAAGCAGCAATCAAAATAGTCTGACTCACATAGAGCTCTGGCATCGGCTAATTAATCAGTGTTCCTAGAAGTGAAATTGATAGGAAGCCAACTGCATTCCTACTTGATTTATATAAGCAGAAAACTTCCAGGTTGAATGGACAAAAGACTAATTTGAATTATAAAAACAGAATCATGGTCCCTCAATCCAATTTCCAGACTTGAGCCAGTTTACAGGCCCAGAACCCCTTGAATGAAGGGGAGGCTGGGTCCCCTTGAGGAAGGACCCCACTACACTACTGACGATTTATGCTGTTCATCTTTTTTTTTTTTTTTTGAGATGGAGCTTCACTCTATCACCCAGGCTGGAGTGCAGTGGCATGATCTCTGCTCGCTGCAACCTCTGCCTCCCAGGTTCAAGTGATTCTCCTGCCTCAGCCTCCTAAGTAGCTGGGATTACAGGCATGTTCCACCATGCCTGGCTAACTTTTGTTTTTTTAGGAGAGATGGGGTTTCACCATGTTGGCCAGGCTAGTCTCGAACTCACCTGACCTCAGGTGATCCACCCACATTGGCCTCCCAAAGTGCTGAGATTATAGGCAAGAGCCACCACACTTGGCCCAATTTATGCTGTTAATCTTTCTCCCATCCTTCTCCGAGGAGACCTCTGGCTATTACCAGGGTAACCGTGCACTGGGGAAAGGGAAATTATCATTTTGAGGATTACTGGACACTGGCTCTGAGCTGACCTTGATTCCAGGGGACCCAAACGTCATTGTGGTCCTCTAGTTAAAGTAGGGGCTTGGGGGGGGTCAGGTAATTAATGGAGTTTTAGCTCAGGTTCAATTTACAGTGGGTCCAGTGGGTCCCCGGCTTCATCCTGTGGTCACTTCCTCAGTGCCAGAATGCATAATTGGCATAGACAAACTTAGCAGCTGGCAGAATCCCCACACTGGCTCACTGACTGGTAGGATGAGAGCTATTATGGTGGGAAAGGCCAAATGGAAGCCATTAGAGCTGCCTCTACCTAGGAAAATAGTAAATCAAAAACAATATCACATCCCTGGAGGAATTGTGGAAATTAGTGCCACTATCAAGGACTTGAAAGACACGGGGCAGTGATTCCCACCACATCCCTGTTCAACTCTCCCATTCAGCCTGTGCAGAAGACAGATGGATCTTGAAGAATGACAGTGGATTATTGTAAGCTCAACCAAGTGGTGACTTCAACTGCAGCTGCTGTACCAGACGTGGTTCATTGCTTCAGCAAATCAACACACCTCCTGGTACCTGGTATGTAGCCACTGACTTGGCAAATGCCTTTTTCTCCATTCCCATCCATAAGGCCCACCAGAAGCCATTTGCCTTCAGCTGGCAAGGCCAGCAATATACCTTTGCTGTCCTACCTCAGGGCATATCAACTCTCTGGCTTTGTGTCATAATCTTATTTGGACAGACCTGGATTGCTTTTTGCTTCTGCAAGATATCACAATGATCCATTACATTGATGACATTATGCTGATTGGATCCATTGAGCAAACACACTGGACTTATTGGTAAGACACTTGCATGCCAGAGGACAGGAAATAAATCTCACTAAAATTCAGAGAACTTCTACCTCAGTAAAATTTCCAGGGGTTTAGTAGTGCGGGGCCTGTGGAGATAGGCCTTCTAAGGTGAATGATAAGTTGCTGTATTTGGCCCCTCCTATAACCAAGAAAGAGATACAATGCCTAGTGGGCCAATTTGGATTTTGGAGGCAACACATTCCTCATTTGGGTATGTTACTCCAGCTCATTTATTGAGTATATTCAGTAATCCAAAAAGCCGCCAGTTTTGAGTGGGGTCCAGAACAGAAGAAGGCTCTGCAACAGGTTCAGGCTGCTGTGCAAGCTGCTCTGCCATTTAGGCCATATGACCCAGCAGATCCAATGGTGCTTGAGGTGTCAGTGGCAGATAGGGATGCTATTTGGAGCCTTTGGAAGGCCCCCATTGGTGAATCACAGCGGAGGCCTCTAAGATTTTGGAGCAAGGACCTCCTGTCTTCTGCAGATAACTACTCTCCTTTTGAGAGGCAGCTCTTGGCCTCTTACTGGGCTTTGGTGGTAACTGAACGTTTGATGATGGGTCATCAAGTCACCATGCGACCTGAACTGCCTATCATTAACTGGCTGCTTTCTGACCCATCTAGCCATAAAGTGAGTGGTGCACAGCAGTGTTCCATCATCAAATGGAAGTAGTATATACGTGATTGGGTTCAAGCAGGTCCTGAAGGCACAAGTAAGTTACATAAGGAAGTGGCTCAAATGCCCATGGTCTTCACTCCTGCCACCCTGCCTTCTCTCCCCTAGCCTGTACCGATGGCCTCATGGAGAGTTCCCTATGATCAATTGAAAGAGGAAGAGAAGACTAGGGCCTGGTTCACAGATGGCTCTGCACGATATGCAGGCACCACCGGAAAGCAGACAGCTGTAGCACTGCAGCCCCTCTCTAGGACATCCCTGAAGGACAACAGTGAAGGAAAATCTTACCAGTGGGCATAACTTCAAGCAGTGCACCTGGTTGTGCACATTACATGGAAGGAGGAATGGCCAGATGTACGATTATGTACTAATTCATAGGCTGCAGCCAATGGTTTGGCTGGATAGTCAGGGACTTGGAAGAAGGATGATTGGGAAATTGGTGACAAAGAAATTTGCGGAAGAAATATGTGGAAAGAACTCTCTGAGTGCTCAAAAACTGTGAAGTTATTTGTATTCCATGTGAGTGCTCACCAAAGGGTGACTTCAGCAGAGGAGGATTTTAATAATCAAGTGGATAAGATAACTCGTTCTGTGGACACCACCCAGCCTCTTTCCCCAGCCACCTCTGTCATCACCCAATGGGCCCACAAAGTGGCCATGGTGGTAGGGATGGAGGTTATGCATAGGCTCAGCAACATGGACTTCCACTCACCAAGGCTGACCTGGCTATAGCCACTGGTGAGTGCCCAATTTGCCAGCAGCAGAGACCAATACTGAGCCCTCAGTATGGCACCATTCCTAGGGAGATCAGCCAGCTACCTGGAGGCAGGTTGATTATATTGGGCCTCTTCCATCATGGAAAGGGCAGAGGTTTGTCCTCACTGGAACAGACACTTACTCCGCATATGGATTTGCCTATCCTGCATGCAATGCTTCTGCCAAGACTACCATCCATGGATTCACATCCTTATCCATCGTCATGGTATTCCACACAGCATTGCCTCTGATCAAGGCACTCACTTTATGGCTAAAGAAGTGCAGCAGTGGGCTCATGCTCATGGAATTCCCTGGTCTTACCATATTCCCCATCATCCTGAAGCAGCTGGATTTATAGAATGGTGGAATAGCCTTTTGAAGTCACAATTACAATGCCAACTAGGTGACAATACTTTTCAAGTCTGGAGCAAAGTTCACCAGAAGGCCCTGTATGCTCTGAATCAGCATCCAATACATGGTACTGTTTCTCCCATAGCCAGGATTCACAGGTCCAGGAATCAAGGTGTGGAAGTGGAAGTGGCACCACTCACCATCACCCCTAGTGATCCACTAGCAAAATTTACGCTTCTTATTCCCACGACATTACATCTACTAGCCTAGAGGTCACAGTTCCAGAGGGAGAAATGCTGCCACCAAGAGACACAACAAAGATTGCCACCTGGACACTTTGGGCTCCTCCTATCTTTAAGTCAACAGGCTAAGGAGGGAGTTACAGTGTTGGCTGGAGTGACTGACCTGAACTATCAAGATGAAAGCAGTCTACTACTCCACAATGGAGGTAAGGAAGGGTATGCATAGAATACGGGAGGTCCACTAGGGCATCTCTTAGTATTACCATGCCCTGTGATTAAGGTCAGTGGGAAACTATACAACAGTCCAATCCAGACACAACTACAAATGGCCCAGACCCTTCAGGAATGAAGGCTTTGGTCACTCCATCAGGAAAAAAAACACAACCTGCTGAGATGCTTGCTGAAGGCAAACAGAATACAGAATGGGCAGTAAAAAAAGATAGTCATCAATAGCAGCTATGACCATGTGACCAGTTGCAGAAAGGAGGACTGTAATTGTCATGAGTATTTCCTCCTTCCTTTGTTAAAAACATGGTTGTGCATGTATACACTTGTACTATGAAAATAGCTGCATTTTATTTCCTTTTTCCTTTATCATGTGACATAAGATTTATTGACTTCATATCACTATTTAAGTATTGTTAACTTTATATAATAGCATTTGGGTTGGGGATTGGTGCATTTCTGGTTGTATGAAGGATAACTGTATTATGTTAGGTGTAATTATGACCTTATTATTGTCTTTATTTGAAGATTATGTATGATCTCAGGAGATGTGTATGGGTTCAAGTTGACAAGGGGTAGACTTGTGATGGTTAATATTGTGTCAAGTCGATTGGATTGAAGAATGCAAAGTATTGATCCTGGGTGCGTCTGTGAGGATGTGACTGAAGGAGATTAACATTTGAGTCAGTGGGCTGGGAAAGGCAGACCCACCCTTAATCTGGGTGGGCACTATCTAATCAGCTGCCAGTGCAGGCAGAAAAACGTGAAAAGGCTAGACTGATTTAGCCTCTGAACCTACACCTTTCTCCCATGCTGAATGCTTCTTGTCCTCGAACACTGGACTCCAAGTTCTTCAGCTTTGGGACTCAGACTGGCTTCCTTGCTCTTCAGCTTGCAGATGGCCTATTGTGGGACCTTGTGATCATGTGAGTTAATACAACTTAATAAACTCCCCTCCAGATATATATATATACACACACGCACACATATATATATATATTCTATTAGTTCTGTCCCTCTAGACAACCCTGATTAATACAGACCCTGTGTCTTAGCTCCTTGATAGATATATGGACATGCCTTATAATTATCTCCAATTATCTATCTCCTCTCTATCTTCTGATGGTTTCTTTTTTTTTTTTTTTTTTTTTTTTTTTTTTTTTTTTTTTTTGAGGTGGAGTCTCGCTCTGTTGACCAGGCCGGAGTGCAATGGTGCAATCTTGGCTCACTGCAAGCTCCACCTCCTGGGTTCATGCCATTCTCCTGCCTCAGCCTCCCAAGTAGCTGGGACTACAGGCACCCGCCACCACACCCAGATAATTTTTTTGTATTTTTAGTAGAGACAAGGTTTCACCATGTTAGCCAGGATGGTCTCAATCTCCTGACCTCGTGATCCACCCACCTCAGCCTCCCAAAGTGCTGAGATTACAGACGTGAGTCACCATGCCTGGCCCCAGGATTTCTTAATTAATTTCAGAGGTAGATGTTTATGGTTGCAAGGACCAGATGGCTCATGACTTAGCAGCATGAAAGCCAAAGATGGGGCCTCACATTGGGTCTGTTTTCAAGGAGACACACTAAGGAAAGGAGGATCAGGTGGCAACTACTTCCACCCTCAAAGAAAATTTCAGCATCTTATCCTTATAAAGCATAAATGTTCAATAAGATGTTGGCTATGTGGGACTGGAACTCTGGAGACACAATGAAGAATTAGCAGTATTTTATGCTATTCAAATGTCAGAAACACAATGGCAGAATTTCCTTAATCTAAATTGAATCAGTCTGGGGTTACTGGAACAGTCTCGTTGCTTGATGTACTACCCAGAATTCTTTGTCTCATGACCAAGAAAATTAAAAAGCATGGACACCAAGGGTGAGGTTGGAGCAAAAGTTTAATAAGTGAAAGAGGAAAGCTCTCCACAGCAGAGAGGGGACCCAAGAGGGTTGTTGTTTCACAGTTGAATGTAAATGCTGTTATAAACAAGCTAATTGGGGCCAGACACTGTGGCTCACACCTATAATCCCAGCACTTTGGGAGGTGGAGGCAGATGGATCACCTGAGGCCAGGAGTTTGAGAACAGCATGGCCAAAATATAATGAAACCCCATCTCTACTAAAAAACAGAAAAATTAGCTGGGCATGGTGGTGCATGCCTGTAGTCCCAGCACCTGGGAAGCTAAGGCAGGAAAATCACTTGAACCTGGGAGATGGAGGTTGCAGTGAGCTGAGATTGCACTATTGCACTCTAGGCTGGGTGACAGAGAAAGACTCCATCTCTCAAATAAAATAATTTTTAAAAAATTAAGTCAGCTGTGCACGGTGGCTCACGCCTGTAATCCCAGCACTTTGGGAGACCAAGGCGGGTGGATCACGAGGTCAGGAGATCAAGACCATCCTGGCTAACATGGTGAAACCCCATCTCTACTAAAAAATACCAAAACAACAACAATAACAGCAACAACAACAAAAAATCAGCCGGGTGTGGTGGCGGGTGCCTGTAGTCCCAGCTACCCAGCAGGCTGAGGCAGGAGAATGGTGTGAACCCAGTGGGGAGAGCTTGCAGTGAGCCGAGATTGCGCCACTGCACTGCAGCCTGGGTGACAGAGCAAGACTCCATCTCAAAAAATAAATAAATAAATAAAAATAAACAAGTTAATGGGGCAGGGTGTTTCATCTGCATAGGGTACAAAAAACTAGTTACGGCTGGGTGTCTAGTTGAATAAGACATGAATTCTTGTTAGTTCCACCCCATCCCTCTAGTGTGCATGTGGGTCCTAAGCCTGAGTTACTTCATATTCTTTCATGTCCCTTACTGCGCACATGTCAGGAGATGGAATTTTCCACCACGGACGTGTCTGGTTCTATGTAACATTTTTATCATCTATACAGCTGCAGGCCTGTCTTAGGAAAGCCCCCTTGTGCAAGTTCCCTTATCTGAGTGTGCCCAAAAAGGAAAGGAATGTGCTCACTGAACCCCACCGCATATAACTGGAGCTAGCTGGCTGCACAAGAGATAAAGGTGTTGGATCTTGCTTCCTTATCTGCACTTACAGCTTGATTTCTTCCAGGTTGCTCTTTTGATAAAAGGACTTCTACCAGGGGACTTGCCCTAACTATTTGTCTAACCAGTTCCTTCCTCTCTCTTCCCTCAAAATGACCATGTTTAACATGACTCAAAAGTCACCAAAAAACTCTTTCATTATGCTTCCTCCTGCTTGAGTTTGCAAGATTATGAAACTGCCTTTGAAAAAATTATAACTGAGACAATGATTACAGTGAAAGAAATCTGACCTAACTGACTCCATCCTGCCCCTAACCTCCAAGCTGTCCTTGTCCATTCTTGGGGGTAGGCCAAACTAACTTTGGGAAGAATTTAGTTTATGGTCTAGCTTTGAAACAAAAATGATAACAGCCGTTTCCTAAAACAAACCCCCTTCTTGTCTGGGGACTAGACTGCCTTTGCAGAACTAACAAATTAGCCACAAGATAAGAAATTATGATTTAGGAGTCGTGCAGCTGGAGGCTGCCAGATTCTAAACCTCCCCACATTGCTCCTGGGGATAACATCACTACTGTAGAACCTAAGATCAGCACTTCAGATATTTTGCAGCCCCTGCACTTGGTGGATCAGCAGGCACCACCCACACAGATAACCCACTCATCTGGTCTTGTGGCCCCCTCCCAGGAACTGACTCAGTGCAAGAGGACAGCTTCAACTCCTATGATTTCAACTCGAACCTGACTAATCAGAACCTCGGATTCGCTGCCCCCCACCCACCCACCCACCAAATTACCATTAAAAACTCCTGTCCTCTGCTGGGCACAGTGGCTCATGCCTGTAATTCCAGCACTTTGGGAGGCTGAAGTGGGTGGATCTCCTGAGGTCAGGAGTTTGAGACCAGCCTGACCAACTGTGGAGAAACCCCGTTGCTACTAAAAATATAAAATTAGCTGGGCATGGTGGCGCATGCCTGTAATCCCAGCTACTCAGGAGGCTGAGGCAGGAGAATCTCTTGAACCAGGGAGGCGGAGGTTGCAGTGAGTCAAGATTGTGCCATTGCACTCCAGGCTGGGCAACAAGAGTGAAACTCAAAAATAAAACAAAACAAAAGAAAACAAAACACTTCTGTTCCCAAATTCTCAGGGAGATTGATTTGAATAATAAAACTTCAGTCGCCCACACAACCAGCTCTGTGTGAATTACTCTTTCTCTATAGCAATTCACCTGCCTTGACAAATCGGCTCTGTCTAGGAAGCAGGCAAGGTGAACCCGTTGGGCGGTTACAATTACACTTCACGTTGTTCTGTTGGTTTGTTTAAGTATGAAAAACATTGCTTTTTTTGTTTCAGAATCTTCGAGTCCACGTGGAGGAAGCAAGGAGAAGAGGAAAAGACTGTTTTCCAGGATGGAAAGGAAGCCTCACTTTCTCTTTGGGTGGATTATAGAAATTGGTTGAATTCTCCCTGCCCTGGAGAAAAGTCAATCTATTTTTTTATGTTAAAGAATTAGGTTCTTCCTGAGGGCTACTATGAAAGAAAAGTAGGGAAGGGAACTTTTATTTTGAGAACAAAGAGTGGGCAAAGAGTGTAAAGTTGATAAGAAGGTAGAAGGGAGTAGATGAAGGGGGAGGGGAAAAGAAATGGGCAAAGGGGAACTGGCCAAGAGAAAGAACACTACAGAACCTTGAAATGAGTGAAGAAAATGTGTTATACCTTTTCATCCCTACAATATCTACATACTAACCCCAGAAACTCTGAGTGTAACCTTACAGTGCAAAAGGATGTCGCAGATGCCATTGAGTTAAAGATCTTGAGTTAGGAAGATTATCATGAATTATTGGTGTGGGCCCAATGGGATCACAATTTTCCTTATAGGAGGGAGACAGAACTTGGATGCAAACAGAAAAGGAGATTGCTTTACCTTACCCATTCTCTACCTATTAGCCTGTAATTTGACATTATAAAACAACTGGCTCAAAATCAACTTGAGTTATATTTTCAGAGCTTGAGGACCCTTTGAAACTGCCCTTCCAAAATTACAACAGTGAGAGAAATCGGACATGGCTGATTCCATCTTGCTTCTAGCCTCACAGGCTGGCTGTCTTTGCTCATTCCTGGGCGTGGGTCAAGCTAACTTTCAGAGAAATTTAAATAACATTAGCCCTTACCAAAAACTAAACCGTTCCTGTAAAACTAATGAAAGACTACCAAGTTAATGATAAGGGCTCGAATTCTAAATACTTACCAGCCATTATTCTGGAGGCCGTAAGATTTGCAACTTCCCCAATTACTCTTGCAGACAACATCACTATTTTAGAACCTAAGACTGGCCTTTTGAGGTGTCTTTTCAGGTTTTTGCATTTCTTGTTTTCTTTTCTTTCCGGTTTTTTTTTTTTTTTTTTTTTTTTTTGAGATGGAGTTTTACTCTTGTTGCCCAGGCTGGAGTGCAATGGTGCAATCTCAGCTCACTGCAACCTCTGCCTCCCGGGTTCAAGCGATTCTCCCACCTTAGCCTCCTGAGTAGCTGGGATTACAGGCATCCAGCATCATGCCCGGCTAATTTTTTTTTTTTTTTTTTTTTTGAGACGGAGTCTCGCTCTGTCGCCCGGGCTAGAGTGCAGTGGCCGGATCTCAGCTCACGGCAAGCTCCGCCTCCCAGGTTTACGCCATTCTCCTGCCTCAGCCTCCCGAGTAGCTGGGACTACAGGCGCCCGCCACCTCGCCTGGCTAGTTTTTTGTATTTTTAGTAGAGACAGGGTTTCACAGTGTTAGCCAGGATGGTCTCAATCTCCTGACCTCGTGATCTGCCCGTCTCGGCCTCCCAAAGTGCTGGGATTACAGGCTTGAGCCACGGCGCCCGGCCATTTTTTATATTTTTATAGAGACCAGGTTTCATCATGTTGGCTAGCCTGGTCTCGAACTCCTGACCCAGGTGATCCACCCACCTCAGCCTCCCAAAGTGCTGGGATTACAGGCGTGAGCCACCATACCCAGCCATAAACCACATGTTGATTGCACCACTGCAGTCCAAGTCCAGCCTGGGCAATAGAGTCAGACGGCTGGCTCTTAAAAAAAAAAAAAAAATTTAGTAAAAAAATAGAAAACCACATGTTAAAAAAATATTTTCTTTAAACAGTTTGCCTCTTAAAAGATTTCAGCAGAAGCTTGTATAGTGGGGGTGCTTGGTAAGAAAGAATGCCTTTTTTTTCTGGCTACAGAATGGTATTTTAAAGTTTAGATTTTACTAAGTGAGAAGGAAAGCCGTTGGGAAGTTTGAGCAGAACAGTGAGGTGATCTGGGTATGTTTCAAAAGGACCTCTCTGGCTTTGTGTGAAGATGAGAATCTGAGAGCAAGAGGGCAAGCTGCCAGATCTGTCCCTGTAGTCCTAGCAGGAAGATGGTAGTACATCGAGGGTGGGAGTGGAGAAGAGATGCAAAGCTATTGGATCTTCATCTACTTCAACTTCATATACTTCAATGGTGGAGACAGATTTGCTGATGTATTTGCTGTAATTATGCAACTGTAAGGCAAGTGTCTCCATTTTGTTCTTTAGATGGAGATGTTAAATAATGAATGCTGTTTCCTTGGAGTGTGTGTGCCTCTGAGGCTTGGAGAAAAAGAGCACCAAGATATCAATGGAAGTATAACCAGTAGGTCTAGCACAAGCTGAGGGCTAAGAAGTTGTCCAGCCATGATCTGCCCACCTTGACCTCCCAAAGTGCTGGGATTACAGGCGTGAGCCACCACGCCCAGCCTGCCTGCCTATTTTTTTTTTTTTTTTTTTTTTGAGGCGGAGTCTCGCTCTGTCGCCCGGACTGGAGTGCAGTGGCCAGATCTCAGCTCACTGCAAGCTCCACCTCCCGGGTTTACGCCATTCTCCTGCCTCAGCCTCCCGAGTAGCTGGGACTACAGGCGCCCGCCACCTCGCCTGGCTAGTTTTTTGTATTTTTAGTAGAGACGGGGTTTCACAGTGTTAGCCAGGATGGTCTCGATCTCCTGACCTCGTGATCCGCCCGTCTCGGCCTCCCAAAGTGCTGGGATTACAGGCTTGAGCCACGGCGCCCGGCCATTTTTTATATTTTTATAGAGACCAGGTTTCATCATGTTGGCTAGCCTGGTCTCGAACTCCTGACCCAGGTGATCCACCCACCTCAGCCTCCCAAAGTGCTGGGATTACAGGCGTGAGCCACCATACCCAGCCATAAACCACATGTTGATTGCACCACTGCAGTCCAAGTCCAGCCTGGGCAACAGAGTCAGACGGCTGGCTCTTAAAAAAAAAAAAATTTAGTAAAAAAATAGAAAACCACATGTTAAAAAAATATTTTCTTTAAACAGTTTGCCTCTTAAAAGATTTCAGCAGAAGCTTGTATAGTGGGGGTGCTTGGTAAGAAAGAATGCCTTTTTTTTCTGGCTACAGAATGGTATTTTAAAGTTTAGATTTTACTAAGTGAGAAGGAAAGCCGTTGGGAAGTTTGAGCAGAACAGTGAGGTGATCTGGGTATGTTTCAAAAGGACCTCTCTGGCTTTGTGTGACGATGAGAATCTGAGAGCAAGAGGGCAAGCTGCCAGATCTGTCCCTGTAGTCCTAGCAGGAAGATGGTAGTACATCGAGGGTGGGAGTGGAGAAGAGATGCAAAGCTATTGGATCTTCATCTACTTCAACTTCATATACTTCAATGGTGGAGACAGATTTGCTGATGTATTTGCTGTAATTATGCAACTGTAAGGCAAGTGTCTCCATTTTGTTCTTTAGATGGAGATGTTAAATAATGAATGCTGTTTCCTTGGAGTGTGTGTGCCTCTGAGGCTTGGAGAAAAAGAGCACCAAGATATCAATGGAAGTATAACCAGTAGGTCTAGCACAAGCTGAGGGCTAAGAAGTTGTCCAGCCATGATCTGCCCACCTTGACCTCCCAAAGTGCTGGGATTACAGGCGTGAGCCACCACGCCCAGCCTGCCTGCCTAATTTTTTTTTTTTTTTTGAGGCGGAGTCTCGCTCTGTCGCCCGGACTGGAGTGCAGTGGCCAGATCTCAGCTCACTGCAAGCTCCGCCTCCCGGGTTTACGCCATTCTCCTGCCTCAGCCTCCCGAGTAGCTGGGACTACAGGCGCCCGCCACCTCGCCCGGCTAGTTTTTTGTATTTTTTTAGTAGAGACGGGGTTTCACCGTGTTAGCCAGGATGGTCTCGATCTCCTGACCTCGTGATCCGCCCGTCTCGGCCTCCCAAAGTGCTGGGATTATAGGCTTGAGCCACCGCGCCCGGCCCTAATTTTTAATATATATATATATATGTATTTGTAGAGTTGCACTCTCTCTACGCTGCCCAAGCTGGTCTCAAACTCCTGGGCTCAAGTGATCCCCCCACCTTGGCCTCCCAAAATGCTGGGATTACAGGTGTGAGCCACTGTAATCCCAGCCACACATACTTTTAAATAACTCCATGAGTAAAAGAGAAAGTCTCAAAGATTATATTAAAAAATACATAGACTGAATGAAAATAAAAATACAACATGTCAAAACTCCTGAGATGCTTGGCTGGGCACAGTGGCTTGTGCCTGTAATCCCAGCATTTTGAGAGGATGAGGCAGGAGGACTGCGTGAGCCTGGGAGTTTGAGACCAGCCTGGGCAATATAGTGGGAACTCGTCTCTACAACAAAAAACGTACAAAATTAGCCGAGCGTGGTGAGGCATGCTAGCAGGAGGCAGAGGTTGCAGTAAGCTGAGATCGCACCACGGCACTTCAGCCTGAGAGATAGAGTGAAACTATCTCAAAAAAATTTTTTGAAGAACTAATGGCTGAAAATTTAATAATTTTTATTTTAAAATTAATTTTAAAATTAAATAAATAATTATATATATTTTTTTTTTTTTTTTTTTTTTTTTAATTTGATTTATTCTGTTTTGGGTTTCTCAATATGGCAATTAATAAAACCACTGGAATTCATATTCCCCAACAATATTTTTGACTATAGACTTAAGTTCTAGGGTACATGTGCATACGTCGGTTGTTACTATGTATACTTATGCCATTGTTGTGCTGACCCACAACTCTCAGCACCCATCAATTCATCATTTTATCATGTATAACTCCCCAATGCAATCCCTCCCTCCTCCCCCCTCCCCCCTCCCCATGATAGACCCCAGTGTGTGATGTTCCCCTTCCCGAGTCCAAGTGATCTCATTGTTCAGTTCCCACCTATGAGTGAGAACATGCGGTGTTTGGTTTTCTCTTCTTGTGATAGTTTGCTAAGAATGATGGTTTCCAGCTGCATCCATGTCCCTACAAAGGACGCAAACTCATCCTTTTTTATGGCTGCATAGTATTCCATGGTGTATATGTGCCACATTTTCTTAATCCAGTCTGTCACAGATGGACATTTGGGTTGATTCCAAGTCTTTGCTATTGTGAATAGTGCCGCAATAAACATACGTGTACATGTGTCTTTGTAGTAGACTAATTTATAATCCTTTGGGTATATACCCAGTAGTGGGATGGCTGGGTCATATGGTACATCTAGTTCTAGATCCTTGAGGAATTGCCATACTGTTTTCCATAATGGTTGAACTAGTTTACAATCCCACCAACAGTGTAAAAGTGTTCCTATTTCTCCACATCCTCTCCAACACCTGTTGTTTCCTGACTTCTTAATGATTGCCATTCTAACTGGTGTGAGATGGTATCTCATTGTGGTTTTGATTTGCATTTCTCTGATGGCCAGTGATGACTTTCTTCACAGAATTGGAAAACACTGCTTTAAAGTTCATATGGAACCAAAAAAGAGCCCGCATTGCCAAGACAATCCTAAGTCAAAAGGACAAAGCTGGAGGCGTCACGCTACCTGACTTCAAACTATACTACAAGGCTACAGTAACCAAAACAGCATGGTACTGGTACCAAAACAGAGATATAGACCAATGGAACAGAACAGAGTCCTCAGAAATAATACCGCACATCTACAGCCATCTGATCTTTGACAAACCTGAGAGAAACAAGAAATGGGGAAAGGATTCCCTATTTAATAAATGGTGCTGGGAAAATTGGCTAGCCATAAGTAGAAAGCTGAAACTGGATCCTTTCCTTACCCCTTATACGAAGATTAATTCAAGATGGATTAGAGACTTAAATGTTAGACCTAATACCATAAAAACCCTAGAAGAAAATCTAGGTAGTACCATTCAGGACATAGGCATGGGCAAGGACTTCATGTCTAAAACACCAAAAGCAACGGCAGCAAAAGCCAAAATTGACAAATGGGATCTCATTAAACTAAAGAGCTTTTGCACAGCAAAAGAAACTACCATCAGAGTGAACAGGCAACCTACAGAATGGGAGAAAATTTTTGCAACCTACTCATCTGACAAAGGGCTAATATCCAGAATCTACAAAGAACTCAAACAAATATATGAGAAAAAAACAAACAACCCCATCAAAAAGTGGGGAAAGGATATGAACAGACATTTCTCAAAAGAAGATATTCATACAGCCAACAGACACATGAAAAAATAAATATTTTTAAAAAGACAAACCATTGTGAGATGCAGCTAAGGCAGTTCTAAGAAGGAAATTTATAGTGCTGACATGCTCATATCAGAAAAGAGATCTCAGATCAGTAATCTAAGTTCCTACCTAGAGGAAAATACTAGCAAAATAAACCCAAAGCAAGCAGAAGGAAAGAAATATAGATATAAGTAGAAATGAATGAATGAAATTAAAAACAGGAAAACAGAAAAATTTAATGAAAAAATCCAGTTCTTTTATTTTTATTTTTAATTTTTTTTTTTAGGGATAAGGTTTTGCCCTGTCACCTAATCTGAAGTGCAATGGCACAACCATAGCTCACTGCAGCCAGGAACTCCTGACCTCAAGCAATCCTCCCATCTCATCCTCCTGAGTAGGTGGGACTACAGGTGCACAAACCCAGTTGTTTGAAAAATGAGTAAGATTGGCCAGGTGAAGTGGTTCACGCCTATAATTTCAATACTTTGGGAAGATGAAGTGGTAGGATATCTTGAGCCCAGGGATTTGATACCAGTCTAGGAAACCTAGGGAGACTCCATGTCTACAAAAAATTGTGAAAAAATCGCCAGGCATAGTGGTGCATGCCTGTAGTCCCAGCTACTTGGGAGGCTGAGGTGGGAGAATTGCTTGAGCCCAGGAGTTTGAGGTTGCAATAAATTATGATCTCACCACTGTACTCCAGCTTGGGCAACAGAGTGAGACCCTGTTTCAAAAAAAAAAGTTGATAAACTTCTCTTAAGACTGACATATATAAAATGAAGCAATCAGGAATGAAACATGCTATCACAACAGATTCTGCAGCCATTAAAAGAATAATAAGGGATACTATGAAGAAAGTTATGCTTGACCAGGCTCATTGGCTCACGCCTGTAATCCTAGCACTTTGGGAGGCCGAGGTGGGCTGATCACTTCAGCCCAGGAGTTTGAGACCAGCCTGATCAACATGGTGAGATCTCATCTCTACAAAAACACAAAAATTAGCCAGGCACGGTGGCATGCACTTGTAGTCTCAGCTACTTGGGAGGTTTAGGTAGGAGGATTCCATGAGCCCAGGAAGTAGAGGTTGCAGTGAGCCAAGATTGTGTCACCGCACTCCAGCCTATGTGAAAGAATAAAACTCTGTCTCAATAAAAAAAGAAAAAGAAAGTTATGCTTATAAATCTGAAAATCTAGAAGACACCAGACCAAACTTTGAAAAACATGAACTGCCAAAACTTAGTCTATTGGTTCATCCTTGCACTGCTATAAAGAAATACATGAGCTTGGGTAATCTATAAAGAAAAGAGGTTTAATTGGCTCACAGCTCTGCAGGCTGTACAGGAAGCACACTTGCTTCTGCTTCTGGGGAGGCCTCAGGAAGCTTCTGATGATGACAGAAGGCAAAGGGGGAGTGAGGCACTTCCCATGGCTGGAGCAGGAGGAAGAGAGTGGGGAGGCGCTACACATTTTTAAACAACCAGATCTCATGAGAACTCATTCAACACCACAATAACAGCACCAACGGTATAATGCTAAGCCATTCTTGAGAAACTCCCACCAGGTCCCATCTTCAACACTGGTGGTTACAATTTGACATGAGATTTGGGCAGGGACATAGAT
Source organism: Rhinopithecus roxellana (assembly GCF_007565055.1). Classification (NCBI taxonomy): domain Eukaryota; kingdom Metazoa; phylum Chordata; class Mammalia; order Primates; family Cercopithecidae; genus Rhinopithecus; species Rhinopithecus roxellana. The sequence goes on along the minus strand of NC_044554.1, from coordinate 54,873,278 downwards.
CCAAATCACATCACTTAGCTATCTGAAACAGATAACCTTAGTAGTCCTATACCCTTTTCAACAAATGGTGCTGGGATAATTGGCTAACCACATGTAGGAGAATGAAACTGGATCCTCATCTCTCACCTTACACAAAAATCAACTCAAGATGGATTAAGGACTTAAATCTAAGACCTGAAACTATAAAAATTCTAGAAGATAAGATTGGAAAAATCCTTCTAGACATGGTTTTAGGCAAGGATTTCATGACCAAGAACCCAAAAGCAAATGCAATAAAAACAAAGATAGCCAGGCGCTGTGGCTCATGACTGTAATCCCAGTACTTTGGGAGGAAGATCATGAGGTCAGGAGTTCGAGACCAGCCTGACCAACATAGTGAAATGCCGTCTCTACTAAGAATTCAAAAATTAGCCAGGCGTGGTGTCGCACACCTATAATCCCAGCTACTCGGGAGACTGAGACAGGAGAATTGCTTGAACCTGGGAAGTGGAGGTTGCAGTGAGCCGAGATTGCACCACTGCACTCCAGCCTGGGTGACAGAGCAAGACTCTGTCTCAATAAATAATAAATAAATAAATAAATAAATAAATAAATAAAAACAAATAACTGGGACCTAATTAAAGAGCTTTTGCACAGCAAAAGGAGTCAGCAGAATAAAAAGACAACCCACAGAGTGGGAGAAAATCTTCACAATCTATACATCTGACCAAGGATTCATATCCAGAATCACAATGAACTCAAACAAATCAGCAAGAAAAAGACAAACAATCCCATCAAAAAGTGGGCTAAGGACACGAATAGACAATTCTCAAAGGAAGATATACAAATGGCAAACACACATATGAAAAAATGCTCAACATCACTAATGATCAGGGAACTGCAAACCAAAACCGCAATGCCATACCACCTTGCTCCTGCAAGAATGACCATAATCAAAAAATCAATAAATGGTAGATGTTGGTGTGGATGTGGCAATCAGGAATACTTCTGCATTGCTGGTGGGAATGTAAACTAGTACACAGCCACTATGGAAAACAGTAAGGAGATTCCTTAAAGTACTAAAAATAGAACTGCCATTTGATCTAGTAATCCCACTACTGGGTATTTACCCAGAGGAAAATAAGTCATTACGTGAAAAATATACCTGAATATATATATATATATATGATGGACTACTACTGAGCCATAAAAAGAAATGAATTAATGGCATTCGCAGTGATCTGGATGAGATTGGAGACTATTATTCTAAGTGAAATAACTCAGGAATGGAAAACCAAACATCGTGTGTTCTCACTGATATGTGGGAGGTAGACTATGAGAATGCAAAGGCATAAGAATGATACAATGGACTTTGGGGATTTGGGGAGAAGGATGGGAGCGGGACGAGGGATAAAAGACTACAAATATGGTGCAGTGCATACTGCTTGGGTGATGGGTGCACCAGGATCTCAAAAATCACCACTAAAGAACTTACTCATGTAACCAAATACCACCTGTACCCCAATAATCTATTAAAAAAAAAAAAGATAACCTTAGTAGATCTACAGCTCTTACAGAAATTGAATTTACAATTTAAAAGCTCTCAGAAAAGAAATCTCAATGCCCAGTTTCACTGGAGAACTTTACCAAACACTCAAAAAAGAAGCAATATCAATTTTCACAAACTGTTCCAAAAAACAGAAGAGATAGAAACATTTCTCAAGTGTTTTATGAGGCCTGTATTATCCTGATAACACCAGACAAAGACAGCACAAAAAAAAGGAAACTAAAGACGTACATCACTCATTGGCATAGGTGAAAAAATTCTCAACATTAGCAAAGGAAGTACAACAGTGTATAGAAAGAAAAATACACTACAAGCAAGGAGGGTTTGTCCTAGGTATGCATGGCTTATTCAATACTTGAAAATTAATGTAATCTATTATATCAACAGGCTAAAGAAGCAAATTACATCACATCAATTGATGTGGAACATTTCACAAAATTCAACGCCCATTCGTGATAAAAACTCCTAACACAGTAGAACTAGAGGAAAATTTTCTCAACCGTATAAAGACCCTTTACAGAATATCTACAGTTCGCATAATTAATTGTGAAAGACTGGGTGTTTTTTTCCCCTAAGATTGGGAAGAAGACAAAGAGGTCCACTCTCATCACTCTTATTCAACAGTATTGGAGGTTTTTCTTCATAACAATAGGGAAGAAAAAGAAATAAGAGGCATACAGATTGGGAAGGAAGAAATAAAGCTGTCTCTATTTGTAGACAATATTACTGCCTATGTAGAAAATACCAAGGAGCCTACAAACAAGAAAAGCCTCCTAGAGCTAATAAATGAGTTCAGTAAGCTTGCAGGATACAAAATTGACACACAAAAATCAACTGTGTTTCTTTATTTAAAAAAAATTTTTTTGTTGTTGAGATGGGGCCTCATTATGCTGACCAGACCAATCTCAAACTTCTGGCCTCAAGCAATCTCTTCCTGCCTTAGCCTCCCAAAGTGCTGGGATTACAAGTGTGAGCCACCGCACCTGGCACAATTGCATTCCTCTATGTTGAAAATAAACAGGCCGGGTGTGGTGACTCATGCCTGTAATCCCAACACTTTGAGAGGCCAACTTCAGATTGTTGAACATGTAGTGGTGCCTGGTGGGTGGTGCCTCTGTAAAGAGTATGGAACCTCTGTGCTCTTTCCTGGAGGGTGGTGCCTCCAGAGAGAGTATGAAAGCTCTGTGCACCTTCCTGGAGGGTGGTGCCTCGGTAGAGAGTATGAAAGTGAGAAGTGACAACATGCTAGCAACCCTTGCTCTCAGTGCCTCCTTGGCCTTGACGTCCACTCTGGCAGCGCTTGAGGAGCCCTTCAGCCCACCACTGCACTGTGGGAGCCCCTCTCTGGGCTGGCCAAGGCTGAAGCCGGCTACCTCTGCTTGCAGGGAAGTGTGGAGGGAGAGGTGCGGTCGGGAACTGGGGCTGTGAGCCGTGCTCACAGGCCAGTGCAAGTTCTGGGTGGATGCCAGCTCGGGGGCCCCGCACTCAGAGCAGCCAGCTGGTGCTGCCAACCCCAGGCAGTGAGGGGCTTAGCACCTGGGCCACCAGCTGCAGAGGGTGCACCGGGTCCCCCAGCACTGCTGGCCTGCCCATGCGGCGCTTGAATTCTCATCAGGTCTCAGTCGCCTCCCGGGGGGGGGCAGGGCTCAGGATCTGCAGTTCGCCATGCCCAAGCCCTGCCCTTCCCTGTGGGCTTCCGCGCAACCCGAGCCTCCCCGACAGGCGCCACCTCCTGCTCCATGAAGCCCAGTCCCACTGACTGCCCAAGGGATGAGAAGTGCCAGCGCGCAGCATGGGATTGAGGGGCAGCTCTGCCCATGGCCCCAGTGTGGCATGCGCTAGGCGGAGCCAGCTGGGCTCCTAGTCAGGTGGGGACTTGGAGAACTTTTATGTCTAGATAGAGGATTGTATATGCACTAATCAATACTCTGTGTCTAGCTTGGTCCTTTGTGGATGCACCAATCAGCACTCTGTGTCTAGCTAACCTGGTGGGGACTTGGAGAACTTTTATGTCTAGCTGGAGGATTGTATATGCACCAATCAGCACTCTGTCTAGCTCAGGGTTTGTGGATGCACCAATCAGCACTCTGTATCTAGCTAATCTGGGGGGTACTTGGAGAACTTTTCTGTCTAACACTCAGTGTCTAGCTAAAGGATTGTAAACACACCAATCAGCACTCTGTGTCTAGCTCAGGGACTGTAAATGCACCAATTGGCACTCTGTCAATACAGACCAATCAGTTCTCTGTAAAATGGACCAATCAGCTCTCTGTAAAATGGACCAATCACCAGGATGTGGGTGGGGTCAGATAAGGGAATAAAAGCAGGCTACCCAAGCCAGCAGTGGCCACCTGGTTGGGTCCTGTTGCACGCTGTGGAAGCTTTGTTCTTTCGCTCCTTACAATAAATGTTGCTGTTCGCTCTTTGGGTCCACCGGCCTTTATGAGCTGTAACACTCACCACGAGGGTCTGCAGCTTCACTCCTGAAGCTAGTGAGACCATGAACCCACTGGGAGAAATGAACAACTCCAGACAGGCCACCTTTATGAGCTTTAACACTCACCACGAAGGTCTGCAGCTTCACTCCTGAAGTCAGTGAGACCACGAACATACCAGAAGGAAAAAACTGCAGACACATCTAAACATCTGAAGGAACAAACTCCAGAGACACCATCTTTAAGAACTGTAACACTGCAAGGGTCCATGGCTTCATTCTTGAAGTCAGCAAGCCCAAGAACCCACCAATTCCAAACACATTTTGGCAACCACAAAGGGACTATTGCCTATCACCCAGAGGTGAGACTATCACGAAGCCATGAGCCTATCTATCGCCTATCGCCAAGCAGTGAGTACCATTGGACCCCTTTTGCTTGCTATTCTGTCCTATTTTTTCTTAGAATTTGGAGGCTAAATACTGGGCACCTGTCAGCCAGTTAAAAGCGACTAGTGCGGCCACTGGACTGAAGACACGGGTGTCAGGCTTTCTGGGAAAGGGCTAACAACACCCGAATCTTCAGAGTTGGGAGCATTGGTTTGCCTGAAACCAGCTTCCGCTTTTCCTGTACTTCTGGGCTGAGCCGAGAGTTGACAAAGAGGAAAGCCATTGAGCTCTGGGGTCCCAAAAAGAAGTTGGTTGACCCTGCGGCCATGAGCGAACTCTCAAAGTCATGTTGCCCAAGCGAGACTCGCCCATCTGTTCTATATACCCTGACCCTTGCCTCCTGGGTCCTGATGCCTGTCAGACAAACTTCCTCATGTCTCTCTTCTCCAAGGCTAGGCCCACTTCTAAAAATCACTCCCTGTCTCTGATGTCTTTCTAGTTTCTCCTGTAAGAATGATTTCTAGTATAAACTCCAGGACTCTGTTACCTTCTTTATGTACCCAGGCTCACCAATCAGAAAGACGTAAATTTTGCCCAAAGCCCCCATCATAGAGGGGACTATCTGGAATTTTAGGATCCCTCCTCAGACAGGCAGGCCTAACAAAAGCTATTCCTGAAGCTAGGATATGGGGAGCCTCAGAAATTGTATCCTTCCTATTCTTGTAAGTGTGGACAAAAGGCATCACTCTTCCAACTCTGGATATCCCTTCCCTCCCTTAGGGTATGGCCCTCCACCCATTTTTGGGGCATAACATCTTTATAGGACAGGCGTAAAGTCCCAATACTAACAGGAGAATGCTTAGGACTCTAACAGGTTTTTGAGAATGTGTTGGTAAGGGCCACTAAATCCAACATTCCTTGGTCCTCTTTGTGGTCTAAGAGGAAAACTAGTGTTTCTGCTGGTGCATCGGTGAGTGCAACTATTCCAATCAGCAGGGTCCTGATTGAATAAACTGTGCCTAGGTCATGAATCCTCCATAAAATCCCAAAAGGACAGAGTCTAAAGAGGTTCCAGATTGTTGAACATGTGGTGGTACCTGGAGGGTGGTGCCTCCGGGGAGAGTATGGAAGCTCTGTGCTGCTTCCTGGTGGGTGGTGCCTCCAGAGAGAGTATGGAAGCTCTGTGCTCCTTCCCACTCACCTTGCCTTGTGCATCTCTCCCATCTGGCTGTTCATCTTGTCCTTTACTATATTATTTATTCATATAATAAACTGGTTAATGTAAGTATTTCTCTAAGTTCTGTGAACCACTATCACAAACTAACTGAACCCAAGGAGGAGATCATATGAACCCCCAATTTTGGTTGGTCAGAAGAACAGGTCACGACCTAGGGTTTGGAATTGGTGTCTGAAGTGGAAGCAGTTTTCCTTAACTTATGGACTGTGACTCTAACTCCAGGGAATTAGTGTCAGAATCAAGTTACATTATGGGACGTTCAGCTGGTGTCCACTGGAGAATTGCTTGGTGTGAGGGAAAAATCCCGCACACATCTGGTATAAGAAGTGTTCAGTGTCAAGTATTGAGTGTACAAGTAGGAAAAACACTTTTTAAAAATATTTATTTTTGAGACAGAGTTTCGCTCTTGTTGCCCAGGCTGGAGTGCAATGGCGCGATCTCAGCTCACTGCTACCTTTGGCTCCTGGGTTCAGGCAATTCTTCCTCAGCCTCCCGAGTAGCTGGAGTTACAGGCATGCACCACCATGCCCGGCTAATTTTTTCTATTTTTAGTAGAGACAGGGTTTCTTCATGTTGGTCAGGCTGGTCTCAAACTCCTGACCTCAGGTGATCCACCCACCTCGGCCTCCCAAAGTGCTTGGATTACAGGCATGAGCCACCATACCCTGCCCACTTTTTTTTTTTTTCTTATCTCAAACATTATTTTTTTCCATCAGAGTACCAATGTCAACTTTCTGGTTTTGATATTGTACTATAGTTATGACAGATGTTATAATTGGAAGATCCTGGGTGAAGGCTGCACAGAGCTTCCCTGTATGTGCCTTTGAAATTTCTTATGCTAATTATTTCAAAATTAAACGTTTAAAAAATAAGATTTGTTATTTTCCTTTCTTGTATTGTCATTATCAAGTTTTGGGATCAATATTAATTTAGCCTAATAAAATGATTAAATAAATATTAATTCCATTCCCCCAAAACACAGATATGTACTATTTTTTTAAATTCCAAAGTATGGTGGCTTAAAAACTTACTAAAAACAGAAGAAGTCCATTTTATTTTAATATAATTATAATACTAATATATTTGGGGTTAGACCTACATTCTTATTTTACAGGTTCTATTTTCCATTAGTTTTATGTTTATTTTCTCTATTTTCTTGACTTCTTTTGGTTTTAGGTTTGATCAATTTTTGTAAGTCCGTTTTGCCTCTACACACCATTATTATTTTCATGTTTTCCCTTGAATGCCAATAAGCATTCTTCAATTATCAAAGCCTAGTTTTAATCAATGCTTTTCTCTTCTTCCTGTTCAATATAAAGATCTTAAATCCCATTTGTTTCATTTATGCCAGTTGCCACACATACTTTAACAAATATTTTTATTTTATATTTGAACATACCACAAAACATTATTATTAATGTTTTAAAAAATCAACGTTTTGGTCAGGAGCAGGGGCTCACGCCTGTAATCCCAGTACTTTGGTAGGCAGAGGCAGGTGGATCACCTGAGGTCAGGAGTTCCAGACCAGCCTGGCCGACATAGTGAAACCCAGTCTCTACAAAAATACAAAAATTAGCCGGGCATGATGGCAGGTGCCTGTAATCCCAGCTACTTGGGAGGCTGAGGTGGAAGAATCACTTGAACCTGGAAGATGGAGGTTGCAGTGAGCCAAGATCATACCATTGCACTCCAGCCAGGGCAACAACAAACTGAGACTCCGTCTCAAAAAAAAAAGATCGAAACAATGTCAATGTTGAGAATATCTGGTGGGGCCGGATGCAGTGGCTCCTGCTTGTAATCTCAACACATTGGTGGGAGGCTGCGGCTGGAAGATTGCTTGAACCCAGAAATTCAAGACCAGCCCGGGCAATACAGTGAGACCCTGTCTCTATAGAAAATACAGAAATTAGCCAGGTGTGGTGGCATGCACCTGTACTTCCAACTTCTTGGGAGGCTGAGGTGGGAAGATCACTTGAGCCTGAGAGGTCAAGGCTGCAGTAAGCCATGATCACATTCCAGCTTGGTTGACAGAGCAAGACCTTGTCACACACACACACACAAACACAAATAATATCTGGTGAATAAAACATTCACATGTGAATGTCCACCTACATGATTCAAGGATGGTCCATATGTTCTAAATTAGCTCAACTGTATTAACAGAGCCATCCTGTTTTTTGATACCAGAACGTGGAGAAAGCTGTCAGACCAAAAAGGGGTGCTCAAGGAGTTAATTTTGTAGATAATTTGCGCTATGCTTTGAATCTTTGAGTTCCCCCCAAAATTCCTATGTTGAAATCCTAACCCCCAAGGTGATGGTATTAGGGGGTGGAGCCTTCAGGAGATTTATTAGGTTATAAAGGGCAGAGCCCTCATAGTTGGGACTAGTGAGGCTATAAAAAAGACCCCAGAAGTGGGGCTGTATGGCGCATGCCTGCAGTCATAGCTACTCAGGAGCCTCAGTTGGGGGCATCACTTGAGCTGAGAAGTTAGAGACCAGACTGGGCAAAAGCAAGATCCCGTCTCTAAATAATAAAAGTAAGTTTTTTTTTTGTTTTTTTTTTTTTTTTTTTTTTTTGAGAGAGAGACTGGCCTGACTTGGTGGCTCATGCCTGTAATCCCAGCATTTCGGGAGGCCAAAGCAGGAGGATTGCTTGAGCCCAGGAATGCAAGACAGCCTGAGGAACACAGTGAAACCCTCTCTCTACAAAAAATAAAATTAGCCAAGCATGGTGGCACATAGCTGTGGTCCCAGCTACTCGGGAGACTAACATGGGAGGATCATTGGAGCCCAGGAGTTCAAGCCTGCAGTGAGCTGTGATTGTGCCACTGTACTCTAGCCTGGGTAACAAAGCAAGAACTCAGCTAAAAAATAGCAATAAATTTTAAAACTAAATAAATAAAAAATTTAAAAAGAGAGACTTCAGATAACTAGCTTATCCCTTCCACCCTGTAAGGACACAGCAAAAACGTGCTTCATGAATCAGAAAGCAAACCCTTGCCAGACACTACGTCTGCCAGTTCCTTGACCTTGAACTTCCTAGTCTCCGGAACTGGGAGAAATAAATTTCTGTTGTTGTTAAGCTATGCAGTTATGGTGTTTGTTTAGAGCAGACCAAATGAACTAAGGCAATTTGTTGTTAACATGAATATGTTTTAGTAATTGTATGTCTTTTCAGGATGGTAGAGGCTTACTGACATTAATGTTCAAGAACTATGAACAAAATTACTTCTGAAAAGATTCATTTTTAGATTTTAAATGCCTTTATTATTTATTATAGATCATGATACATACTTTACAGAATTTATGGTAAGGTCCTGGATATTTGTGAGTCTCTTCATTGTCCGTGACCATCATAGACCTAAGTACTTATGAAATATTTAGGCAAACCCATGTACATACATACTTTACTTCAACAGTGATTCCACTGTTCTCCATTCTGTTATTGTAATTTACTCTAAAATATTAACTCAAGTCTTGTTATCAACAAGTAGTGTCTGTTTCTCACCTGAGAGTTGCCTGATGGCATTGTATAAGCCACAGACCAGATATTGGATTTCCTTGAAGAAACATCAAAAAGTAGCTTCAAGATCAAGAGATCGAGACCATCTTGGCCAACATGGTGAAACCCCATCTCTACTAAAAATACAAAAATTAGGTGGCCATGGTGGCATGCACCTGTAGTCCCAGCTACTCAGGAGACTGAGGCAGGAGAATCTCTTGAATCTGGGAGGTGAAGGTTGCAGTGAGCCTAGATCACACTACTGCACTCCAGCCTGGTGACACAGCGAGACTCCAAAAAGTAGCTTTAGAGTTTTAGGGGAAAGACTTGACTGCTAAAAACTGAAGGGATAGGTATAATTGTCAATTTAACTGACATTAATGTCATTATCATCATTAATTAATGACATTACCATCATGAGGATTTCCAGGACTATTATGGTCGAGAAGCAGATGACTTGGTAAAAGCATATTACTAATTTAAGATCAGCAGAACAAGAAGTTGGAAGAAGCAAAATGATAAAAATCGAATTATGAGACCAAGCAGGATGGCTCATGCCTATAATCCCAATGCTTTGATAGGCCAAGCTGGGAAGACTGCAATTGCTTGAGTCTAGGAGTTCAAGACCAGCCTGGGCAAAATGGTGAGACTCCCATCTCAACAAAAAATAATGAAATTGTTAATTTCAGAGGACTAGGGAATGGGGAATGTTGATTGGCTGGAGATGAAATTATAGGGGTGTGGAAAAGGTTCTTATGCACTGAGTCTGCCTCAGTGGGGCCACAGGATCTGTTGAGCCACAAATCAAGTTCCGATGGGGTCAGTCTGAAAGGTCTCTCAAAATAACTGCTCTTAGGTTCTGTAATAGTGATGTTATCTATAGGAGTAATTGGGGAAGTCACAAATCTTGTGGCCTCTGGCCACATGACTCCTGAGCAATAAGGTATTATGGAAACTATACCCACATTTTAACAGAATTTGTAACCATCCAATAGGTTCACCTTGCCTGCTGCCTAGACAGAGTTGATTTAGCAAGACAGGAGAGAATAGTGCACACAGAGCCAGCTGTGTGGGAGACAGGAGTTTAATTATTATTAGTCAAATCAGTCTCCTCAGGCATTCAGGGATCAGAGCTTTTAAGGATAATTTGGTGGGTTTGGGGGGCCAGCGAGTCAGGAGTCCTGATTGACTGGGTCAGAGATGAAATCATAGGGAGTCGAAGCTGTCCCCCGGCGCTGTCAGTTCCTGGGTGGAAGCCACAAGATCAGATAGATGAGCCAGTTTATCAGTCTGGGTGGGGCCAGCTGATCCATCAAGTGCAGGTGCTCCAGAATATCTAAAGCACTGGTCTCAGGTTTTACAATAGTGATATTATCCCAGGAGCAATTTGAGGGGGGTCGGAATCTTGTAGCCTCCAGCTGCATGACTCCTAAACCATAATTTCTAATCTTGTGGCTAACTTGTTAGTCCTACAAAGGCAGTCTAGTCCCCAGCCAAGAATGGGGTTTGTTTTGGGAAAGGGCTGTTATTGTCTTTGTTATAAACTATAAACTACAAACTAAATTCCTCCCAAAATTAGTTCAGCCTACAGCCAGGAATGAACAAGGACAGCTTGAGGTCACATGGAGTTGGTTAGGTCAGATCTTCTTACTGTTTCAGTTACAATTTTGCAACAGCAGTTTCAAATTCAGCCCTATCTCATAATCCTCACCTTGTGGACTTTCATTAGTTTTGCAAAGGTGGTTTCATTTGGGGAAGGGCATCATCCTTGCTTTAAGGTTAAACCATACACTAAATTTCTCCCGAAGTCAGCTTGGTCTATGCCCAGGAATGACTAAAGATAGCTTGGAGGTTAGAAGCAAGATGGATTCAACTACGTCAGATTCTCTTACTGTCAAAATTTTGCAAAGGTGATTTCAATATTACTTTTAATGTTTTATTTTCTTTCTTTTTTTAAGACAGCATCTTGCTGTGTTTCCTAGGCGGGTGTGCAGTGGCGCCATCACAGCTCACTACAGCCTGGACCTCCCAGGCTAAAGTGATCCTCCCACCTCAGCCCTCCAAGTAGCTGGGACTACAGGCACATACCATCATACCTTGCTAATGTTTAAAGTTTTTTCATAGAGATGGAGTCTCACTATGTTGCCCAAGCTGATCTCAAACTCTTGGGCTTGAGCAATCATCCCATCTTGCCCTCCCAAAGTGCTGGGATTACAGGCATGAGACCCTATGCCCAGCTTAATGTTTTATTTTCTGGTAAGCATACAATAGTCTTTTTTGTTTCTGTTTGCTCTATCCCTGTTTTTCATTTACTAGGCTTTATACAAAACCAAAAAAAAAAAAAAAAAAAAAAAAGGAACTCTCTTTTAAAAGGTAAAAAAAAAGGAACTCTCTTTTAAAAGGTATGGGTAAGGGGCTGGGGCTACTAACATAAAGCTCCGAATATTTAGTTGATTTTCTTTTTTTTTTTTTGAGATGGTGTCTCACTCTGCCACCCAGGCTGAAGTGCAGTGGCACAGTCTCGGCTCTCTGCAACCTCCGCCTCCCAGGTTTAAGAGATTCTCCTACCTCAGCCTCCCAAGTAGCTGGGATCACAGGCACATACCACCATGCCCAGCTAATTTTTGTGTTTTTAGGAGACACAGGGTTTCACCATGTTGGTCAGGCTGGTCTCAAACTCCTGACCTCAGGTGATCCACCTGCCTCGGCCTCCCAAAGTGCTGGGATTACAGGCGTGAGCTACCACACCCGGCTAAATTTGTATTTTTCCTTGATAGCTATTTTGTCCCAGCTGCTCTCTCAAGATTCATAAAAGGAAAAACATTGTGTATTTCATATTATGGAGAAGAGATCAAATTCAGAGAATAATCTCCACATGTGTACTCTTTTTCAGAACCCAGGAATGCAAATATTTTCCTGTTTTCCATCATCATGAGGGAAAGTATCCTAAACAAAATCTTGCTTTGGAAAACTGAATACAATGAGGAGGCATTTGTTCATTCATTCATTCGATAATGGAGAAGTTTCTTTACAAACACTGCAAACGAAGTCAATGTTCTGAATTTGATGTCTTGTGGCCATAGTTTTGTTTACTATTCATCACATGTTTTGCTATGTGAATAAAACCAGCTAAATGGAATAGAACATATACAATATAAAAGTTCATGAAATAGCTAGTACTAAATATAATAAACATAGGATTTTGTGTGGAAATCTTCTTTAAAGTAGAAAACTGATTAAAAGGAAGAATTTCAATGGAAATTGCTATAATAAATTGCTAAAGCTGTTTTCAGGTAAATTTTAATGAACTGAAAATAACTGTTCTTAAAATTAGCTATCTGCCTTTCAACTTATTCTTAGTCAAGGGTCTAATAATATATAATCAGACATTCTTTTCTATTTCTTTCCCCCCCCCCGCCCCCTTTTTAGAAAAAACAGGTTCTTGCTGTGTCACCCAGGCTGGAGTGCAGTGGCATGATCACACTTCACTGCAGCCTCAAAATCCTGGGCTGAAACCACCCTCCCACCTCAGCCTCCCAAGTAGCTAGGATAGCTATTCTCTAAACATTTTTTTGCAGAGATGGGGTCGCACTATGTTGTCCAGGCTGGACTCGGACTCCTGGTCTCAAGCAGTCCTCTCATGTCAGCCTCCCAAACTGTTGGAATTACACTGTGCCCACCTGACATTCTTTTCTTAATTATCTAATCACCTATTTCCTTTCTCTTATTTCCTCTATCAAGAGAAAAAACAATTAATTTGTCTGCTTAGGTTTCTTCATTTGTGCAAGTTTAAAATATAGCTTTGACACACACTTGGAACAAATTATCTGAAAGGATGCTTCTTGTTTAAACAACATGAAAATTTTATTCATATATTAATAGTTTAGTTAAATTGAAAACTGGAACTGTTTTATCTTTTCTTGATCTTTTGAAGATTACAGCTAGTCAGATTTATCTTTTGCCTGAATTAAAGTTATCCCCATTCATTTTGACCTCATACTATCCTTGATAACAATCAATATTATAGAAAGAAATTCTGTTCACATATATTGGTGCAATTACATATATACGAAAGGCCAGGTGGACAAATTGCATAGTTTCCTTTGAGGTAAAAACTACTTTCCACATTTCCAAAGTCTGACTATGTCTAATTCCAGTTTTTTCACACCAGTATACTTATGTAGTTTTGCTAATGTATTGTGCATTTTTCTTTTTTCTTTTTTTTTTTTTCTTGAGACGGAGTCTCGCACTCTCGCCCAGGCTGGAGTGCAGTGGCGCCATCTCAACTCACTGCAAGCTCCACCTCCCGGGTTCACGCCATTCTCCTGCCTCAGCCTCCCGAGGAGCTGGGACTACAGGTGCCTGCCACCACGCCCGGCTAATTTTTTGTATTTTTAGTAGAGACAGGGTTTCGCCATGTTAGCCAGGATGGTCTCGATCTCCTGACCTTGTGATCCGCCCGCCTTCGACTCCCAAAGTGCAGGATTACAGGCGTGAGCCACCACACCTGGCCTATATTGTGTATTTTTCTAACAAGCCTTTGTGTATCAGAATGTATCTCAAAAAAAATTCCTACCTAAGTAGAAGGTAAGCACATAGTATAATTTTTCTATTTTTTTAAACTGCTAACTGAAAGAACTAGAATTATTACAAATCTGGTCCTTTGAAGAAGTCTTTTGTTTTTTTTTCTTTTTTTGAGACAGAGTTTTGATCTTGTTGCCCAGGCTGGAGTGCAATGGCGCAATCTTGGCTCACTGCAAACTCTGCCTCCCCGGTTCAAGCAATTCTCCTGCCTCAGCCTCCCAAGCAGCTAGGATTACAGGCATGCACCACCACACTTGGCTAATTTTGTACTTTTTAGTAGAGACAGGGTTTCTTCATGTTGGTCAGGCTGGTCTCGAAATCCTGAGCTCAGGCAATCTGCCCGCCTCAGCCTCCCAAAGTGCTGGGATTACAGGTGTGAGCCACCGTGCCCAGGCCCTTCAAAGAAGTCTTTATGTGAACAACTAATGCATTTAAATCTGTGATTGTAAAAGTAAACAAAATGGACTCAACAACCCTGATAGTGCAGATATAACCTCAGTAAACAGGAGTAAATTATATCTGTCATTTAGATTGTGATGCAAATGAGGAAATGCTCTATTTTAGTCAGTCCATTAGCACTCTGAAGAATTGAAAATCCCTTTGCTATCATAGTTACTCTCCATGCTTGCCTAGATATCTCTGCAAATGGAGCACAGAGAATTAAGTATGGTATTTCTGTTGTACCTACCCAATACAGAGCAGAGCAAAACTTTCCACCCAACAGAGATCTTGTACCTTAATTGCTGCAGACTGTCTCAGGTGAGCGGTGAATATCCGGGTCAGTGGCATGGGGGTAAAAGAATTTACCAAGACAGCTGTAAATAAAGAAAGGCAGATTTATTAGAAAAACTATGAAAATACAATGCAAAGTTGATGGGCAGACCAGCCAGAGAGGAGCTAACTGCAAGGAAATAAAGGCTTGCTGGGGATTTTATAGAATAGTGCTTATGCTGAAGAGTGCTACCTGCAGTACTGATAATGCCAAGGCTGCAGTGAGCTAACTTGCAGGTATCTGGTGATAGCTAGGCACAGGAAGGTTGTGAGTTGTCAGCACAGGATGGGTATGTGTCCTGGACCATGAAGAAAGGCAGACTTACAACTTCCCTGCTTTCTCTTTTTGCTTTCCCTTGGTCCTGCCAGCCTGACTCCTTTTCCCTAATTAGGAGGACTCCATAAAGACTAAGAACGCTTTGTAAGATACAGTAAATTCCTATTCAAAGTTTAGCCTGTTAACTTCCTTTAAAATTCAAGAGGGAGAAAATTGTTAAGTACAATGAGTTCTGAGTCCCTCTCCAAAGAATCAATGTGCCAGTATGTTCAGCTTCCCTGTTCTTTGTTCTCCATTTTAAAGTTAGACTTCCTCATTCTTTGTCTCCTTGCCCCTAGTTTCAGTAAACAACCCCCTCCTATCCTCTATCATCTGCTCTTTCCTTAGTCAACCTTAGTCACCTACTCTGTAACTGTTTCTCCTGTCAAAACTACTCACTCCACCACTTTGGCTTGTACCCTCGCTCTCTTTAAAATAGCCAGTTGGAATTAGCTTAGACTGTGCAGTCCAACCCTACCCAATAGGGGAAAGACACAGCAGTAGGGAGTATCTGCATTAGGAGGAAGACCCCCTTCCCTTTCCTTGTCCTATGTTCTCTCGCCGTTGCTCCATCCCTGAGACACACCCTTCTATAGAAGTAAATTGCCTTGCTGAGAAAACTTTTGCCTGAGTGCTATTTTCACTTGGCAGCATTTACTTCCAACAACTTTATAGATTGTTAATGGTCACATCATACTCCTGGGGCATTCTGAACTCAAAGCCTTTTCTATTATATTCTTCTTGTTTGTTTTTGGAGACGGAGTCTCTGAGTCTCGCTCTGTCACCCAGGCTGGAGTGCAGTGGCACAATCTCAGCTCACTGCAACCTCTGCCTCCTGAGATCAAGCAATTCTCACGCCTTGGCCTCCCAAGTAGCTGGGATTACAGGTGCGCCCCACCACACTTGGCTAATTTTTGTGTTTTTAGCAGAGACATGGTTTCTCCATGTTGCCCAGGCTGATCTTAAACTCCTGGGCTCAAGCAATCCACCCACCTCAGCCTCCCAAAGTGCTGGGATTATAGATGTGAGCCCTGCACCTGGTTCTATTCTATTCTATTGCTGCTAAACCATCTCTCAAAATCCATAATTGTGCAGTTAATGTTTTTATAACTAAGAAGAGGCTTTTGTACATTTATCAGTTTTAAATATTATCTTTTTACATTCAGCCTAATTATTTTGAGAATATATTTTAAGCCACTTTATTGAGGTATGACTGACATACCAAAAGCTACACATATTTGACATATACAATTTGATAAGTGTGGAGATATGTGTAAATCCATGAATCCATCACAACAATCTATGCCATGAACCTACTCATCACCTCCAAGAGTTTTCTTCTGCATCTTTACAACTCCTAGGTTTAAAAGTGTACCTTGGAAATATTAGTTTAGTTCCAGATCACTACAAAAAAAGTAAATAGCGCAATAAAATAAGTCTCATGAATTTTTTAGCTTCCTAGTGCATATAAAAGTTATGTTTACACTACACTGAAGTCTCATAAGTGTGCAATAGCATTATGTCTAAAACAATGTACATATTTTAATTTTTCTTTTGTTTTAGAGCCTCACTCTGTGGCTCAGGGTGGAGTGCAGTGGCACAATCTCGGTTCACTACAACCTCTGCCTCTCAGGCTCACGTGATCTTACAGGCACATCATCATGTCCAGCTAATTTTTTGTAGAGATAGGGCTTCACCGTGTTGCCCAGGCTGGTCTAGAACTCCTGGGCTCAAAGCTTGATTTCAGCTCACTGCAGCTGAGCAATCCTCCCCCCTCAGCCTCCTAGTAGTGGGGATTACAAGTGCACATCACCATGCCCTGCTAATTTTTGTGGTTTTCGTAGACATGGAGTTTTGTCATGTTACCCAGGCCGGCTTTGAATTCCTGAGCTCAAACAATCCATCCTCCTTAGCCTCCCAAAGTACCGGGGTTGCAGGCATGAGCCACCATGCCCGACCTAAAAATGCTTCATTACTAAAGCATGCTAACTATCATCTAAACCTTCAGCCAGTCCTAACCTTGTTGGTGGTGGAGGGTCTTGCCTTGATGTTGATGGCTGCTGACTGATCAGGGTGGTGGTTGCTGAAGGTTGTGGTGGCTATGGCAATTCCTTAAAATAAGAACAATGAAGTTTGTAGCATCAGTTGACTTCCTTTCACAAAACACTTCTCTGCAGTATGCAGTGATATTTGATAACATTTTATCCACAGTAGAACTTCCTTCAAAATTAGAGGCATTCCTCTCATATTTTGCCATTGCTTTATCAACTAGGGTAATGTAATATTCTAAATCCTTTGATGTCATTTCAACAATGTCCACAGCATCTTCACCAAGAGTAGTTTCCATCTCAAGAAACTACATTTTTGCTTATCCATAAGAACCAATTCCTCATCCTTTCAAGTTTGATCATGAGACTGCAGCAATTCTCTCACGTCTTCAGTCTCCACTTCTCATTTATTTCTCTTACTATTTCCAACCTCATCTACACTGACATACTCCACTGAAGTCTTGAACCTCCCCGAGTCATCTGTGAGGGTTGGCATCAACTTTTTCCTTCTGATCTCCTCCCATGAATCACAAATGTTATTAATGCCATCTAGAATGGTGAATTCTTTCCAGAAGGTTTTCAATTGACTTTGCCCAGATCCATCAGAGGAATCACTATCTATGACACCTATAGCCAGATGTAACCATTTTTTAAATAGTAAGACTTAAAAGCCTCAACATAGGCCAGGTATATGGCTCACACCTGTAATACCAGCACTTTGGGAGTCCGAGACAGGCAGATCACTTGAGGTCAGGAGTCTGAAACAGCCTAGCCAACAGTGTGAAACCCTGTTTCTATTAAAAATACAAAAATTACCTGGGCATGGTGGTGCATGCCTCTCATCCTAGCTACTCTGAAGGCTGAGGCAGGAGAATCACTTGAACTTAGGAGATGGAGGTTGCAGTGAGACAAGATTGTGCCACTGCACTCCAGTCTGGGCAACACAGTGAGACTCCATCTCAAAAAAAAAAAAAAAAAAAAAAAAAAAAAACACCTCAAAATAACTCCTCGATCCTTGGGTTACAGAATGAATATTGTGGTGTTGTGTTGCAGGCATAAAAACATAAATCTTGTACATCTCCATCAGAGCTCTTGGGTGGCTAGGTACACTGTCAATGAGCAGTCAGATTTTGAAAGGAAGCTTTTTTTTTTCTGAGCAGTAGGTCTCAGTCGTGGACTTAAAATAGTCAGTAAACCATGAGGTCAACAGGTGTGCAGTCGTCCAGGCTTTGTTGTTTCATGTATAGAGCACAGGCAGAGTAGAATTAGCATAAATCTTAAGGGCCCTAGCATTTTCAGAATGGTCACTGAGCATTGACTTTAACTTAAAGTCACTAGCTATATTAGTCCCTAACAAGAGAGCAAGCCTCTCCTTTGAAGCTTTGAAGCCAGGCATTGACTTCTCCCCTCTAGCTATGAAAGTCCTAGCTGGCATCTTCTTCCAATAGAAGGCCGTGCTATCTACCTTGAAAGTCTGTTGTTCAGTGTAGCCACCTTCATCAGATATCTTAGCTAGATCTTCTGGAAAACCTGCTGCTTCACCTTGCACTTTTATTTTGTGGAGATTGGCTTCGTTTCTTAAGCTTCATAAACCAACCTTGCTAGCTTCTAACTTTTCCCCAGAAGCTTCTCCATCTCTCTCAGCCTTCATGGGATTGAAGACAGGTAGGGCCTTCTTCTGGATTGGGCTTTGGCTTAAGGGTGGCAGGTTTGATCTTCTATCTACTCAGACTTTCACCACATCCGCAATAAGCCTGCTGTGCTTTCTAATCATTTATGTGTTCGCTGGAGTAGAATTTTTAATTTCTTTCAATAACGTTTCCTCTACATTCACAACGTGGCTAAGTGTTTGGCACAAGAGGCCTCGCTTTCTGCCTATGTCAGCTTCAACATCCCTTCCTCACTAAGTTTAATGATTTCTAGCTTTTTATTTAAAATAAGAGATGTATGACTCTTCCTTTTACTTGAACACAAAGAGGCCATTGTAGGATTATTAATTGGCCTCTCTTCTTTTCTTTTCTTTTTTTTTTTTTTTTTTTTTTTTTTTTTGACGGAGTGCTGTCACCCAGGCTGGAGTGCAGTGGCGCAATCTTGGCTCACTGCAACCTCCGCCTCCTGGGTTCACGTCATTCTCCTTCCTCAGCCTCCCCAGTAGCTGGAACTACAGGCGCCCGCCACCACGCCAGGCTAATTTTTTGTATTTTTAATAGAGACGGGGTTTCACTGTGTTAGGATGGTCTCGAGCTCCTGACCTCGTGATCCACCTGCCTTGACCTCCCAAAGTGCTGGAATTACAGGAGGGGGCCACTGTGCCTGGCCTAATTGGCATCTTTTCAATACTGTTGTATCTCAGGGAATAGGGAAGCCTAAGGAGATGGAACAAGATGGGGCATCAGCCAGTGGTTGGAGCAGACAGAACACATACAATATTTATCATTTAAGTTTGCTGTCTTTGTGGTGCCTCAAAATAATTCCTATAGTAACATCAAAGATCATCGGTCACCATAACACATACAATAATCATGAAAAAGTTCGAAATATTGTGAGAATTACCAAAATGTGACCCAGAGAAACAAAGTAAGCACATGCTGCTGGAAAAGTGGTACTGATACACTTGCTTGACATAGGTTTCCACAGAATTTCAATCTGTAAAAACCACAATTACAAGCAAAGTTCAATAAAGCAAGGCACAATAAAATAAGGTACGCCTGTATTGCTAACTGTAACCACGATGCTGTACAGAATCTTGTATAATCAAAACTTCGTACCCCTTTAACTGATACCTTCCTGTTTCCACCGCTTCTCACTCCAGCCCCTGGCAACCACCGTTTCACTGTCTGCTTCTATGAGTTTGACTATTTTAAATTTTTTATGTAAGAAGTGTTGGGGGTCTGGGCGGGCGGCCGGGACGGGGACTGCAGAGCGGGCTGCGCTGCCCGGTCCCCACTGCCTGCCTCCGCGCTACCCTGCCACATTGCGCCAGTCACATGGAGGATCCTGAGGAGCCCGCGCCCGTGCGCGGAGGCCCGGAGGCCCGGAGGCTACCCTTGAGCTCCGTGGGTCGCGCTGCCTGTGGCTGTCCGCCTTCCGAGAGGAGCTGCGGGCGCTCTTGGTCCTGGTGGGCCCGGCGTTCTTGGTTCAGCTGATGGTGTTCCTGATCAGCTTCATAAGCTCCGTGTTCTGTGGCCACCTGGGCAAGCTGGAGCTGGACGCAGTCATGCTGGCGATCGCGGTTATCAATGTCACTGGTGTCTCAGTGGGATTCGGCTTATCTTCTGCTTGCGACACCCTCATCTCCCAGAGGTACGGGAGCCAGAACCTGAAGCACGTGGGCGTGATCCTACAGCGGAGTGAGCTCATTCTGCTCCTCTGCTGCTTCCCCTGCTGGGCGCTGTTTCTCAACACCCAGCACATCCTGCTGCTCTTCAAGCAGGACCCGGATGTGTCCAGGCTTACCCAGACCTATGTCACGATTTTCATTCTGGCTCTTCCTGCAACCTTTCTTTATATGCTACAAGTTAAATATTTGCTCAACCAGGGAATTCTACTGCCCCAGATCGTAACTGGAGTTGCAGCCAACCTCGTCAATGCCCTCACCAACTATCTGTTTCTCCATCAGCTGCATCTTGGGGTGATAAGCTCTGCAGTGGCAAATTTGATTTCCCAGTACACCCTGGCTCTACTCCCTTTTTCTACATCCTTGGGAAAAAACTGCGTCAAGCTACATGGGGAGGTTGGTCCCTCGAGTGGCTGCAGGACTGGGCCGCCTTCCTCCGCCTGGGCGTCCCCAGCATGCTTATGCTATGCATGGAGTGGTGGGCCTATGAGATCGGGAGCTTCCTCAGCGGCATCCTTGGCATGGTGGAGCTGGGCGCTCAGTCCATCGTGTATGAACTGGCCATCGTTGTGTACATGGTCCCTGCAGGCTTCAGTGTGGCTGCCAGTGTCCGGGTAGGAAACGCTCTGGGTGCTGGAGACATGGAGCAGGCACGGAAGTCCTCCACCGTTTTCCTACTAATCACAGTGCACTTTGCTGTAGACTTCAGTGTCCTGCTGTTAAGCTGTAAGGATCATGTGGGGTACATTTTCACTACCGACCAAGACATCATTAATCTGTTGGCTCAGGTGGTTCCAATTTATGCTGTTTCCCACCTCTTTGAAGCTCTTGCTTGCACGAGCGGTGGCGTTCTGAGGGGGAGTGGAAATCAGAAGGTTGGAGCCATTGTGAATACCGTTGGGTACTACGTGGTTGGCCTCCCCATCGGGATCACGCTGATGTTTGCAACCAAACTTGCAGTGATGGGTCTGTGGTCAGGGATCATCATCTGTACAGTCTTTCAAGCTGTGTGTTTTCTAGCCTTTATTATTCAGCTATATTGGAAAAAAGCGTGTCAGCAGGCTCAGGTACACCAATTTGAAAGCAAACGTGGCTCGGAGTGGGAATTCCACCCTCCCTCAGGACCCATTTCACCCAGGGTGCCCTGAAAACCATGAAGGAATTTTAATGAACGATGTTGGAAAGACGGGCGAGACTCAGTTGGATGAGCAGATGCGCCAAGAAGAACCTTTGCCGGAACATCTACAGGACAGTGCTAAGTTGTCCAGGACACAGCTGGTGCTGCCACGAGGGCTTCTGCTGCCGCGAGGGCTTCTGCTCCTGGGGGCCTTCTTAATCTTGCTGGTGGGGATTTTAGTGAGATTCTATGTCAGAATTCAGTGACGTGGCAGGAAAGAAAGTCAGGTCAAGTGATGTTTTTGAGCTTACACACAATTCACAGGCCCACCAGTGACAATTTACTTTGAGTTAATGTCATTCAGGTGTGCCCATGGATTCTGAGGGTTGGGAATGCAAAGATACATTTCTCTAAAAAAAGAAAAAGAAACTAAGGTTAAAAGCTATATTGTGGCCCCAGACACTGTCTGAAAGATGACATGAGTAATATAATTCACCACTATCTGAACCAAGGACCAATGTGCTGACTGCACTGGCCAATGGCTTTGCTATTTTTTTAGACACAAACCCATAAACTCGGTGCTTAAGAATTCATACTGCCCGAATTATGTAAAATATATTTTACAATATCTTTCCTTGAGCCTTAGATTACTATTCACTGGGCAAATGGTATTTGTTTCTGTTTCATTTTTTTTTTTTAATAGATGGAAGTCTTGCTCTGTCATGCAGGCTGGAGTACAGTGGTGCGATCATAGCTTACTGCAGCCTCAAACTCCTGGGCTTCAAGCAATCCTCCTGTGTCAACCACCAGAGTAGCTGAGACTTCAGGGATGTGCCACCATGCCCAGCTGGCATTTGTTAATCTTCATTTCAGGTCTAGATCTAGGCACTGTGGGCACTGAAAAACAGTCGGGAAATCTTTGGAGCTGTGGAAATCCAAACAAGGACTGATAATTCCTGGTAGGGGTGTGTGCGTGACCTGCTGCAACTTCAACCTCCTGGGCTCAAGTGATCCTTGCATCTCAGCCTCCTGAGTAGCTGAGACCACAGGCATGTACCACCACGCTTAGCTAATTTTTTATTTTTTGTAGAGAGGGGTCTACCCTTTGTTTCCCAGGCTGGTCTTGAATTCCTGGGATCAAGCGATCCTTCCACCTTGCCCTCCAAAAGTGTTGGGATTATAGGCGTGAGCCACCACGCCTGGCCAGAGGACAAAATTTTAATAAAGGTCTTAGCCTAAGTAGTAATCCTACTTCATTAACCTTCCTGGAGTGGGGTACACACGGATAATTCAGCAAGCCTCAGTATATACTAAGTATGCTCAGTGCTGTGAAAGTGGATGACACCAAATTAAGTCATTCTTACCACACCCAATTAAAAGTCAAGAAGCCAGGGATAAAAGCACCCCAGGCACATAACATTAATCTAGTAATGTAATTCTCTGCACATCCAGCTGGTGAAACTGCCTGCTGTAAGCTGAAACCAGCTTTATCCATAACTGCTGAGATAACTTGCTGAAGCTCTAGGAATAATTTTGCCTGCCCAGTTGCTCACCAGTTGTAGCTTGCCAGCTCCCAGGACCCTTCCCGGTGCCAATAAACTTTCTCAAAGAGCTATACTGACATTTCTTTTGATAAAACCTCAAGCCTTCTCTGTGTTGTTCTGACATACCGAGGACCACCTGGTCTACATGGATGCCCTGAACTGCAATTCTTTCTTCCCAAATAAAACATTAAATAGAAAAAAAAAAAGAAAGAAAGAAAAGAAGTGTCATGTGACTTTTAAAAAATTTTATTTATAGGCCGGGCGCAGTGGCTCAAGCCTGTAATCCCAGCACTTTGGGAGGCCGAGACGGGCGGATCACGAGGTCAGGAGATCGAGACCATCCTGGCTAACATGGTGAAACCCCGTCTTTACTAAAAAAATACAAAAACTAGCCGGGTGCGGTGGTGGGCGCCTGTAGTCCCAGCTACACGGGAGGCTGAGGCAGGAGAATGGCGTGAACACGGGAGGCGGAGCTTGCAGTGAGTGGAGATCGCGCCACTGCACTCCAGCCTGGGTGACAGAGCGAGACTCTGTCTCAAAAAAAAAAAAAATTTTGTTTATTTTTGTGTATTTATTTTTTGAGATGGAGCTTCACTCTTGTTGGTCAGGCTGGAGTGCTGTGGCATGATCTTGGCTCACTGCAACCTCCACCTCCTGGGCTCAAGCAATTCTCCTGCCTCAACCTCCCAAGTAGCTAGGATTACAGGCACCCACCAACACCTCCAGATAATTTTTGTATTTTTAGTAAAGACGGGGATTCACCATGTTGGTCAGGCTGGTCTCGAACTCCTGACCTCGGGTTATCCACCCACCTCAGCCTCCCAAAGTGTGGGGATTACAGGTGTGAGCCCCAGCGCCCGGCCAACTTTTTTTTTTTTTTTTTTTTTTTTTGAGATGGAGTCTCGCTCTGTCGCCCAGGCTAGAGTGCAGTGGCGGATCTCAGCTCACTGCAAGCTCCGCCTCCCGGGTTTACGCCATTCTCCTGCCTCAGCCTCCCGAGTAGCTGAGACTACAGGCGCCCACCACCTCGCCCAGCTAGTTTTTTTTGCATTTTTTAGTAGAGACGGGGTTTCACCATATTAGCCAGGATGGTCTCGATCTCCTGACCTCGTGATCCACCCGTCTCAGCCTCCCAAAGTGCTGGGATCACAGGCTTGAGCCACCGAGCCCGGCCTTTTTTTTTTTTTTTTTAATAGAGACAGGGTCTCACTTTGTTGTCCAGGCTGATCTCAAACTCCAGGGCTCTAGCCATCCTCCTGCTTTAGCTTCCCAAAGTGTTGGAATTACAGGTGTGAGCCACTGCACTCAGCCTTTTGTTTGTTGTTTGTTTGTTTGTTTGTTTGAGTCAGGGTGTCACTCTATCACCCAGGCTGGAGTGCAGTGCTATGATCATAGCTCACTGCAACCTTGACCTCCTGGACTCAAGCGATTCTCCTGCGTCAGCCTCCTGAGTAGCTGGGACTACAGGTGTGCACCACCACACCTAGCTAATTGTTTCTTATTTTTAGTAGGACGAGATCTCACTATATTTCTTAGGCTGGTCTCAAACTCCTGAGCTCAAGTGATCCTCCTGCCCCGCCTCCCAAAGTGCTGGGATTATAGGAATGAGCCACCAAACCCACCTGGCAATATTTGTCCTTCTGTGTCTGGCTTATTTAATTTAGCATAATACCCTGCAGGTTCGTACTTGTCCCAGATACAGGATTTCTTTCTTTAGGCTGAATAACATTCCATTGTCTTTATATACCACATTTTCTTTATTCATTCATTTGTCCACAGACATTTAAGTTGTTTAAATGTTTTTGCTACTGTAAATAACGCTGCAGCAAACATGGGACTGTAGCTATCTCTTCCAGATACTGATTTAATTTATTTTGGATACATTCCCAGAAGTGGGATTGCTGAACCATCTCTTAGTTCTATTTTTAATTTTTTGAGAAACTTCCTGTTTTTTATATTGGCTGCACCAATTTGCATTCCCACCAGCATTGTACAGTGTTCCCTTTTCTCCACCTCCTTAGCTACACTTGTGGTATGGTTTGGCGGTGTCCCCATCCAAATCTCATCTTGAATTGTAGTTCCCATAATCCCTGCGTGTCATGGGAGGGGCCAGGTGGAGACAATTGAATCCTGGGAGCAGTTCCCTGATACTGTTTTCATGATAGTGAGTGAGTTCTTATGAGATCTGATGGTTTTATAAGGGGCTTGTCCCTTTGCTCAGTTCTCCTTCTCTCTCCTGCCACCCTGTAAAGAGGTGCCTTCCAATGTGATTGTAAGTTTCCTGAGGCCTCCCCAGCCATGCTGAACTGTGAAAACATGCTGTTGGAAAGGTGGTACTGATACACTTGCTTGACATAGGGTTGCTACACACTTTCAATCTGTAAAAAACACAATTACAAGCAAAGTTCAATAAAGCAAGGCACAATAAAATGAGGTGTGCCTGTATTGGTAACTATAAAAAGGAAAGAGTCAATTAAACCTCTTTCCTTTTTAAATTACCCAGCGTGGGCTATTTCTTCATAGCAGCATGAGAACAGACTAATACAGCTTGTTATCTTGGTTTTGGTTTTTGTTTTGTTTTGTTCCTTACAATAACCATTCTAACAGGTGTGAGATGATATATCATTGCAATTTTGATTTGCATATCACTGATGAATAGTGATATTGAGCACATTTTCTTATACCTGCTGGCCATTTTGTATGTCTTCTTTGGAGAAATGTCTCTTCAAATCCTTTGCCCATTTAAAATCAGTTTATAGGCCGGGCATGGTGGCTCATGCCTGTAATCCCAGCACTTCAGGAGACCAAGGCAGGCAGATCATCTGAGGTCAGTTCAAGACTGGCCTGGCCAACATGATGAAATTACTCTACTAAAAATAAAAAAAAAAAATTAGCTGGACATGGTGGCACGCACCTGTAATCACAGCTACTCAGGAGGCTAAGGCAGGAGAATCACTTGAACCCAGGAGGCAGAGGTTGCAGTGAGCTTAGATTGCACCACTGCACTCCAGCCTGGGTGGCAGACTGAGACTCCATCTCAAATAATAATAATAATAAAATCAGGTTATGGCTGAATGTAGTGGTTCACATCTGTAATCCCAGCGCTTTGGGAGGTCAAGGCTGGTGGATCACTCGAGCCCGGGAGTTCAAGACCAGCCTGAGCAACATGGCAAAACTCTGTCTCTGACTAAAAAAATACGAAAATTATCTGATGAGGTGGCATGTTCCTATAGTCCCAGCTACTCAGGAGGCTGAGGATAGCTTGAGACCAGAAGGCAGAGGCTGCAGTGAGTTATGATGGCTGGCAGCACTGCACTTTAGTCTGGGCGACCGAGCCGGACCCTGTCTCAATAACTAACTTAACTAAATAAAATCAGTGTATTTATTTCGTTGCTATTAAGTTCTAGGAGTTCTTTATTGTGATCAATAACTCATTTATCAGGCCGGGAGCGGTGGCTCACGCCTGTAGTCCCAGCACTTTGGGAGGCCAAGGTGGGCGGATCACCTGAGGTCAGGAGTTTGAGGACAGCCTGGCCAATATGGTGAAACCCTGTCTCAGCTAAAAATACAAAAAATTAGCCAGGCATGGTGGTGGGAGCCTGTAATCACAGCTACTCAGGAGGCTTAGGAAGGACAATCACTTGAACCCAGGAGACAGAGGTTGCAGTGAGCTGAGATCATGCCATTGCACTCTAGCCTGGGCAACAGGAGTGAAACTCTGTCTCAAAAATTAAATAAATAAAATAACCCTTTATCAGATAAGTGGTTGGTTTCCTTTTCATTATCTTGTTTCTTTTCTTTTCTTCTGTTACTTGTGTTTTGGTTGTTATAACTAAGAAATGATTGCCAAGGTCAATGTCAAGAAGATTTTTTCCTGTGTTTCTTCTAGGAATTTTATGGTGTCAAGTCTTATTTAAGTCTTTTTTTTTTTTTTTTTTTTTTTTTAATGAGACAAGGTCTTGTCTGTTGCCCAGGCTGCAGTGCAGTGGCTGGATCATGGCTCATTGCAACCTCAACCTGCCACGTTCAAGCGATCCTCCCATATCAGTCTCACAAGTAGCTAGGGCTATAGGCACATGCCACCTTGCCCAGCTAATTTTTGTATTTTGTCTAGAGAAAGGGTTTTGCCGTGTTGTTCAGGCTGGTCTCAAACTCTTAGGCTCAAGCAATCTGCCTGCCTTCGCCTCCCAAATTGCTGAGATTACAGGCATGAGCCACTGCACCTGGCCATGTTTAAGTCTTTAATCCTAATTTTTGTGTATGGTATAAAATAAGGGTCCATTTTCATTCTTTTGCATGTGGATATACAGTGTCCCCAGCACCATTTATAGGGAGACTGTCCTTTCCCCATTTGGTATTCTTGGCACCTTTGTCAAATATCAATTGACCACATTTGTGTGAGTTTACTTCCTGACTATCTATTCTATTGTATTGGTCTATATGTCTGTTTTTATGCCAGTATCATACTCTTGATTAATGTAACTTTGCAGTGTGTGTGTGTGTATGTGTGTGTGTGTAGAGAGAGAGAGAGCAAGCTCAAAAATGCTTTGGCTATTTAAGGTCTTTTGTGGTTCTATATGAATTTTAGCATTTTTTCCAGTTCTGTGAAAAATGCCATTGAGACTTTGATAGGAATTAAATTGTTATATCACTTCAGGTAGCATGGATATTTTAACAATATTTATTCTTCCAATCCAAATATATATATGCACACACGTGTGTGTGTGTGTGTGTATTAGGCTGTTGTCCCAAATTAATTGATTTTAGAGATAAGGTCTCACTCTGTTGCCTAGGCTAGAGCATAATGATCATAGCTCACTATATCTTCACATTCCTTGGCTCAAGTGATCCTCCCGCCTCAGACTTCTCCGTAGCTGGGATTACGGGCATAAGCCACTGCACCCAGCCTCCAAATTTAAGGAAAATATTGTATTAGGTTAGTGCAAAAATAATCACAGTTTTTGCCATTGAAAGTAATGGCATTGCTTCTTGGCCTTTTGGCTAAGATCAAGTATAAAAGTAATGGCAACAATTTAACAGTTTACATAATTTAAAGTAATGGCAAAAACCGCAATTACTTTTCCACCAACCTAGTGGCACAACAGAAAGATTCGTATGGCTCCATATGGTGTTTTAGAATTCATCCCAATTACAGTCTGGGTGACTTGGAGTTGGACACACTACCAAAACCCAGAAGCCTCAGCATTTCCTTAGTGTGAGCATCTACTCCAGTGACTTCCCGATCCAGGACTGAGACCTCAGGAACGTAATTACTTCTCTCTCTCCTTCTCCTCGTGCAGCTTGATGGAGACACCTGTGAATCTGGGCCTCTGATCTCCTTCATCAGATGTGTGCCATAGCCTGCTATCTTGCTGCAGAGCTCCTTGCTGGAAGTAATGGTGATCTCCTTGCACACATACTTGCTCATGTACCAGTCACTGCCCAGGTAGATGTAGTACTTCTCAATGATGACCCAGGCCACCTTCTTCAGAATTTTAGTGCAAATGCGGCCCGTATTGGTGGGTACTTGGTAAAAGAGTATAATATATTTTGAAATCACAAAGTGTTGGCTGGAGTGACTCACGCCTGTAATCCCAGCACTTGGGGAGGCTGAGGCAGGAGGATAGCTTGAGCCCAGGAGTTTGAGACCAGCCTGGGCAACATGGCAAAACTCTGTGTCTACAAAAAATACAAAAATTAGCCCAACATAGTGGCATGTGCCTAAAGTCCCAGCTACTCAGGAGGCTGAGGTGGGAGGATCACTTGAGCCCGGGAGACTGAGGCTGCAGTGAGCTATGATTGAGCCACTACACTCCAGCCTGGGTGATAGAGTGAGACCCTGTCTTTAAAAAATAAAGTTTATTTTTAAAGTATTTTTCTTTTTTATGTTATTATAAATGGGATTCTCTTAATTTTCTTTTTGCATAATTCATCATAATGTATAGAAGCACAGTTGATTTCAATATATTGAACTTGTATCATGTAACTTCGTTGCATTTTTTTCTTAGTTCTAACAGTTTTTTGATGAAGTCTATAGTGTTTTCTATACAAAAGATTATGTCATTGGCAAACAGAAAATTTAGCTTATTTCTTTCTTATTTGAATGTCTTATCCAGTTACATGTTTGCCTAACCGCTCCATGTAGAACTTCTAGAATCATGTTGAAGTTGTGAGAATGGGCATCTGTGCCTTTTTCCAAATCTTAGGGGAAATGTTTTTTCACCATTAGGTATGACGTTAGCTATGGACTTATCTTTTGTGGTCTGTATTACGTTAAGTTCCTTCTGTGCGTAATTTTTGAGAGTTTTTTTGGTCATGAAAGGTATTGAATTTTGTCAAGTGCTTTTTCTGCATTTGCTGAGATGATTATGTGCTGTTTCTTCTTTGTTCTGTTAATGTGGCATATCACATTGATTGATTTGTGTATGTGGAACCATCCTTGCTTCCCAGCAATAAACCCTATTTGATCATGATGTATAATGCTTTTATTGTGCTTTTGAGTTTTGTTTGCTAATATTTAGTTGAGAATTTTTGTATCCATGTTCATCTGGATGTTGGCCTGTAGTTTTCTTTTCTTGTGATGTCTTTGTCTGGCTTAAGTGTCAAGATAATTCTAGCCTCATAAAGAGTCTGAAAGTGTCCCCTCTTCTATTTTATGAAGGAGTTTTAGAATGATTAATATTAATTTTTCTTTAAAAGTTCGGTACAATTCACCTATGAGGCCATCTGTTTCTGTGCTTCTTGTTGAAGGGTTTGATTACTGACAATCTTCTTATTTGTTATTGGTCTGTTCAGGCTATTTCTTCTTAGTTTTGGCAGAATGTATTCACTTCTTCCAGGTCATCCAATTTGTTGGCATATAATTTGTCATTTTAGTTCCTCATGATTTTTTATTTAGAAAAATGTATATTCTGCAAAAATTGGGTGGAACAGTCTATGGATCTCATAGGTCCATTTGGTCTATATGCTATGCAAGTCTGCTGTTTCCTCCTTTCCTCCTTTCCTCCCTTCCTCCCTTCCTTCCTCCCTCCCTTCCTCCCTCCCTTTCTCCTTCCTTTCTTCCTTTCTTTCTTTCGACAGTTTCATTCTTGTTGCCCAGGCTGGAGTGCAGTGGCACAATCTCAGCTAACTGCATCCTCTGCCTCCCAGGTTCATGTAATTCTCCTGCCTCAGCCTCCCGAGTAGCTGGGATTACAGGCATGCACCACCACGGCCGGCTAATTTTGTATTTTTAGTAGAGACAGAGTTTCTCCATATTGGTCAGGCTGGTCTCGAACTCCTGACCTCAGGTGATCTGCCCACCTTGGCCTCCCAAAGTGCTGGGATTACAGGTGTGAACCACCACACCCGGCCTGTGTATTGATTTTCTGTCTGGATGATCTGTCTATCTTTGTAAGTAGGATATTTGTGTCTCCTGCTATTATTTATTCAATTTTCCCTTTAGATCTATCAATTTTTGCTTTATATATTAAACGACTTGCTGTTGGGTGCATATGTATTTACAACTGCTATTTTTTTCTACTGAATTAATCCTATTATAATTATATAATGACTTGCTTTATCACTCGTGACGTGTTTTACTTAGAGTCTACTTTGTGTAATCTAAGTATAGCCACCTCTGCTCTCTTTCAGTTACCATTGTCGTGGAATACATTTTTTCATCTCTCACCTTTATCCTTTTGTATCGTTAAATCTCAAGTAAGGATCTTGCAGACAGCATATAGTTGGATCATACTTTCTATTCTACTCAGCCACTCAATCTCTTTTCATTGGTTAATTTTTTGTTGTTGTTTAGACAAGAGTTTCGCTCTTGTTGCCCAGGCTGGAGTGCAATGGTGCAATCTCAGCTTACTGCAACCACCACCTCCTGGGTTCAAGTAATTCTGTTGCCTCAGCCTCCCAAGTAGCTAGGATTACAGGCATACACCAGCATTCCCGGCAAATTGTTTGTATTTAGTAGAGACAGGGTTTCACCATGTTGGTCAGGTTGATCTCAAACTTCTGACCTCAGGTGATCCACTTGCCTCAGCCACACAAAGTACTGGGATTACAGAAGTGAGCCACCATGTCCGGCCCTCATTGTTTAAGTTAATCTGTTTACCCTTAAGTAATTATTGGTAGGTGAGGACTTACTGTTCCTATTTTGTTCATTGTTTTCTATTTTGTAGTTTTCTTGTAATGATATACTTTGATTCTTTTTATCTTTTTTTTAATCTACTACAGGGGTATGTGTGTGTATCATAAGGCTTACATAAAACTTCTTATCATTATACCAGTCTATTTTGAGCTGGTAAAAACTTAACTTCAATTGCATATAAAAACTCTACACTTTTACTTTCTCCCCCTCAAACTCTGTTATTCATGTCAGGATTGATTTCTTTTTATTTTGTGTATCCATTAACCAATTTTTGTTATCATTATTTTTATTTTTGTCTATTAAAATATGTATTTTAATAAAGTTTTAATACTATGGCTAAAAGTGACTTATACACCACTGTTACAGTATTTCCTTATTCTGTATTTGTCTGTTTGTTTACCATTGTCAGTGAAATTTATCACATATGTGTTCATGTTATTCTTGTGAAGGTATTTTCATTTATAGATGGTTGTTAAATTACTGTTTCTATAGGAGTGTGAGGGCCAGAAACTCCTATTCTCCTATCTTGCTGATGTCATTCTGAAAATACAATTTAAAATATTTTTTGAAATTTATTTATTTATGAGACAGGGGCTCACTCTGTCATCCAGGATGAAGTTCAGTGGCATAACCACAGCTCACTGCAGTCTTGACCTCCCGAGCTCAAAAGAACCTCCTTCCTCAGACTCCCAAGTAGCCAGGACTACAGGCATGTACCACCAAACTTAGCTAATTTTTTTTAAAAATTTTTAATACAGACAAGGTCTTGCTATGTTCTCCATGCTGGTCTCAAACTCCTGGAACTCAAGCAACCCTCTCCCCTTGGCCTCCTAAAGTGTTGAGATTACACATGTGAGCCACTGATAATATATTTTAAATTCCAATTTTGGGAATCAACATATTCATGTTCTGGCAAGGCGTGGTGGCTCACACCTGTAATCCCAGCACTTTGGGAGGCTGAGATGGGCAGATCACCTGAGGTTGGGAGTTTGAGACCAGTCTGCCCAACATGGAGAAACCCCGTCTCCACTAAAAATACAAAATTAGCCAGGCCTAGTGGTGGATCAGCTACTCAGGATTCCGAGACAGGAGAATTGCTTGAACCTGGGAGGCAGAGTTTGGGTGAGCCGAGATCGCGCCATTGCACTCCAGCCTGGGCAACAAGAGTGAAACTCCGTCTCATAAAAGGAAAAAAAAAAAAAAATACATCTTCTGTTTCAGTTTGCTGTCATTCAAATAGTTGATACTCTCATCATCTTTTTATTGATACAATGATCTATTTTAAAAATGAAATCCCAATTACAAGGCCTGGGGAAGGACCTCTCTTTATCCGAATAAAACTCTAAATTGATATCCACTAATCAATAAATTCTTGGTATCGTTGATCAACCAATTTCAGTTCTGCCTAAATGTATCAGCATTCAAATAGTACTACTCTTAAGTCATCCACAAGGAAAAGTGGAATGCTTTGTTGTAATCAAGGTGAAGTCCATAAATAAATTCTTCATTTCTCTACAACCATATCAGTAAGCTGGTTAATGTAAAGTATTTGATTAGGTTGATATATTTTTAAGCATTTTATGTTTGGTCCAAATGACCACCTTTTTTTGTTTGATAACTTCTTTAATAAGTGCTTGGAAAATCTCGTTGGGGTTGATTGAAATATGCTGCTTAGTAATATGCAGTGCACAGGACCCATCCTCTTTCTTACGAACATTTAAACATTCTCTCATCTTAGATGTTCTTTTCCATTTCATTTACAAGTTTTCTAAGACCTCAAAATATAATTTATCTGAGTTGGGTCTTAAAACTCATTTTAGTTTATTAAGATTTTCTCTTACAATCTCTTTACCCACCTTCATTTTCACATTTCTCTTACAAGTTATTCTGCCTTTTAAAATCAATAGATATTCTTTGCAGAAAACAGAAACTGAATTCACATTTCTTCCTGTCTACCCACTTTGTCATTAATCTCTTGTCATCAACCAACAAAACCAAAAAAGAGATTGATTTCTACCTTCAGAGTGAAAAATTTCTTTATCTTAGCATTTATCAAAGCTTCAGAAATATTTAGGCTTTAAACTTTCTACGGAGAAATGATTTGATTTCTCAGGCACCATACAGTAGCCATGTACTACTGGTCTTCATGGTTGAATTAGGAACAGATCTGAGACAAATTATAATAGACTAAAAGTGAGAAGAGATATGAAGGTTGAAACCAGGTTCTGCCAATTAGAAATACTGACAGGAGACTGGAGGACAGAAACTGGGAGAAAGGGAGAAGCTAGAGTATTTCCCGTGTTCCCTCTGCCTTCTACAGTGACTCTGGTAGTGGACTCACTTCCTCTGTGTCTCCAAAATGGCTGCTATGGCTTCAGTTTCTGCAGGATGACCCCAGTGCCTAATGTAAAAGAAAAATTATACACTGGACACTTGTAAAAATGGCAATACAGCCCAGGCACGGAGGCTCATGCCTGTAATTCCAGCACTTCGGGAGGCTGAGGCAGGAGGATCCCTTGAGCCCAAGAGTTCAAGACCAGCCCTGATAACATAGCAAGACTTTGTCTCTACAAAAATAAAAAAAAATTAGCCAGGCATAGTAGCAGGTCTATTGTCTCAGCTACTTGGGAAGCTGAGATGGGGGGATCAATTGAGCCTGGGAGGTTGAGGCTGCAGTGGGTCGTGACCGCACCACTGCATTCCAGCCTGGGCAACAGAGCAAGACCCTGTCTCAAAAAATAAATAATTAAATAAATTAAATAAGTAAATAAATATTTGTAAATAGTCAAGATAGATTTTATTCAAGCTACTGCAGTAGGGAAGAGAGATCTCAGTAAAGAGCAGAACTCAACTCTGAATACAGCAAAGACAGCTGGGAATTTCTAGCCTACTAGATGAGTAAAGAGGTCACTAAATGGAAAATTACTAAGAGGAACTCAATTGGCCATCAAGAGTAGGGGATTTCTGTTAAACCAGTTTAACAGGATTTTTGCTAAAAGCAGACCAAACATTTAGATATGGAAATTGAGGGATGAGGAATTTGATCAGATATCGAAGAGGAAAGAATTCTTGCTATAACAAGATTCTTGAAAAACCGGGCTCAGTAAGCCAAGGACATGGAAAGCCAAGCTTGAAGCCTAGTTAAGAGGAGAGTTCCAGTAATATTGCCCTTGTTCTCCAGCACTGGAGTTGTTTATGCTGTTGGTAATTGCTTTATGCTCTTCATAATTACTGATTGCCTCACCGGCCTTTGGTTTCTCAACTCTTCCATCATTTATGTAGTCAATTGCCTGCATTGAATTCCTTCTATGTTTTTGCTATTCTTATACTTGTTTGTGAAGTATAAAATACATACCGAGGAATACAAAATCTTAAGTCTGCTGGCCGGGCGCAGTGGCTCACACCTGTAATCCCAGCACTTTGGGAGGCCAAGGCGGGCTGATCACCAGGTCAGAAGTTCGAGACCAGCCTGGTCAACATGGTAAAACCTCATCTCTACTAAAAATACAAAAATTAGCCTGGCATAGTGGTGGGCACCTGTAGTCCCAACTACTTGGGAGGCTGAGGCTGGAGAATTGCTTGAACCCAGGAGGCGAAGGTTGCAGAGAGCCAAGATTGTGCCACTGCACTCCAGCCTGGGCAACAGAATAAAACTCCATCTCAAAATAAATAAATAAATAAAATCTTAAGTCTACAGCTTAATGAGTTTTCACAAAGTGAAAACATGTCCATTTTATTACCACTCAGATCAAGAACCACAACATTCAGTCAGAAGTTCGGAAGCCAGCTGGGTGTAGTAGCACACGCCTATAATCCCAGCTACTTCAGAGGCTGAGGTGAAAGAATCACTGGAGCCCAGGAATTCAAGGCTGCACTGTGTGTTGATCATGCCTATGAATAGCCACAGTACCACAGCCTGGGCAACATATTGAGATTAATGTCACAGTAACTCCTGGCTTCTCTCTTCCAGTCCCAACTCTGCTAAGGCTATCCTTCTAAGGCCATAAATTACTTCACCTATGTTTATATTTTAGAAAAATACAACATGTACTTTTTTTTTTGTTTTTGAGACGGAGTCTCGCTCTGTCGCCCGGGCTGGAGTGCAGTGGCCAGATCTCAGCTCACTGCAAGCTCCGCCTCCTGGGTTTACGCCATTCTCCTGCCTCAGCCTCCCGAGTAGCTGGGACTACAGGTGCCCGCCACCTCGCCTGGCTAGTTTTTTGTATTTTTTAGTAGAGACGGGGTTTCACCGTGTTAGCCAGAATGGTCTCGATCTCCTGACCTCATGATCCGCCCGTCTCGGCCTCCCAAAGTGCTGGGATTACAGGCTTGAGCCACCGCGCCCGGCCAACATGTACTTTTTAATGTCTGACTTCCTTGGCCCAACATTATATCTGTAAGGTTTATAATTATTGTATATTTTTGTAATTTCTTCATTCTAATTGCTGTATATAGTACACCATTACATGAACCCACCATTTATACATTCTATGAATCACAAATATTTAAATAGTTTCCAGGCTGAAGTTTGAACAGTGCTGCTATAAACATTCTTGTACATTGCATTTGCTGAACATAGTATGCCCTTCTCTGGGTGTACATATCTGGAAGTGCAACTGTGTAGATTTGCTTATGTGCAAGTTAGTATATACTGCCAGTTTTAACAAAAGGCTTTACCAAGTTACACTCCCATCATCAGTGATAAGAATTACAATTGCAGCCAGGTGCAGCTTATAATCCTAGCACTTTGGGAGGCCTAGGTGGATGGATCACTTGAGCCTAGGAGTTTGAGACCAGCTTGGGCAACACAGCAAGACGCCATCTCTATGAAAAATAAAAAAAATAGCCAGGTGTGGTGGCACGCACCTGTGATCCCAGCCACTCAGGAGGCTGAGGTGAGAGGATCGCTTAAGCCTAAGAGGTTGAAGCTGCAGTGAGCCGTGATTCACCACACTCCAGCCTGGGCAACAGAGTGAAACCCTGTTTCAAATATATATATATGGCCGGGCACAGTGGCTCACGCCTGTAATCCCAGCACTTTTGGAGGCAGAGGCAGGTGAATCACCTGAGGTCAGGAGTTCAAGACAGGCCTGGCCAACATGGTGAAAACCCATCTCTACTAAAAATACTAAAATTACCAGGTATGGTGGCATGCGCCTGTAGTCCCAGCTACTTGGGAGGCTGAGGCAGAAGAATTGCTCAAACCCGGGGGCCGAAGGTTGCAGTGAGCCAAGATTGCACCACTGCACTCCAGTCTGGGTGACAGAGTGATACTCCATCTCAAAAACATATATATACACACACACACAAAAGATACGAATGAAGAGATACACGGGGCAAGGTACAGGGGAAGGCCTCAGAACTTCCTTGCCCTACCCAGGAGTACCACCCTCCAGGGTTCAGAAGCTCCCTGAACCCTGACCTTTTGGGTCTTTATGAAGGCTTCATTATGTAGGCATGATTGATTAAAGCATTGGCCATTGGTAATCAACTTAATTTCTGCTCCCTTCCCTCCCCAGAGTAGGGGGATGGGACTGAAAGTTCCAACCCTCTGATCCTGCCTTACTGGTTTTTTTTTGTTTTTTTTTTTTTTTGAGACGGAGTCTCGCTCTGTCGCCCGGGCTGGAGTGCAGTGGCTGGATCTCAGCTCACTGCAAGCTCCGCCTCCCGGGTTTACGCCATTCTCCTGCCTCAGCCTCCTGAGTAGCTGGGACTACAGGTGCCCACCACCTCGCCCGGCTAGTGTTTTGTATTTTTTTAGTAGAGATGGGGTTTCATTGTGTTTGCCAGGATGGTCTCAATCTCCTGACCTCGTGATCTGCCCGTCTCAGCCTCCCAAAGTGCTGGGATTACAGGCTTGAGCTACTGCACCTGGCCGCCTTACTGTTTTTGATAACCAGCCCTCATCCTGAAGCTGCCCAGGAATTGCCAGGATTAGTCAACTCATTAGCATACAAAAAGACACTTACCACAGATTCCAAGGATTTTAGGAGTTGTAGGCTAGGAGGCGGGTATGTAGACCAAATATGTATTTCACAATCTCACAGTCCACCCCCAGTATTCAAACACAGATCCCTTACAGCAAAAGGATATACAACCCAAAAGACACTGCACATTCTTAGAATCCCATTCAGTCGTTAATAGTCCAGCCAGGTGTAGTGGCTCATGCCTATAATCCCAGCCCTTTGGGACACGAATGTAGGAGGATCACTTGAGACCAGGAGTTCGAGACCAGCCTGGGCAACATAACAAGACCTCACATTTCCAAAAAATTTAAAAATTAGCCAGGTGTAGGCCAGGCGCACTG
Source organism: Rhinopithecus roxellana (assembly GCF_007565055.1). Taxonomy (NCBI): domain Eukaryota; kingdom Metazoa; phylum Chordata; class Mammalia; order Primates; family Cercopithecidae; genus Rhinopithecus; species Rhinopithecus roxellana. The sequence goes on along the minus strand of NC_044554.1, from coordinate 54,836,010 downwards.
GTTTACGCCTGTAATCCCAGCACTTTGGAAGGCCAAGGTGGGTGGATCACAAGGTCAAGAGATCAAGACTATCCTGGCTAACACGGTGAAACCCAGTCTCTAGTAAAAATACAAAAAAGTAGCTGGCATGGTGGTGGGTGCCTGTAGTCCCAGCTACTCGGGAGGCTGAGGCAGGAAAATGACGTGAACCCGGGAGGCAGAGCTTGCAGAGAGCTGAGATCCTGCCACTGCACTCCAGCCTGGGCGATAGTGCAAGACTCTGTCTTAAAATCAAGCCTGTAATCCCAGCACTTTGGGAGGCCGAGACGGGCGGATCACAAGGTCAGGAGATCGAGACCATCCTGGCTAACACGGTGAAACCCCGTCTCTACTAAAAAATACAAAAAACTAGCCGGGCGACGTGGCGGGCGCCTGTAGCCCCAGCTACTCGGGAGGCTGAGGCAGGAGAATGGCGGGAACCCGGGAGGCGGAGCTTGCAGTGAGCTGAGATCCGGCCACAGCACTCCAGCCTGGGCGACAGAGCGAGACTCCGTCTCAAAAAAAAAAAAAAAAAAAAAAAAAACAAAAAACAAAAAAAAGGGTATGCCAGGATGGCTGGGTGTGGTGGCTTACACCTATAATCCATCACTTTGGGAGGCTGAGGTGGGTAGATTACCTGAGGTCAGGAGTTCGAGACCAGCCTGGCCAACATGGTGAAACCCCATCTCTACTAAAAGTGCAAAATCAGCCGGGCATGGTGGCAGGCGCCTGTAATCCCAGCTACTCAGGAGGCTGAGGCAGGAGGGCAGGAGAATTGCTTGTTGCACTCCAGCATGGGCAACAAGAGCGAAACTCTGTCTCAAAAAAAAAAAAAAAAAAAATGTCAAGAGAGTACAGTCAAGCGTGGCCTAATGACGGGGATAAGTTCTTGGAAACATGTCCCCAGGTGATTATGTGGCTATGGCTGTGCAAACATCATAGAGTGCTCGTATACAAACCTAGAGGGTAGAGCCTACTATTCGAAACCTTGGTTGTGTGGTACGGCCTGTTGTTCCTAGGCTCCAAACCTGTACAGCAGGTTACTCTACTGAATACTGTGGCATTTGTAACAAGTGGCAAGTATGTATTTAAACATAGAGAAAGTACAGCAAAAATATGGTAGTACAGAGTTGCCTATATATATATATACTAGTATAATCTCATGGAATTGAGATTATATTGTTGTATATGCGGTCGTTACAGTGCACGACTTTATTTACAAAAAGCTATCCTGGCCGGGCGCGGTGGCTCAAGCCTGTAATCCCAGCACTTTGGGAGGCCGAGACGGGCGGATCACGAGGTCAGGAGATCGAGACCATCCTGGCTAACACGGTGAAACCCCGTCTCTACTAAAAAATACAAAAAACTAGCCAGGCGAGGTGGCGGGCGCCTGTAGCCCCAGCTACTCAGGAGGCTGAGGCAGGAGAATGGCCTGAACCCGGGGAGGTGGAGCTTGCAGTGAGCTGAGATCCGGCCACTGCACTCCAGCCCGGGCGACAGAGTGAGACTCCATCTCAAAAAAAAAAAAAAAAAAAAAAAGCTATCCTGTGCGTGTGCCAAGGCTGGCCATGGCCACATTGCTGACACATGACACCCGGGTTTACTCAGACATGAGCTAAAATCTCCACTGCAGAATGAGCGATGGAACAAATAAATTCTGGGTTTTCTGCAACAGCTGGTGCAGCCTGGCCTACATACACCTCTTGCCAAGAGCTCACTCATGCCCAGGGGAAGAGCTTGGGATCCAGGCAGTTGACTGTGTGGGGCAGAAAGAGGCAGTGGAGAGTTTGCAGCAGGAGTGGGCCCCTGTCCTTCCTCTCTCCAAAAGTTGGATCTGTCAGGCTGTGTGTGGTCACTCCCTTGCTAGGGAAGATGGCATAGTTCTCTGCAGGGCTTGGCAGAGTAACAATGGCTAATTCCCAGGCATTAGTTAGCATCGGATACACGTGCTTGATAGTTCTCTCTCTGTCATTTATAAGTTTACCTGCTTATAAGTTTTCTCTCTGTCGCTCTATTACTTAATCTTTTAAAGTGTTTATCTATGAAACTGGGATTAAATAAAAATTTCTTGGCACAGAGCTTGTTGTATTTTAAACTGCCATTGCGTTTCAATTCTTGTTCTTGCTATTTTTCTAATTGGTAGGTGATAATTACTTAAAATATGTTTGTGGATTGAAGAATTAAAACTTGTTAATAGATATTATCAAGCAATATCAAGCAAAGTAGAAATATATATCCATTTAAAAGTGGGAGGTTTTTTTTTTTTTTTTGATATGGAGTCTTGCTGTGTCACCCAGGCTGGAGTACAGTGGTGTGATCTCAGCTCACTCCAACCTCTGCCTCCTGGGTTCAAGTGATTCTTATGCCTCAGCCTCCCTGAGTAGCTGGGATTACAGGCACATGTCATCACACCCGGCTCATTTTTATATTTTTAGTACAGATGGTGTTTTGCCATGTTGGCCAGGCTGCTCTCGAACTCCCGACCTCAAGTGATGTGCCCGCTTCAGCCTCCCAAAGTGCTGGGATTACAGGCGTGAGCCACCGCGCACGGTCAAAAGGGGGAGATCTTTGATGAAACATGAGAGGAGATTCAATCTACCACTTGGTAACGAACTAATTGATTATTTTATAACAATGACAAAAATTTAAAAGAAAATTCAGTATGCCATTAATGGCAAAAATAGTTCATGAAGGATTTGAAATCAATTAGGAATAAATGTGAATGTTTTATATTTACTTTTATTTGATTGAAACACCCCTTAAACTAATATTACTGTGTTTGTAAAATCTGTAGCAATGAATGCCTCTGCTATGATTACCAAGAGGAAAATTTAGAATGAGAGGGTTTTGTAAAGAAATTTAAAACACTGTTTAATTTTATGAAGAAAAAGACAGGTATTTTATCTTGTGTTGATATATTCAAATAATACTTCCCTAGAAAGGACAGTTAATGATGGATGTCCCTGTATTTATTTTGCAGCTTCATTGAGGTATGATTGACAAGTAAAATTGTATAAATTTAAGGTATACAATGTGATGATTTGATATATGTGTATAATGCAAAATAATTAGCATAATCAGGTTAGTTAGCACATCCATCACCTGACACAGCTGTGTGTGTGGTAAAAACGTTTAAGATCTACTCTTAGGAAAGTTCAAGTATGCGATGCAGTATCGTTAACTATAGTCAGCATGCGCTACGTTAGATCCCCATAACTTACAACCGAAACTTTGTACCCATTAACCAACATCTCTCCTTTTCTGCTTTCCCACAACCCCGATAACTACCGTTCTTCTCTGTTTCTGTGAGTTTGAGTTTTTTAGATTCCATATTTAAGTGAGATCATACAGTGTTTGTCTTTCTCTGCCTCATTTATTTCATTTAGCATAATGCCCTTAAAGCTCATCCAGGTTCTCACAAATGACAGGATTTTCTCTCTCTCTATTATTTTTTTGACACGGAATGTCACTTTGTTGCCCAGGCTGGGGTGCAATGGCATGATCTTGGCTCACTACAATGTCTGCCGCCAGGTTCGAGCGATTCTCCTGCCTCGGCCTCCTGAGTAGCTGGGACTACAGATGCACGCCACCACGCCCGGCTAATTTTTGTATTTTTAGTAGAGATAGTTCAAGACCATATCGGCCAGGCTGGTCTTGAACTCTTGACCTTGTGATCTGCCTGCCTCGGCCTCCCAAAGTGCTGGGATTACAGGCATGAATCACCGCACCTGGCCTGATTTTCTTCTTTATTATGACTGAATAATAGTTAATTGTGTGTGTGTGTGTGTGTGTGTGTGTGTGTGTGTATCTGTTCATCTATTGATAGACACTTACGTTGTTTCCATTTCTTGGCTATTGTAAATGATGCCACAACAAACAGGAGTTCAGATCTTCCCTTTGAGACACTGATTTTATATGCTTCAGATATATGCCTGGAAGTGGGATTGCTAGATCACATGATAGCTCTACTTTTATTTTTTTTGAGGCATCTCCATTTTCTATAATAGCTGTACCAATTTACATTTTCACTAACAATGTGCAAGGGTTCCCCTTTATCCACATCCGAAAGAATACTTGTTATCTCTAGTTGTGTTTTGTTTTTTTTGATAAGCACCATCTTAACAAGTGTGAGGTGCTATCTTATTGTGGTTTTGGTTGCATTTCCTGTTGGCTCGTAATGTTGAGCACCTTTTCATGTACCTGTTGGCCATTTGTATGTCTTTTTTGGGAAAATGTCTTGTCTTTGCCCATTGGATTATTTGTGGGTTTTTTTGCTATTGAGTTGTATGAGTTCCTTATATATTTTAGATATTCACTCCTTGTCATACATATGGTTTGCAAATATTTTCTCACATTCCATAGGCTGCCTTTTCATTATGTTGATTGTTTCTTTTGCTGTACAGTAGGTTTTCAGTTTGATATGTTTATTTTTGCTTTAGATGCCTGGCCTTTTGGTGTCATATAAAAAAATTGTTCCAGCCGGGCTTGGTGGCTCACGCCTGTAATCTCAGCACTTGGGGAGACTGAGGCGGGTGGATTACGAGGTCAGGAGTTCAAGACCAGCCTGGCCAACATGGTGAAACCCCATCTCTACTAAAAATATAAAAATTAGCTGGGCCTGGTGGCGGGTGCCTGTAATCCCAGCTACTTGGGAGGCTGAGGCAAAGAATTACTTGAACCTGGGAGGCGGAGGTTGCAGTGAGCTGAGATTGTGCCACTGCACTCCAGCCTGGGCAACACAGCAAGACTCCATCTCAAAAAAAAAAAAAATTTCCAAGACCAATGTCAAGGAATTTTTCTCCTATGTTTTCTTCTAGAAATTGTATGCCTTTCAGACTGATATTTAAGTTTTTCCTCAATTTTGAGTGGATTTTTGTGAGTGATGTATGATAGGGGTCCAACTTCATGCTTTTGAACGTGGGTATTCAGTTTTCCCACCACCATTTCTTGAAGAAGCTATCCTTTCTGCACGATGCATTACTGGCACCTTGTCAAATATTAGCTGAAAGTTCTTCTCTGGTCAGGCGCAGTGGCTCACGCCTGTAATCCCAGGCAGGTGGATCACTTGAGGTCAGGAGTTTGAGACCAGCCTAGCCAATATGGTGAGACCCCATCTCTGCTAAAAATATAATGTTGTCTTATTGATAGAACATGGAAATAATTTAGAATAGAATAACAAATACAACAGATTAGTTGAATCCAAACAACTAATTAGCAACCTTGGTGGAAGCTGCAGACAAACCTGAGCTGGTTTTTTTTTGTTGTTGTTGTTTGTTTTTTAAAACAAAGTTTCCCTCTGTTGTCCAGGCTGGAGTGCAGTGGCACCATCTCAGCTCACTGCAACCTCTGCCTCCCAGGTTCAAGTGATCCTCCTGCCTCAGCCTCCCAAGTAACTGGGACTACAATCATGCGCCACCATGTCCAGCTAGTTTTTGTATTTTTAGTAGAGATGGTGTTTGTCACCATGTTGGCCAGGCTGGTCTTGAACTCCTGGCCTCAAGTGATGCACCTGCCTCGGCCTCCCAAAGTGCTGGGATTACAGGAGTGAACCACCACACCCAGCCTGAGCTGGTCTTTAAGTAAAATAAGTAAGTGAAGCTGGATCCTGGTGAGAGAGCCAGATGAGAAGGGCTCCCTGGCAGAGCCTTCAACTGACCTGTGCACTGGGAGGAGTGTGCACTGAGAGGAATATACACTGGGGTGGAGTCACAGAAGTTTGCGACATGTTTGCAGCGGGGAGGAGCCTGGACCCTCCTGGGTGGAAGCTGGAATTCAATCTGTGAGGTGAGAAGCCTACACTAGCAGGAACTCTGGCCTTTTGGAGAGTCCCTGTTCCCAACCCCTCCCCCGCCTTTGTTTGTTAAGTTCCGGCATACAAGTGCAGAACGTGTAGGTTTGTTACATAGGCATACATGTGCCATGGTGGTTTGCTGCACCTATCAACCTATCAGCTAGGTTTTGGTATTTGTCCTAATTCTCTTCATCCCCTTGACCCCCACCCCGACAGGCCCCGGTGTGTGTCTTTCCCCTCCCTGCATCCATATGTTCTCATTGTTCAACTCCCACTTATGAGTGAGAACAGGCGGTGTTTGGTTTTATGTTCCTGTGTTAATTTGCTGAGAATGATGGCTTGCAGCTTCATCCATATCCCTGCAAAGGACATGATCTCATTCTTTTTTATGGCTGCACAGTATTCCATAATGTATATGTACCACATTTTCTTTATCCAGTCTATCATTGATGGGCATTTGGGTTGGTTCCATGTCTTTGCTATTGTGAACAGTGCTGCAATAAACGTATGTATGCATGTGTCTTTATAGTAGAATGATTTATATTCCTTTGGATATATATCAGTAATAGGATTGCTGGGTCAAATGTATTTCTGGTTCCATCAGGAATCACCACACTGTCTTCCATAATGGTTGAACTAATTTGTATTCCTAACAACAGCATAAAAGTATTCCTATTTCTCCACAGCCTTGCCAGCATCTATTGTTTCTTGACTTTTCAATAATCGCCATTCTGACTGGGGTGAGGTAGTATCTAATTGTGGTTTTGATTTGCATTTCTCTAATGACTAGTGATGTTGAGCTTTGTTTCATGTTTGTTGGCCGCATAAATGTCTTCTTTTGAAAAGTGTCTGTCCATATCCTTTGCCCACTTTTTGATGGGGTTGTTTGTTTCTTGTAAATTTGTTTAAGTTCCTTGTAGATTCTGGATATTAGACCTTTGTCAGATGGGTAGGTTGCAAAAATTTTCTCCCATTATGTGGGTTGTCTATTCACTCTGATGATAGTTTCTTTTGCTGTGCAGAAGCTCGTTGGTTTAATTAGATCCCATTTGTCAATTTTGGCTTTTGTTGCAATTGCTTTTGTCATTTTCATCATGAAGTCTTTGTCTATGCCTATGTCCTGAATGGTATTACCTAGGTTTTCTTCTGGGGTTTTTATGGTTTTGGGTTTTACATTTAACTTTTTTTTTTTTTTGAGATGGAGTCTCACTCTGTTGCCCAGGCTGGAGCGTAGTGGCACAATCTCGGCTCACTCCAAGCTCCACCTCCTGGGTCCACAACATTCTCCTGCCTCAGCCTCCCAAGTAGCTGGGACTACAGGTGCCCGCCACCACGCCCAGCTAATTTTTTTTTTTTTTGTATTTTTAGTAGAGACGGGGTTTCACTGTGTTATCCAGGATGGTCTCGATCTCCTGGCCTCGTGATCAGCCTGCCTTGGCCTCCCAAAGTGCTGGGATTACAGGCATGAGCCACCGCACCCAGCCTACATTTAACTCTTTAATCCATCTTGAGCTAATCTTTGTATAACGTGTAAGGAAGGGGTCCAGTTTCAGTTTTCTGCATATGGCTAGCCAGTTTTCCCAGCACCATTTATTAAATAGGGAATCCTTTCCCCATTGCTTGTTTTTGTCAGGTTTGTTGAAGATCAGATGGTTGTAGATGTGTGGTCTTATTTCTGAGGTCTCTGTTTTGTTCATTGGTCTATATGTCTGTTTTGGTACCAGTACCATGCTGTTTTGGTTACTGTAGCCTCGTAGTATAGTTTGAAGTCAGATAGTATGATGTCTCCAGCTTTGTTCTTTCTGCTTAGGACTGTCTTAGCTATATGGGCTCTTTTTTTGGTTCCATATGAAATTTAAAGTAGTTTTTTCGAATTCTGTGAAGAATGTCAATGGTAGTTTAATAAGAATAGCATTGAATATCTAAATTACTTTGGGCAGTATGGCCATTTTCAAGATATTGATTCTTCCTATCCACAAGGCTGGAATGGTTTTCCGTTTGTGTCCTCTCTTATTTCCTTGAGCAGTGGTTTGTAGTTCTCCTTGGAGAGGTCCTTCACGTTCCTTATAATCTGTATTCCTAGGTATTTTATTCTCTTTGTAGCAATTGTGAATGGGAGTTCATTGATGATTTGGCTCTCTGCTTGTCTACTATTACTGTATAGGAATGCTTTTGATTTTTGCACATTGATTTTGTATCCTGAGACTTTGCTGAAGTTGCTTATCAGCTTAAGGAGTTTTGGGGATGAGACGATGGGGTTTTCTAAATATAGAATTATGTCATCTGCAAAAAGAGGCAATTTGACTTCCTCTCTTCCTACTTGAATGCGCTTTATTTCTCTCTCTTGTCTGATTGTCCTGGCCAGAACTTCCAAAACTATGTTGAATAGGAGTAGTGAGAGAGGGTTTTTTCCCAATAAATCCCATTATTCTCACCCTTAAAATCGTCTGCAAGCCTAATTTTTCATGGCCATGTGATGAGGACCTGGCTCTTAGCTGAACTAAGGAAAAAGTCCCACAACACTGGACTGTGACATTACCCCATCTAAATGACATGCATTTAAGACTACTAACTCAGAGGCAGTAGAAAAAGACTCAATACTGCATTCTATATTGTGCAAAAATTTGCCCTGGTGTTTGCAGCTCTACATCTCATGTTCAGTTAAATCTATGATTGATATACATTTTTCGCCAACCAAGAAGGTAACACCAAATGTGTCTTATTAGTGTGTGCTGACTTAATACTATGAAGACTTAGAATTAAATACAGAGAGAAACAAGTAAGTCGAACCAATACAATTAATATTTTGGCATCAAATTTAGAAATAACCTGTGCATGTTTATTTGGCATTTTAGAAGGTAATTGGACATATCAGCTGTCCATGTTAAATAACAAGGTTCAGAAAATATGATTAATTGTAGAGTTTATTCAAGCACAAAGCTTGTGGGATAGCCACCCTGGAAGTACAGATTCCATGGAAGTATGTGTTCGGAAGCGTAGATGTCTGGGGTTGTTTATATAGACAAGGGAAGTTTAACGGAATTTCAACATCTTTCTATGTAAGGCTTAATGCATAGTTACAATGATCTCATTGGTTGAGATGGTATTTTTCTTTCAGGAAAAGTATATTTAACGTTTCATACTGAAGATGTAATAGTCATGGGGTCTTTTGCGCCATCCGGTCTGAGTTAACAAAACTCAGAACAAAAAAAGGAGGTTAATCTGTAACAAAGGTCAGTGATTAGGACACTAGGTCGGGTCTCTTGTCTTTCCTAGTCATTTACAGAACAAGAACAATAAGAAATAGAGTTAATATATAATCTGAGAAACAGAAGTTGCAACTACATGCTACCCAACTCAGATCATAGTCCCATCTCTTTCAAGACTTAAAGCGTTTTGAGTTCCAACAACTTTTGTGCTTTGTTTCCACACAGCCTTGGGATTATAGTTTAAAATGTGTAACTGAGGCCAGACAGGGTGGCTCATGCCTGTAATCCTAGCACTTTGGGAGGCTGAGGTGGGAGAAATCCTTAAGCCCAGGAGTTCAGGACCAGCTTGGGAAACATAGTGAACCCAGGAGTTTTGAGACCTGCCTATCTCTACTTTCCTTAAGTGTAATTGTGAAACTTCTGCTTATTATATTTAATGTAATTTAAGATTCACATTCCACACATGTAAAAATTTAACACATTAGATTTATAAATTATAGAAGTGCCTGGGAAAGCTTGTTTTTATTAGACAATTGAAATAATTAAAAAAGAAATTGTAGTATATTGACTTTATGATGATAGTTAAGATTATTACAAAATTAATTGCATAAAAAATTCTTAATTGTTAAATTTTTGAATTTATAAATAGCATAAGATTTGCAAATTTATGTCAAAGAACAAAGTTTTCGAATTTTTAACCTTGCTAAATAAAATAAATACTGAATTGTAAAATAAAAATGACTCCTGAAATAATCTTTTTTTGCATAAAAGTTACCTTCAAGGGCACCAAAAGCTTACAATTGACGTTTTATTGAAGATATTATCTTATCTTCCTATAGAACTTCGTGTCAGTTTATCTAACATGTTGTTAGAAACATGAAGATTAAGATCCTTTTATTTTATTCCTTTATCTGGAAGCCTGACCTTTAGTTTCCATCAAAAATTTCAATTTCTGGCTGGGTGCAGTGGCTCACACCTGTGATCGCAGCACTTTGAGAGGCCGAGGTGGGCAGATCACTTGAGATCAGGAGTTTGAGACCAGCCTGGCCAACATGGTCATACCCCGTCTCTACTAAAACATACCGAAATTAGCCGGGTGTGGTGAAGCACACTTGTAGTTCTAGCTACTGGGGAGGCTGAGGCAGGAGAATTGCTTGAACCTGGGAAGCAGAGATTGTAGTGAGCCTAGATCACGCCAGTGCACTCTAACCTGTGTGACAGAGTGAGATTCGGTCTCAAAGAAAAAAAATTTCAATTTCTGGAAGCTTCCAGACAGCTGCACACCTGGAGGTTTTTGGAGGGTGGTGCACCTGGGGATGGTATGGAAGCTTGCAACCTCTTCTCTTCTACTCTGCTCTGTGCACTTCTTCATCTGTTTCCGTGTCAATATCCTTTATAATAAACTTGCAAATGTAGATAAATATTTCCTTGAGTTCTGTGAGCCACTCTAGAAAATTAATGGAGCCCCAGGAGGGGAGCATGGGAATCCCAATTTATAGCCAGTGAGTGAGAAGCACAGGCCACTATTTGTGCTTGCAACTGGCGTTGGAAGTAGGAGGGCGGTCTTGTGGGACTGAGCCCTCACTCCATCTCCCGGTAGATAGTGTCAGAGTCTAACTGAATTGAAGGGCATCCAGCTGGTGTCTACTGCAGAATTGATTGCTTGCTAGTGTGGGGGAAAATCCACATATTTGGTTATAGAAGTCTTCTGTGCCGGTTGTTGGGGTGCGAGAATGGTGAAAATACAGTGTGTGTTTTTTTAGTTTTTGAGACGATTTCATTCTTTTGCTCAGGCTGGACTGCAGTGCCATGATCGCAGCTCAGTGCAGTCTCTGGGGCTCAAGTGATCCTCCTGCCTCAGCCTTCCGTGTAGCTGGAACTACAAGCATGCGCCACCATGTCTGGCTAATTTTCTTTAATTTTTAGTAAAGGAGAGGTCTTGCTATGTTGTCCAGGCTGGTCTTGGAACTTCTGGGCTCAAGCAATCCTCCCACCTTGGCCTCCCAAAGTTCTGGGATTATAGGTGTGAGCCACCATCCCTGGCCTCAACTCGTTTTTTTTCCTACTCAGAATTGGTATCAGTAAAGTGGCATTTGCTGGAACAGACCTGGCTCATGGAAACTTGTGGTTTGGAAAGAGAAAGGATAAAAGGGTGGGGGAGAGGAATCTTTGATCTCTGGAGAGCTCCCTAGTCACCCATAGTGTGAAACTGCAGCTGCACTGGGTTCAGTAACTAAAGGTCAAATTTACCAATGGAATTTAGAGACTATGGTAAACCTAACTCCTCAGGAGTTGGCCCATTGGATATGTATGGAAATGCAAAATAATAAGAAGAATGATGAACACACAATCCCTTGGTTGTTATCTGTACTAGCTAAAATGAAAGTAAAAGAAAATATTGGGTTGGGCCTTGAGACTAGACCAAAGGTCAGAGGTCATCTGTCTGATCTCAGGCAACTTAGCCTCAAAAGCCACTCTCAAAGGGGAAAATTCTGCCAGGGCAACAGAAGTTATCTCTAAGATTTCTGTTCACAAGAAGGTATTCAATGTGGAGAGAGAGCTGGGTGCGGTGGCTCATGCCTGGAATCCCAGCGCTTTAGGAGGCTGAGGCAAGAAGATCACTCCAACCTGGGAGCTTGAGACCAGTCCGGGCAATGTAATGAAACTGCCTTTGCAAAATTATGACTGAGACAGTGAAAGAGATCTAACCTAACTGACTCTATCCTGCTTCTAACCTTTAAGCTGTCCTTGTTCCTTCCTGGGCATAGGCTGAACTAACTTCGGGAGGAACTTAGTTTATAGTTTATTTTTATTTTTGAGATGGAGTCTCACTCTGTTGCCAAGGCTGGAATGCAGTGGTATGATCTCGGGTCACTGCAACCTCTGCCTCCCAGGTTCAAGTGATTCTCTTGCCTCAGCCTCCCGAGTAGCTGGGATTACAGGCGTGTGCCACCACGCCCAGCTAATTTTTGTATTTTTAGTAGAGGTGGGGTTTCACCATGTTAGCCAGGCTGGCCTCGAACTCCTGACCTCAGGTGATCCACCAGCCTCCGCCTCCCAAAGTGCTGGGATTACAAGCATGAGCCACCATGCCAAGTCTATAGTTTATAGTTTAATACAAAGTTGATAACAGTCCTTTTCCCAAACAAACCTCCTTCTTGCCTGTAGACTAGACTGCCTTTGTAGGACTAACAAATTAGCCACAAGATTAGAAATTATCATTTAGGGGTCATGCAACTGGGGGCTACAAGGTTCTAACTCTCCCTAAACTGCTCCTAAGATCAGTGCTTGAGATATTTTGCAGACCCAGCACTTGATGGATCAGCTGGCACCACCCAGATCAATAAACTGGCTCATCTGATCTTGTGGTCCCCACCCAGGAACTGACTCAGCACAAGAGAACACCTTCAATTCCCTGTGATTTCATCTGTGACCCAACCAATCAGCACTCCCTGGCTCATAGCCTTCCCCACAACTCACCAACTTGTCCTTAAAAGCTCTGATCCCTGAGGCCGGGCACAGTGGCTCATGCCTGTAATCCTAGCACTTTGGGAGGCCGAGGCAGGCGGATCACAAGGCCAGGAAGTCGAGACCATACTGGCTAACATGGTGAAACCCCGTCTCTACTAAAAATACAAAAAAAAAATTAGCTAGGTGTGGTGGCGGGCGCCTGTAGTCCCAGCTACTTGGGAGGCTGAGGCAGGAGAATGGCGTGAACCTGTGATGCGGAGCTTGCAGTGAGCCAAGATCACACCACTGCACTCCAGCCTGGGCGACAAAGCGAGACTCCATCTCAAAAAATAAAATAAAATAATAAAAAATAAAAAAAAACTCTGATCCCTGAATACTCTGGAAGACTGATTTGAGTAATAATAAAACTGTGGTCTCCCGCACAGCCAGCTCTGCGTGAATTACTGTTTCTATATTGCTATTCCTTTGTCTTGATAAATCAGCTCTATCTAGGTACTGGGCAAGGTGAACCTACTGGGCGGTTACAAGAATGAGACTGGTCTCTACAAAAAAAAAAATTAGCCAAGTGTGGTGGTACATGCCTGTAGTCCCAGCTACTTGGTAGGCTGAGGTGGAAGGATTGCTTGAACCTGGAAAGTTGAGGCTGCAGAAAGCTGTGACTGAGCCATTGCATGCTAGTGAGGACTGAGCTCTAATTTTTTTCTTATCTTGCCCAAATTCCAAAATTTATCTGGGAAGTCATGCCCTACAAATCAAATTCTCATCAGATGAGTTTTATTTAACCCTATATATCATGACTTACTTTCCAAAGACTCTGGCATAACATTACGTGACAAAGAAGAAAATCAAGCTATTTTACCCTAAAACATGTTTCTTCGCCATATGTATTTGAGACGGAGTCTTGCTCCATCCCTCAGGCTAGAGTGCAGTGGCATGACCTTGGCTCTCTGCAACCTCCATATCCTGGGTACAAGTGATTCTCCTGCCTCAGCCTCCCGAGTAGCTGGGATTACAGGCATGTGCCATGATGCCTGGCTAATTTTTGTATTTTTAGTACAAAAATACATGTTGGCCATGACTCTCTCATTTCTCTCTCTCTCTCTCTCTCTCTCTCCTTGGGTACTTATAAGATTGGGTCAAAATACAGGTTTTAATACAACACTATACAAAAAAACCGGCCCCTAGTCCCATACTTAAAGGGGTCCAATAGGTTCTGTGGTATTTACTCAATGGTGGACCAAAGAGAACCCTCTATATAGGGGTCTGAGGAGAATTGGTCTGAAGCAAATTACAATGAGAAATCTGCTCTGATATTACCTAGGACAATAGTTAGGGAAATTAATTAAGATAAAGATTGATACAAGGGCTCAAGGAGACACAAGGTCTTTTGCATGAGAGAGGGTAAAGTGGTCCAGGGACAGAGAAGTTCCTGAGATTAGAACATAAAATGAGAATGTTGATAGGATTTTTCTTTAATTTGTCTAGGGGAACATTCCTTTAACTAGTATCATAAAGCCAAAACCTGTTGACAACATCCACTGGGGACTACAGTTAGGAAAGTAAGGGTTGATGGATTTAAGATAAAAGTTCATAGGGGAGTTGTTATATTTGAACACACTTCATGTGAAGTGAGTGCATCTCTTTTACCTGATTGTTTTATGGGGATGGACATGGTATCTAACTGGGAAGTGTTTCTCATAATTCCCTCATTGGTTCTTTTTTCTTTTTTTTTATTCCTCTCTTCTTTTTGAGACGAAGTCTTGCTCTGTCACCCAGGCTGGAGTGCAGTGGTGCGATCTCGGCTCACTGCAATCTCCAGAGTAGAAGCTGGAGTGCTGGTTGGGCAGATTCTCCATTTGGTATCCTGTGTGGAACACTTATTGGGTCTTACAGAAAAAGTCTATGAGTGCCTTCCAATAATAACTGCTGGGGCTTTGGACTAGAGAATTTCCACTGGTGTACCCTTACTTCCTTGTTATGTGACATTAATTGGAGCTACCCCTGCCACTGAAGGACATAAAATGATCTTGAAACCTGAAATACCTATAATGTCTAAGATATCAGAGAAACACTCTAATGGGATGAAACTGCCCAGAAGGCCTCCATAATAAAAATGAGTGTTTTACATAAGATCATGTTTTCTAGTGAGTACAAGTAAGAAACACTCATGATCAGGGAGCCTCTTTCTCCTAGGACTAACTCTGAAACTGTGGGACTGGGTGAGGAGCTGCTGGATTCTACATTGCCTTATAAACAGCTCTTAACTGACTGAGAAAGAGCTGCTTGACCTATAGATGGCAGTTTCAAGGTGAATAGACAACATCCTGTTTGGAAGGATGCTATTTTGATTGAAGAAGGTAAAAACAGACTAGCTTGATGGGCTGAATTGCATGCTGAAGAATGGAACAGTGGTAAAAGCTCTTGTGTTTGTTGGCTCATGGGCATTGGCCAATGGCTGGGCCACATAGGCAGGAGAGCAATGGAACCCTGGTATATTAAAAGAATGCCCATGTGGGTCATGGTCCTATGGAAATTTGAGGAGTGCATTTAAGCAGGACCCATTAATGACCATTAGAAAGAGTTAATGGTTCCAGGTTTAGAAGGTGACTAGAATTGACAGCACACATGCCTGTGGGCTCCCTTGAGGTGGACACCTGAGTTCATGAAATGAGTAGATATGTTGTATAATAATAATAATGATAATAAAAACAGAACAGAAGATATTGCATGGATTTGGATAACTAAAAATCATTTCTTCAGACTAAAGAACATACTGTACATAATGCCCAAGAACGGGCAGAGATATCCTCCTCAGAGTAGTGGTTTGATAGAGAAGTGAAATAGGCAATTAACGCATTGGTTGTCAACACACACCTGATCCTATTGGAGGGTGGACTGTGGGAAGAGGAAGAGGATCAAGAAAAATAATGGGCACTAGGCT
The DNA here is from genome assembly GCF_007565055.1 of Rhinopithecus roxellana. Lineage (NCBI taxonomy): Eukaryota > Metazoa > Chordata > Mammalia > Primates > Cercopithecidae > Rhinopithecus > Rhinopithecus roxellana. The sequence goes on along the minus strand of NC_044554.1, from coordinate 54,820,580 downwards.
TAATACCTGGGTTTTGAAATAATCTGTACAACAAACCCCTATGACACAAGTTTACCTATATAACAAACCGGCACATGTACCCCTGAACTTAAAAGTTAAATTAAAAAAAAAAAAAAAAGAGTCTGGATACCATGGCTCACCCCTGTAATCTCAGCATTTGAGGAGGCTAAGATGGGCAGATTGCTTGAGCCCAGGAGTTTAAGACCAGCCTGGACAACATGGCAAAACCTCATCTCTACAAAAAAATACAAAAAATTAGCTAGGCTTGGTGGTGTGTACCTGTCGTCCTAGTTACTTAGGAGGCTGAGATAGGAGGATAGCTTGAGTCCAAGAGGCAGAGGTGGCAGTGTGATTGCACCACTGCACTCCCAATGTGGATGACAGAGTGAGACTCCAGCTTAAAAAAAAAGAAAACAAAAAGGAAGAGAGATATGAACACATTATCACACTCAACACCCCTGCTATGTGATGCCCTACAGCACCTCAGAACTCTGCAGAGAATCTCCACCAGCAGGAAGGCCCTGATCAGATGCAGCTCCTAGACCTTGGACTTCTCAGCCTCCCAAACTGTAAGAAATAAATTCCTTTTCCTTATTAAAACAACAATAACAAACATTGGTTGTCTCCCTGGTGGTCTAGTGGTTAGAAAAAAAAAAAAAAACATTGGTTCTCTAAAACAAGGGTGAGGAGTGATAGAAGCCTGAGGGATGGCATGTGCACCTTCACGAGTCTGTGCTCACATGCACGATGGGTGGGACTAAAGCTGTGTCCCCAATAGATTTTCCTGTGTTTTACTTTTGTGTGTGTGTGTGTCTGTGTGCGCGTATGTGTGTGGATCTGGGGAAAGGGGTCAGTAGGATGCTGGTATGACTATGCAATTCTTGCCAAGGGAGGAGTACATTGGTATAACAACTGTCACTTTCTTTTCCTTCTCCATATCACTTCAATTTTCTTTTCTTTTTGTACCTGACACAGTGGGCCTAGGACCGGGGTTGCAACTACAACCTTCTGAGACAGAGTCTCGCTCTGTCACCCAGGCTTGAGTGCAGTATTGCAATCTTGGCTCACTGTAGCCTCAACCTCCCAGGCTCAAGTGATCCTCCCACCTCAGCCTCCTGAGTAGCTTCACCACCACGCCCATCTAATTTTTGTGTTTTTTTGTAGAGATGGGGTTTTGCCATGATGCCCAAGCTGATCTTCAAATCCTGGGCTCAAGCAATGCACCCACCTCAGCCTCTGAAAATTCTAGGATTGCAGGTGGGAGCCACCACACCCGGCCAGGTATAAGTTCTAAGCAAGAAACTGTAACTATGTTTTAAGATTTTATGTTATAATTCCTAAGGGCCTAATGGGAGTGGGTTGTGCCCTCTCTGCCATGCTCCCCCTCCCCTAGCAAAATTAGGGTTTAACAGTTGTCAACCTGAGGTAATCAAAAGGGTCAGAATCCTGTTTGAAAGGTTTATTCAAGTGAAAAGCTGGGAATAACAATTCCAGAACACACACTCCAGAGAAGTGTGGTCAGTGCTCTGAAGTTAAAAGCTAAGCTCTTGTTTTTATAAGAATACAAAGAAATTTAACAGAATTACAACATTTTCTCTACAAGCCTGGTTTACAAGTTACAACAAATGAGCTACAGTTTGATTTCTTTTCTGAGTGACTGGTTTACTTTTATTTATAGCCAGTTTTCATTTCCTTTCCACTTTATTTTTTATTTCTTTATTTTTTGAGACAGAGTTTTGTTCTTGTTGCCCAGGTTGGAGTGCAGTGGCATGGTCTCAGCTCATTGCAACCTCCACCTCCTAGGTTCAAGCGATTCTCCTGCCTCAGCCTCTCAAATAGCTAGGATTACAGGTGCCTGCCACCACGCCTGGCTAAAATAGAAACAAACACAGGTACCCACCAATGCTGCCTAAAACAAAACAACACAGGTAAGGGAAAAAGCTTAATATGTAAGTACAGACACAAAGGCTTATAGCTTCCTAGGTTACAGCTTTGCCTGTCACATGACCCAGACCCCATAATTCACATTCCTTTCAGTCTCAAAATAATTTAAGAGTTCCAGTGGCTTAGATTGGGATTATTATTTTCGTATAGTTAATGCAGCTGTATTGCCTGGTGATAACAATAGCCTGCTAGTTCTGCACCTTACCCTGTATGAATGGAAGTGGACTGAGGGGGAGGTCCTTTTGGGACGAGTGTTGCTGCCTGTAATCTGGTCCAGCACAGCAGCTGGTCTAGATTGTAATGTCAGCTTCCAAAGGTGAAAATGTTTGGGTATTCATGAAAAGAAGAAACAATAGGAACTGAGGGTAAATAAATGAATAAATGGATTAAGAATTGAGGGAGATCCAGTATCACATTAATACCTCGAAAGAGACTCAGAGCAAGAGGTAAGACTGTCTCTTAGCTCAGTTATACTAGATGCATGAAAGGAGGAAGCTATATGTTTGCTGAGACCACTCCTGCTTTTGGGACTTAACAAAATTAGTTGAAACCTGCAAACCTCAGTGACCTCACACTAGGCCTTGCTTAGGAGACATATTCATACAATAGGATGGCAAACTGGATTATTATTATTTTTTGTTTTTGAGACAAGGTCTTACTCTGTCACTCAGGCTGGAGCACAGTGGTGGGATCATAACTAACTGCAACTTCAAACTCCCAGTCTCAAGCAATCCTCCCACTTCAGCCTCCCAGGTAGCTAGGACTATACGCACGCACCACCACAGCAGGCTAATTTTTTCTTTCTTTTTTTTTTTTTTTTTTTTAGATGGAGTCTCGCTCTGTCACCAGGCTAGAGTGCAATGGCATGATCTCGGCTCACTGCAACCTCTGCCTCCTGGGTTCAAGTGATTCTACTACCTCAGCCTCCCGAGTAGCTGGGATTACAGGTGCCCACCACTATGCCTGGCTAATTTTTGTATTTTTAGTAGAGATGGGGTTTCACCATGCTGGCCAAGATGGTCTCAATCTCTTGACCTCATGATCCAACTGCCTCGGCCTCCCAAAGTGCTGGGACTACAGGCGTAAGCGACTGCGCCTGGCCTACACCTGGCTAATTTTTAAATTTTTAGTAAATGTGAGGTCTTGTTACGTTGCCCAGGCTGGTCTTGAACTCCTGGTCTCAAGTGATCCTCCCACACTGGTGTCCCAAAGTGCTGGGATTATAGGCATGAGCCACTGCACCTGGTTGGACTATTAATGACCGAATGGGATTCTAAGAATGTGCCAGTGTCTTTTGGGTTGACATATTCTTAATAGGTAACAGGCAGTGTAAGATGAGCTACAAGGGTGGTTGCCTTCTACAGCCTCTAGAAATACTTTCAACACTTCACAATCTGCGTTGCTTCCTACTAGGCTACCCTTGAAAACAATTCTCAGGGAAAGAGGAAAAGAGATGAAAAATATATAGTCCCTGCCTTCAAGAAGCTCTTGTCTAATGCAGTGGGTGAGAGCTGAGATGAACGACTCATATAAGGTGATAAGTTATGGTGGAGGTATGATCAGAGTACTGTGAGAAAACAGAAGAGGTTCTATTAATTGCAAATAGGAGGAGATGACCGGTATGCAGGAATGATTATGCAAGAGGTTATAATTGAATAGGATTTGAAAAAGCTGTCAGGATTTCCCCAGGAGAGCAGGGGAGGTGATTTTCCTGGAATTTAATACTGCATGAGCAAATACACAGGCTCCATGAGAAGTCAAAGACTTACATTCAAGAGTATGGGCCCCAAATTTGTAAACTTTAAATACTGATGTACTCACAAACAGCAAACCTGCTAGCTGTGCTTACCTGTCCCATACACTTCCATCACTTCCTTTCTTACTGGATAGAGACACAATAAAAGATTAACTGCAAGAAAACTAAGCATCTCCAGGTTTAGTAAGAAGTGCAATAATAGATCGAATCTGGGGACAAACTTTTCATGCACAAGTCAGATTCTGAGCTAGGTCTGTCTTCTACATATAATTTAGAGTCATGCATAAAATGAGTCTCAGGGCTGAGAAAAAATAAGGATGGACAGAAAGCGGATCTGTTGCCTAAAGACCAGGAGGGTTGGGTATACTAAATATATCTGGTGCCATTCCCCAAATACATTTTGAAAATGGATTCTTCCATGAAATCCAGAATTCTGGAAGGCAGTGGTTTGGGTGTTAGGTGGACACTCATCTCTAAAAAAAGACGTCCTGGACGTGAAAGGCCTTGGAATATGTACAAGGAGTTGACTCTACTGAAGGCAGACAAAGGCTGTTCGAGGCTTTTAAACAAGGAGTAGCAAGATTTGTGTTTTAGAAAAACACTTGTGGCAGCTGGGTGCAGTGACTCATGTCTGTAATCCCAGCACTTTGGGAGGCCGAGTCAGGCGGATCACAAGGTCAGGAGATCAAGACCAACCTGGCCAACAAGGTGAAACCCCATCTCCACTACAAATACAAAAATTAGCTGGGTGTGGTGGCGCACGCCTGTAATTGCAGCTATGCGGGAGGCTGAGGCAGGAGAATCACTTGAACCTGGGAGGCAGAGGTTGCAGTGAGCTGAGATCGCACCATTGCACTCCAGCCTGGGTGACAGAGCAAGACTCTGTCTCAAAAAACAAACAAACAAACAAACAAAAACAGAACTGTCTCTGGTCAAAGCAAAGCTGAAACAATTTTTACGTGACTCTTGTTGACCTAAGAAGAAACTGAGGCAAAATTAAGTAGAGGGTTTATTTGGGTCAAGGTTGAGAGCTAGAGCCCAGGAGTCCTAGAACTGTTGCCCTTCAAGTGGGATTTTAAAGAATTAAAAAGAACTTAGGAGGAAATTTCTAAGTTTACCAAGAATTTACATTGGTTCATTACAATAACATAAGCTACTGACTGGCTGTGCCTCGTCCTTGTATCACAAATCCCAGAATAATGGGTGAGGGTCACATTGTGCAACTTGTAGTAACATTTCAGGTAGTTTATCAGTTATCCAGAAACCACAGGGAAAGAAAGAGGAAACAAAATACCTGTAAACAATTGCCTGGGGGATGGGTGCTGGGAATGTGACTGCAGTCTCATGCTCATATCTCTCTGGGGCTGATAAGTTCGGCATACCTCACATTCCTCAGGCTGCTCTGAGCAGCTGTGCTTTTGCACTCTAATTGATGGAAATGTATAGAGCATGTGAAAAATCTGTGAGTTGATTAACATACTCAAAAAAGACAGAGCCAAAGTGCAGATTAAACCAAAACAGATCAAATCAAAACAAAACAAACACATTAAAACCTTTGGCACCACTGGAGATGACAATGACATTAACTCTTTAATATAAAAAATTAGTAGGCTGGGCATGGTGGCTCATGCCTGTAATTCCAGCACTTTGGGAGGCTGAAGCAGGCGGATCATGAGGTCACGAGTTTGAGACCAGCCTGGCCAACATAGTGAAACCCCGTCTCAACTAAAAATACAAAAATTAGCTGGGCATGGTGGCACATGCCTATAGTCCCACCTACTCAGTAAACTGAGGCAGGAGAATCACCTGAACCCAGGAGATGGAGGTTGCAGTGAGCCGAGATCACACCACTGCACTCCAGCCTAGGCAACAGAGTGAGACTCCATCTCAAACAAAAAAAAAAAATAGTAAACTTAGTAATTAAGGGAAACACAGTAAGCATTTTTCTTACTTTTTTTTTTTTTGAATTTTTAATTCAAAAAAGTAGCCAGGCGTGGTGGCACATGCCTGTAATCCCAGCTACTTGGGAGGCTGAGGCAGGAGAATTGCTTGAACCTAGGAGGTAGACGTTGCGGTGAGCCAAGATCACGCCAGGCACTCAAGCCTGGGCAACAACAGTGAAACTCGGTCTCAAAAAAAAAAAAAAGTCTCTTAAAGTTCTTGTGTATTTTTATCTTGTTTAGTGCAATGTCATAAACCTTGAACAGCACAATTGGACCCATACAAAGTGCCACTAGTGATGCTGAAAGTGCTCCCAAGAAGTAGAGGAAAGTCATGACATTACAATAAAAAGCTAAATTGCTTGATATGTACCATAGATTGAGGTCTGCAACTGTGGTTGGAACCATTTCAAGATAAATGAATCCAACATAAGTGTCAGGCCTCCGAGCCCAAGCTAAGCCATCATATCCCCTGTGACCTGCACGTATACAGCCAGACGGCCTGAAGCAACTGAAGATCCACGAAAGAAGTGAAAATAGCCTTAACTGATGACACTCCACCATTGTGATTTGTTTCTGCCCCATCCTAACTGATCAATGTACTTTGTAACCTCCTCCACCCACAAGAAGGTTCTTTGTTATTCTCCCCACCCTTGAGAATGCACTTTGTGAGATCCACCCCCTGCCCGCAAAACATTGGTCCTAACTCCACCACCTATCCCAAAACCTGGAAGAAATAGTGATAACCCCACCACCCTTTGCTGACTCTTTTTGGACTCAGCCCGTCTGCACCCAGGTGAAATAAACAGCCTTGTTGCTCACACAAAGCCTGTTTGGTGGTCTTTTCACACAGATGCGTGAGACATTTAGTGCCGAATACGCAGGTCCGAGGGACTCCTTGGGAGACCATTCCCCTGTCCTCACCCTCACTCCATGAAGAGATCCACCTATGACCTCAGGTCCTCAGACCAACCAACCCAAGGAACATCTCACCAATTTCAAATTGGGTAAACGGTCTTTTCACTCTCTTCTCCAGCCTCTCTCGCTACCCTTCAATCTCTCTGTCCTTCCAATTCCAGTTCTTTTTCCTCTCTACTAGAGACAAAGGAGACACATTTTATCCGTGGACCCAAAACTCCGGCGCCAGTCAAGGACTCGGGAAGACAGCCTTCCCTTGGTGTTTAATCACTGCGGGGACGCCTGCCTGATTATTCACCACACTCCATTGGTGTCTGATCACTGTGGGGACACCTTCCTTGGTCATTCACCTACATTCCCTTGGTGGGAAGTCAACTCAGGAATGCCTGCTTTGGCTGCTCACCCACATTGCAGCCCAGGGCTGCTCCCCACCCCCTTCTCTCTAAACTTGCCTCCTTCACTATGGGCAACCTTCTGCCCTCCATTCCTCCTTCTTGTCCTTTAGCCTGTGTTCTCAACAACTTAAAACCTCTTCAACTCCCCCCTGACCTAAAATCTAAGTGTCTTATATTCTTCTGCAGTACCAATTGGCCCCAATACAAACTCAACAGTAGTTCCAAGTGGCCAGAGAATGGCACTTTCGATTTGTCTATCCTACAAGATCTAGATAATTTTTGTCGAAAGATGGGCAAATGGTCTGAGTTGCCTGATGTCCAGGCATTCTTTTACACAATGGTCCCTCCCTAGTCTCTGCTCCCAATGAGACTCATCCCAAATATTTCTGCTTTCTCTCCTGTCTGTTACTTCAGTCTCCACCCCAAGTTCTGAGTCCTTTGAATCCTTTTCTACAGGACTCATCTGACCTCTCCCCTTCTCCCCAGACTGCTCCTCGCCAGGCAGAGCCAGGTCCCAACTCTTCCTCAGACTCCACTCACCCACCCTATAATCCTTGTAGCACCCTGTCTCACACCCGGTCTGGCTTACAGTTTCTTTCTGCAACTACCTTCCCCGACCTGCCCAACAATTTCCTCTTAAAAAGGTGGCTGGAGCTGAAGTCATAGCCAAGGTTAATGCTCCTTTTTCTTTATCTGACTTCTCCCAAATCAGTTAGCGTTTAGGCTCTTTTTCATCAAATAGAAAAACTCAAGCCAGTTCACGGCCCATTTGGCCACAACCCTTAGACGTTTACCACCCTAGACCCAGAAAGGCCAGAAGGCCGTCTTATTTTCAATATGCATTTTATTACCCAATCCACTCCCACCATTAAATAAAGCTCCAAAAATTAGATTCCAGCCCTCAAACCCCACAACAGGACTTAATTAACCTCGCCTCCAAGGTGTACAATAACAGAGTAGAGGCAGCCAAGTAGCAACATATTTCTGAGTTGCAATTCCTTGCCTCCACTGTGAGACAAACCCCAGCCACATCTCCAGCACACAAAATCTTCCAAACGCCTGAACCACAGTGGCCAGGCATTCCTCCAGGACTGCCTACCCCAGGATCTTGATTCAAGTGCCAGAAATCCTGGCCACTGGGCCAAGGAATGCCCGCAGCCAGGGATCCCTCCTAAGCCATGTCCCATCTGTGCAGGACCCCACTGGAAATCAGACTATCCAACCCAGCAACCACTCCCAGAGCCCCTGGAATTCTGGCCCAAGGCTCTCTGACTGACTCCTTCCCAGATCTTCTTAGCTTAGCGGCTGAAGACTGACTCTGCCCGATTGCCTCAGAAGCCTACAGGACCATCACAGATGCTTTGGGTAACTCTTACAGTGGAGGGTAAGTCCGTCCCCTTCTTAATCAATACGGAGGCTACCCACTCCACATTACCTTCTTTTCAAGAGCTTGTTTCCCTTGCCTCCATAACTGTTGTAGGTATTGATGGCCAGGCTTCTAAACCTCTTAAAACTCCCCAACTCTGATGCCAACTTGGACAACATTCTTTTAAGCACTCCTTTTTAGTTATCCCCACCTGCCCAGCTCCTTTATTAGGTTGAGACATTTTAACTAAGTTATCTGCTTCCCTGATTATTCCTGGGCTACAGCCATACTTTATTGCTGCCCTTTCCTCAATTCAAAGCCTCCTTCACATCCTCCCCTTGTATCTCCCCACCTTAATCCACAAGTATAGGACTCCTCTACTCCCTCCTTGGAGACCGATCATGCACCCCTTACCATCCCATTGAAACCTAATCACCTTTACCCCACTCAACGCCAATATCCCATCCCACAGTACACTTTAAAAGGATTAAAGCCTGTTATCACTTGCCTGTTACAGCATGGCCTTTTAAAGCCTACAAACTCTCCTTACAATTCCCCCATTTTACCTGTACAAAAACCGGATAAGTCTTACAGGTTAGTTCAGGATCTGCACCTTATCAACCAGAAAAGTACCTACATGGAAGAGGTTATGTAATATTATTTTACTTCTCCACCCCGTGGTGCCAAACCCATATACTCTCCTATCCTCAATATCTCCCTCCACAACCCATTATTCTTTAGAAGCTTTTAAGCTGCTCCCACACTAGCTCTCCCTAACTCATCCCAACCTTTTTCATTACACGTGGCCAAAGTGCAGGACTGTGTGGTTAGAATTCTTACCCAAAAGCTGGGACCTCGCCATATAGGGCCTTTCTGTCCAAACAACTTGACCTTACTCTTTTAGTCTAGCCCTCATGTCTGCGTGTCACAGCTGCCGCTGCTTTAATAATTTTAGAGGCCCTCAAAATCACAAACTATGCTCAACTCACTCTCTACAGCTCTCATAACTTCCAAAATCTATTTTCTTCCTCATACCTGATGCATATACTTTCTGCCCTGTGGCTACTTTGGCTATACTCACTCTTTGTTGAGTCTCCCGCAATTACCACTGTTCCTGGCCCAAACTTCAATCTGGCTTCCCACATTATTCCTGATACCACACCTGACCCCCATAACTATCTCTCTCTGATACACCTGACATTCACTTCATTTGCCCATATTTCCTTCTTTCCTGTTCTTCACCCTGATCACACTTGGTTTATGGATGGCAGTACCACCAGGCTTAATCACCACTCACCAACAAAGGCAGGCTATGCTATAGTATCTTCCACGTCAATCACTGAGGCTACTGCTCTGCCCCCCTCCACTACCTCTCAGCAAGCCGAACTCATTGCCTTAACTCAAGCCCTCACTCTTGCAAAGGAATTACGCATCAATATTTATACGGACTCTAAATATGCCTCCCATATCCGGCACTACCATCCTGTTATATGGGCAGAAAGAGGTTTCCTCACTACACAAGGGTCCTCCATCATCAATGCCTCCTTAATAAAAACTCTTCTCAAGGCCGCTTTACCTCCAAAGGAAGCTGGAGTCATACACTGCAAGGACCACCAAAAGACATCAGATCCCATCACTCAGGCAAGGCTTATGCTGATAAGGTAGCTAAAGAAGCACCTAGCATTCCAATTTCTGTCCCTCATGGCCAGTTTTTCTCCTCATCGATCACTCCCACCTGCTCTCCCACTAAACCTTCCACCTATCAATCTCTTCCCACACAAGGCAAATGGTTCTTGAACCAAGGAAAATATCTCCTTCCAGCTTCACAGGTTCATTCTATTCTATTGTCATTTCATAACCTCTTCCATGCAGGAACTTTTCTGCTAGCATCACCTACCTATCACAAACTTTATCAGTTCTTCAGGCCCAAGCGGACTCTCTAGCTACAGTTATCCTCCAAAACCGCTGAGGCCTTGACATACTCACTGCTGAAAAAGGAGGACTCTGTATATTTTTAAATGAAGAGTGTTGTGTTTACCTTAATAAATCTGGCCTGGTATATGACAACATAAAAAAACTCAAGGATAGAGCCCAAAAACTTGCCAACCAAGCAAGTAATTATGCTGAACTCCCTTGGGCACTCTTTAATTGGATTTCCTGGATCCTCCCAATTCTTAGTCCTTTAATACCTGTTTTTCTTCTTCTCTTATTCAGACCTTGTGTCTTTCATTTAGTTTCTCAATTCATCCAAAACCATGTCCAGGCCATCACCAATCATTCTATATGATAAATGATCCTTCTAACAACCCCACAATATCACCCCTTACCACAAAATCTTCCTTCAACTTAATGTCTCCCACACTAGGTTCCCACGCCACTCCTAATCCCCCTTGAAGCAGCCCTGAGAAACATCGCCCATTATCTCTCCATGCCACCCCCCAAAAATTTTTGCTGCCCCAACACTTAAATACTATTTTATTTTATTTTATTTTTCTTATTAATATAAGAAGGCAGGAATGTCAGGCCTCTGATCTCAAGCTAAGCCATCGTATCCCCTGTGACCTGCACGTATACATCCAGATGGTCTGAAGCAACTGAAGATCCACAAAAGAAGTGAAAATAGCCTTAACTGATGACATTCCACCATTGTGATTTGTTTCTTCCCCACCCTAACTGATCAGTGTACTTCATAATCTCCCCAGCCCTTAAGAAGGTTCTTTGTAATTCTCCCCACCCTTGAGAATGTATTTTGTGAGATCCACCCCCTGCCCGCAAAACATTGCTCCTAACTCCATGGCCTATCCCAAAACCTGCAAGAACTAATGATAATCCCACCACCCTTTGCTGACTCTCTTTTTGGACTCAGCCCACCTGCAAGGTGAAATAAACAGCCTTGTTGCTCACACAAAGCCTGTTTGGTGGTCTCTTCACACAGATGTATGAGACAATCAGGACCATTGTAAAAAAGGAAAAAGAAATTCATCAAGCCATTGCTGCAGCTAAGCCGGCAGGTGCAAAAAACCTTGCACTTTTTTGAAATACCTTTTTGTTTCATATTGAAAATGCAGCTTTTATGTGGGTGACAGATTGCTGTAAGGCAGGCATAGTTATGGACTTTAATATGATTTGAGAAAAAGCAAGGTCATTATAAAACAAATTAAAGCAAAAGAAAGGTAAAGGATCTAAAGCTGGAGAATTTAATGCCAGCAAAGGATGGTTTGATAATTTTGGCTTAAAAATGTCAAGATAACAGGAGAAGCAGATTCTGCTAACCAAGAAGCAGCAGACAAATTCTCAGATACCTTTAAGAAAATTACTGAGGAGAAAGGATATCTGCTTGAACAGGTTTTTTGTTTTTGAGACAAGATCTCTTTCTATTACCCAGGCTGGAGTGCAATGGTGTGATCATAGCTTACTGAAACCTCAAATTCCTGGGCTCAAGCAGTCCTCCCACTGCAGCCGTCTGAATAGCAGGACCACACGTGCACACCACCATGCCCAACTAAATTTTTTTTTTTTTTTTTTGGTAGCGACAGAGTCTTACTCTATAGCCCGGGCTGATCTTGAACTCTTGGCTCAAACAATCCTTCCTCCTCAGCTTCCCAAAGTGCTGGAATTGCAGGTATGAGCCATTCTGCCCAGTCCTGAACAGATTTTTTTTTTTTTTTTTTTTTTTATGAAAAAGACTCTTACTCTGTCACCCAGGCTGGAGTGCAGTGGCATGATCCAGGCTCACTGTAACCTCCGCCTCCTTGATTCACACAGTTCTCATGCCTCAGCCTCCTGAGTAGTGGACTACAGGCATGTGCCACCACGCCCAGTTAATTTTTGTATTTTGTAAGGACAGAGTTTTTGTATTTTTGTAGAGATGAAGTTTCACCATGTTGGCCAGGCTGGTCTTGAACTGCTGGCCTTGAGTGAGCTGCCTGCCTTGGCCTCCCAAAGTCCTGGGATTACAGGCATGAGTCACCAAAACTGGACTTTGTTTTGTGTTTTTGAGACAAGGTCTCACTCTCACCCAGGCTGGAGTTCATAGGAGTTATGACAGAGCCAATCAGGGAAATTATGACGAAGATCATGGATGCAGCACAAAAAATGATTGAAGGGTGAAGAGTTTCAAGACATGGATCTTGAAGAAATGTAAGATCTAATAGACACCACACCAGAGGAATGAACAGACAACAACTTGATGGAGGTGAGTGCTTCTAAGCCAGCTCCAGACAACATAGACCTTTCGATGATACAGACACTAAAACTAAAGCAAATGGTGGAAGAAGGGGTGGATTGGTACCATATATAAATATTTTTATAGAAATTAAAAAACAGAAAAGTCAGACAGAAATTACTATGCATTTCTGTAAGTTGCACAAAGTGTACCTTCTCCCCTGCCTCTCCTTCTATGTCCTCCACCTCTTCCTCCTCTGTCACCCTGAGACAGCAGGACCAATCCCTCTCCTCTTCCTCCGCTTCAATGTGCACACACCAAGGATGAAGATCTTTATGATAACTCACTTTCACTTAATGGTAAATATATTTTCTCTTCCTTATGAATTTCTTATCAACATTTTATTTTCTCTAGTTTACTTGATTGTAAGAATACAGTATTTAATACATATAACAAATAAAATATGTGTTAATCAACTGTTTATGTAATCAGTCAGGCTTCCAGTCAACAGTAGGCTGTTAATAGTTAAATTTGGGGAGGAATCAAAAGTTATATATGGCTTTTTTTTTTTTTTTTACTGCATTGGGGGTTGGTGCGGCTAACACCCATGTTGCTAAAGGGTCATGTATACAGATTATTTTCTTCATCAGGTATTTTGTATTTTGTATTTTGTATTTTGTTCAGCAACATACTTCTTCTGTAATCAGACACAAAATGTACTTTGTCATTTTTAAGATTCCCTAATTTTACTTTTAGTATCTATACACTTGCTGGCTCTGTGGCCCAGGCTGCCATGCAGTGGTGCCATCTCAGCTCACTGCAACATTTACCTCCTGGGTTCAAGTGATTCTCCTGCCTCAGCCTCCAAGGAGCTGGTACTACAGGTGTGTGCCACCATGCCTGGCTAATTTTTGTATTTTCAGTTGAGAGAGGGTTTCGCCATGTTGGCCAGGCTGGTCTCAAACTCCTGACTTCAGGTAATCCACCTTCCAAAGTGCTGTGATTACAGGGGTGAGCCACTGCACCTGGCCTCCAAATATTTTTTGTATTTTTTAAATTATTACATGTAAGTAGTTAAAAAATTCATACAGCACTAGAATGCTTCCATCACAAACAGGCATTTCCTTTTTCCCCTGCTGCCTTCCTCATCTCATCCCATTCCCCAGAACAAGCCACTCTCAACTCAACTGATTTTTCTTCAAATACTTATATTCACATTTCTAAATAAAGTACATATAACCTCTTGAGTCATCTATTTTTAACAATATCAATAACTTCATATTATGGTAAATAAAGATGTTGCTCACTTCTAATTATTTTTGCCTCTCCCGAGTTAACCTTTTATAATTTTGACCCTCATTTCATTTTTTCCCTATTGTGACTGTGACTATGTAAATATTGTTCCCTGTGAGTTAGGGATGTATTAAGATTATATTTTCTTTCTCATATAACTTACTACCTTATCTGGAGTTAATCTGCTACATTTTTTGTGAATATTTAAGTTTTTCTATAATTTCCAATAGTTCGATGACATACTTTAAATATATTCCCCCCATGATTAAACATGTCAGAAAGTTTATCCATTCTTTTTTTTGAAAGGTGTACCTCAAATCGAGAGTGTACCCTAGATATGCTGCACAGCCACCATCTTAAGATTTTCCTTTCTCAAGTATACTTTCAGAAAGGAAAAAAAAGGCAGTTACAGTGGCTCATGCCTGTAATCCCAGCACTTTGGGAGGCCAAGGCAGGCAGATCACCTGAGGTCAGGAGTTTGAGACCAGCCTGGCCAACATGGCAAAACCCCGTCTCTAGTTAAAATACAAAAATTAGCTGGGCGTGGTGGTAGCACCTGTAATCCCAGCTACTCAGGAGGCTGAGGCAGGAGAATCGCTTGAACCCTGGAGGCAGAAGTTGCAGTGAGCCGAGATCACACCACTGCACTCCAGCAACAGACCGAGATTCTGTCTTAAAAAAACCTTCCATGTGTCTTTTCTCCAGGGAATCTCTTGTTTCTTACAGCCTATATCTTTTTCATTGTTTGTCTTTTGGAGCACCTTTCAGCATTTTCTTTAAAACACTTTCATGACAGATATCTTTTTTCCCTGATCTATTTTGAAAATGTTTTTATTCTATCTTCATACTTCACTAATAGTCTGGAGGGTATATAGAATTCTAGGTTGAAAATAATTTTCACTCAAAATTTTTCAAGCATTCTATTATCTTCAAGCTTCCATTAGTATTGTTGAAAAGACTGAGGACATTCTAATTCCCATTTCTTTGTAACTGACTTGTTTATTCTCTCCAGAGATTGTTTCTTATTCCCCATTGCTTGGGGTAATTGTCTAGATGAACAATTTTGAATAAAGCAGGATGTGTGCTGTTTGTATCTTCTCTAGCCAATTTTTCTTGGCCTCCAGCCCAGGGACTCATGCCAGAGGTCTGAGGAAAGCTGTTATCCTAAAATCTCTGTACAACAATAGAGTGCAGGGAACACCCATTAGCCTCCGTAACACTGGATGGCATAAGTTGAAACAAGCCAATGTTCTCCCTGTTTCAGTCATCTATTGCTGTGTAACAAGCCACCCAGAACTTAGTGGCATAAGGAAACATCTTTTTATTATGTTCATGACTTTGCAGATCAGTAATGCAAGCAGATCAAGTGGGAATAGCTGACCTCTGTTCCATATGACTGGGAACACAGGTGGCTCAAGTGACCAGGAAGAGCTAGAGTGGGGTCATATGTCTAGGGCTCCAGTTCGTTGTTGTTGTTGTTGTTTGTTTTTTGTTTTTGAGACTGAGTCTCGCTCTGTCACCCAGACTGAAGTGCAATGGTGTGGTCTCAGTTCACTGCAACCGCTGCCTCCCAGATTCAAGTGATTCTCCTGCCTCAGCCTCCCGAGAAGCTAGGACTACAGGTGCAGGCCACCACATCTGGCTAATTTTTTGTAGATATGGGGTTTTGCCATGTTGGCAAAGCTGGTCTCAAACTCATGACCTCTGGTGATCTGCCAGCCTTGGCCTTCCAAAGTGCTAGGATTACAGGCATAAGCCAGCATCCCCAGCCAAGGGCTCCAGTTTTGACTGTCAATTGGTTTCTCAATTCTTCATGCAATGTTGGCTAAAGCTGAACTGTTGGGAGAGAAGCTGAGGCAGGGCTTGCATGTCTGCCAGACTTGCTAGCTCCTTGTTTCTAGCACTCCCATTATCTCAAGTAGCCATATGTTCTCATTCACTTGATACACTGTTTCCTTTCAACTCCCACATCCTCACCACCTGTTTCTTTGAGCACCAATAAATAGTGTGGGCTCCCAGAGCTCTAAGCCTTTGCAGCCTCCACACTCACCATGGCCCCCTGGTCCCACTTTCTCTCTCAAACTGTCTTTTTCTCATTCCTTTGACTCTGCCGGACTTTGTTGCCCCCCACAACCTGGTGTTGGGTCTGATCACCCCAACATTCCTGGCTGCCCAACGTGGGACAACAAAGGCCCTGGTGAAGGAATGCTAGAGCATGTGAAAGCAGAGTACACATCATCAAAGGACACCAAGGACGTCTAAAAAAAGCTCAGCAGGAAAGCTGAGCACTCGGAAGAACCAGGGTAACAATAGGACAAAGTGAAAGCAGACATTCTGCTTATTTACATTTCTTAAGGCATTTCTTACAAAGAGGGGGAGTGAAAGTTAGTACTCAGAATTTGTTATCACTCTTTAGTACAGTACAGCAGTTTTGCCCATGATTTCTGGAACAAGGGACTATGGAGTTGGACAAATGCAAGAGAATTGGCAGAGATTTTAAAAAGACGTATAAAGATGGAGAAAAAATTCCACTTTCCATTTGGTCGATGTAGGCGCTAATAAAGACAACTCTTGAGCCATTTCAAACAGATGATGAGGCAGATTCAGATGAGGAAGAGGAAGATGAGTGCAAAAAACTAACTTCAGATTCTGAGTGTGAGGAACAACTACCAGAGGAGATTAAAGAAAGGAAAACTTAAAAAAATGTATTTTACTAGCCCATTGGCTCCAGCTGCTGAATTAAGTGAATGGCCACCTCCTCTCTCTCCCATTAGTGGGTGAGAAAATAAATTAGCTGAAAAACTTACTGTTCCTATAGTTGCAACATTAAAACCTGGAGCAGTTGGTGGTGCTATACAAAATTCTATTCAAAAAGCTAGAGCCAAGGGAGACCTTGAAGTATGGCAATTTCCCATTACTATAATCCAGCAGGGAGGACAGAGTATAGCTAATTAGGCCTCTTTTCCTTTTAAGTTACTAAAGGAATTTAAGCAAGCCATTAGTCAATATGGACTAAACTCTCCTTTTGTGCAAATGTTATTTAGAAAATATGGCTAGGCCGGGCGCAGTGGCTCAAATCTGTAATCCCAGCACTTTGGGAGGCCGAGACGGGCAGATGACAAGGTCAGGAGATCGAGACCATCCTGGCTAACACGGTGAAACCCCATCTCTACTAAAAAAAGAAAAATATACAAAAAACTAGCCGGGTGAGGTGGCGGGCACCTGTAGTCCCAGCTACTTAGGAGGCTGAGGCAGGAGAATGGCATAAACCCAGGAGGCAGAGCTTGCAGTGAGCTGGGATCCAGCCACTGCACTCCAGCCTGGGCAACAGAGCGAGACTCCGTCTCAAAAAAAATAATAATAATAATAAAAAAATAAAAAATATGGCTCTTGATAATAGATTAATACCATATGATTGGGATATTTTGACAAAATCTGTTCTCACTCCATCTCAGTACTTGCAGTTTAAAACCTGGTGGGCTGATGAAGCTCAAACTCAGGCAAAAACGCAAGCATAGCCACCTGTGCCTGCTTCCTTTGAACAGTTAATGGGCTTTGGCCCTAACTGTGGTCAATTAGAGAATCAAGCAATAATGAAGGATGTTGCCATTGTTCAGCTGCACTTTGTGTGTTTACAGGCATGGGAAAGGATAAATGTTACAGGGGAAAAATATTCTTCTTTCAGTTCTGTCTGATAAGGACCTAAAGAACCATATATTGATGTTATTGCTCTGCTCCAAGAGGCTGGGTATAAAGCCATAACTGATAAAACGGCTCAGGATGTTGTAATACAGCTTCTTGCATACGATAATGCTAATGCAGAGTGTCAAACTGCTCATAGGCCCCTGAGAGGGAAGGCTCACTTGGCTGAATATATTAAGGCTTGTGATGTCATTGGCGGTAACTTACATAAGGCTACTCTTTTAGCTCAGGCTATGGCTGGATTAAGAGTAGGAAAGAATATGCCCCATTTCTCAGGCTCTTGCTTTAACTGTGGGCAATTTGGACACACAAGACAGGAATGTAGAAAAGGAAATCAAAAGGCAAAAACTACTACCATCAATCAACAGAAAAGTCCCAGTGTATGTCCCTGGTGTAAGAAAGGCAATCACTGAGCAAGTCAGTGTCATTCTAAATTTAGCAAAGATGGACAACCTCTTTTGGGAAACAGGAAGAGGGGCCCACCTTGGGCCACTCAACAAACCGAGACATACCCGGCACAGCCAGTGCCCTTACAAATGTACAATTGTCCCCCACCTCAGCAGGCAGTGCTGCTGTAGACCTCTACAGCACAATTCCCATCTTCTTACTTCCTGGGGAACCACCAAAAAAGGTGCCCATGGGAGTTAGGGGACCTTTACCCTCAGGAACCGTTGGTTTATTACCTGGAAGGTCTAGTTTGTTACTGTACATACGGGAATAATTGACTCTGATTATACCAGAGAAATTCAATTAGTTATTAGTTCCTCGACTCCATGGTCTGCCTCCCCAGGAGAAAGAATTGCTCAGTTGTTGCTATTATTGTACATAAAACTAGGAAGCAACACAGTGAAAAGAACAGGAGACTTTGGTAACACTAATCCAGCAGGAAAGGCTGTGTATTGGGTTAATCAAGTGTCTGACAGAAAACTTATTTGCACAGTAACTATTCAGGGAAAAGATTTTGAAAGACTAGTACATAGTGGAGCTGATGTCTCTATTATTGCTATAAATCAATGGCCCTGGCACCAGCCTAAGCAAAAGGCATCCATTGGTATTACTGGAGTAGGAGCTGCATTGCAAGTTTTTCAGAGTTATTTGATTTTACCATGTCAAGGGCCGGATGGTCAGGAAGAGACAATTCAGTCTATCATTACACCTATTCCTGACAATTTATTGAGTAGAGATTTATTGCAACAATGGGATGCTGAAATATCTATTCCTATGGATCAATATAGGATAATAGACAAATGATGAAAAATATGGGATATCACCTGGGAAAAGGACTAGGAAAAGATAAAAATAGTTAATCAGAACGTTTAGAATTAAAAGAGCAAACAGATCGGACCGGACTGGGGTGTCATTTTTAGGAGCGGCCATTGTTGAGCCTCTGGCTCCCATTCCTCTTGTTTGGCTAACTGCCAAACTGGTTTGGGTGGCGCAATGGCCACTGAAACAGGAAAAATTGGAGGCTTTAAAAGAACTGGTGCAGGAACAATTGCAAAAGGGACATATAGAGCCTCCTTTCTCCCCTTGGAATTCTCCCGTATTTGTCATTAAGAAAAAATCAGGGAAATGGAGAATGTTAACAGATTTTTTTTTTTTTTTTTTTTTTTTTTTTTTTTTTTGAGACGGAGTCTCACTCTGTCACCCAGGCTGGAGTGCAGTGGCCGGATCTCAGCTCACTGCAAGCTCTGCCTCCCGGGCTCACGCCATTCTCCTGCCTCAGCCTCCCGAGTAGCTGGGACTACAGGCGCCTGCCACCTCGCCTGGCTAGTTTTTTGTAGTTTTTAGTAGAGACAGGGTTTCACCATGTTAGCCAGGATGGTTTTGATCTCCTGACCTCGTGATCCGCCCATCTCGGCCTCCCAAAGTGCTGGGATTACAGGCTTGAGCCACCGCGCCCTGGCCGTTAACAGATTTAAGAGCTGTTCATATTGTGATTCAACCCACGGGCACTCTACAACCAGGGCTGCCCTCCCCAACAATGGTCCCAAAATACTGGCGTCTCATAGTGATAGATCTAAAGAATTGCTTTTTTACCATTCTTTTAGCTCCTCAAGATTATGAAAAATTTGCTTTTACTGTTCCCACCATAAATAATGAAGAACCAGCAGACAGATACCATTGGAAAGTACTACCACAAGGCATGCTAAATAGCCCAACTGTTTGTCAAACTTATGTCGGGAAAACTATTAAGTCAGTTAAAGAACAGTTCAAAAAATGTTATATTATCCATTACATGGATGATATTCTGTGTGCAGCTGAAACTAAGGAATAATTGATGGTGTACTACAAACAGTTAGAAAAGGCTGTAAATGCGGCATGGTTAATTATAGCCCCCAATAAAATCCAAACTTCTACTCCCTTTCAATATCTAGGAATGAAGGTAGAGCAAAGTGCTCTTAAGCCTCAAAATGTTCAAATTCAAAGAGATAATTTAGAAACCTTAAATGATTTCCAAAAATTATTAGGAGACAATTGGATTCGTCCAACTTTAGGCATTCCTACCAATGCTATGTCTCACCTCTTTTCTACTTTACGAGGTGATTCTAACCTTAACAGCAAATGCTCCCTGCCCAAAGAAGCATTTTAAGAACTTCAACTAATTGAGGAGAAAATTCAGCAAGCACAAGTAGAATGGATTAATCCAATAGAGCCATTACAGTTTTTAGTTTTTCCTACTAAGCATTTGCCTACAGGAGTTATAGTTTAACAAGATGATCTGGTTGAGTGGCTTTTTCTACCTCACAATACAACCAAAATGCTCACTCTGTACTTAGATCAAATTGCTGTGTTAGTAGGACAAGCAAGGCTGCGCACAACAAAGTTAATGGGATATGATCCAAATCAGATTATAGTTCCATTACAAAACAACAAATTCAACAAGACTATATTAATTCCCAAGAATGGCAAGTTAATTTGGCCAGTTTTGTTGGCATTCTTGATAATCATTATCCTAAGTCTAAAATCAAGCCATGCAAAATACTGAATGTGCCTTAATTTGAAATGTGACTGACGAACAATTTAATTTTTTATTTCATTCTTTACAGCAAGCAGTACAACAAAGGCATTCACCTTTCTATATTACTCAAATGAGAGCAGATACTAACCTCCCTGGCACTTTAACTAAACTTAATCAAAAGATGGACTCTTTGGTGTCTGCAGTCTTTGCTGATGCACAAACATTTCATTATTTATTATTTTATTTTATTTTTGAGACAGAGTCTTGCTCTGTTACCCAGGCTGGAGTGCAGTGGCACAATCTTGGCTCACTGCAAGCTCCACCTCCTGGGTTCATGCCATTCTCCTGCCTAAGCCTCTTGAGTAGCCAGGACTACAGGCGCCTGCCACCACATGCGGCTAATTTGTGTGTGTGTGTGTGTGTGTGTGTGTGTGTGTGTGTGTAGTAGAGATGGGATTTCATCATGTTAGCTAGGATGGTCTCAATCTCCTGACCTCGTGATCCGCCCACCTCAGCCTCCCAAAGTGCTGGGATTACAGGCGTGAGCCACCACACCTGGCCACATTTCATTCTTTAACCCATCTTAATGCCACAGGCCTTAGAAAAAGCTATGGTCTATCATGGAAACAAGCTAAAGAAATTGTGCAACACTGTTCTGCCTGTCAAGTCCTGCATCTACCACATTAAGGAATAGGAGTTAACCCTAGATGTTTATCTCCAAATTCCATCTGGCAGATGGATGTAACACATATTCCTGCTTTTGGAAAATTGTCCTTCATTCATGTTTCAGTAGATACCTATCCACATTTTATCTGGTCACATGTCAAACAGGGGAAGCTACAGCTCATGTTAAAAGACACCTTTTATCTTGCTTTTCAGTTATGGGAATCCTGGGAAAAATCAAAACTGGTAACAGCCCAGGATATTGTAGTAAAGCCATGGCTACATTTTTTCAACAATGGAATATTACCCACACTATGGGTATTCCATATAACTCACAAGGACAAGCAGTAGTGGAAAGAGATAATCATACTTTAAAAACTCAAATACAAAAGCAAAAGGGAGGGGACCAGGAATATAAGACACCCCATATACTATTGCATTTAGCTTTATTAACACTAATTTTTTTAATTTACAAAAAGATCAACCCATGACTGCAGCTGAATAACACCTGAGAGGACAAAAGGAAAATAAAAATGCTGGACAAGATATATGGTGGAGGGATGCACATACAAAGAGCTGAGAAAAAGGTAAGATAATTTTTTGGGGAAGAGGATTTGCTTGTGTCTCTCCAGGTGACAATCAGGTGCCCGTGTGAGTGACCACCAAACATCTGAAGATATGAGCCACAGCATCTAGTAGACCCACCTGTAGTGCAAATGGAAGGTTTAAGGATTGCTTTTAAGCCTCGATTTGCTTTCTCTGTGCCTTCTGTTAGAAGGGGCCTGCTTCTCATTATCAACGGTAAGTTTTGCCCCGTGGTAATTAACCAAAGAGGCAGAAGCTGAGTTACAAATGCTTCAGCAATGGCATGCCTCCCAGCTATAGCCACAAAAGTTTTTGCTTCTGTTTCAGTAGATTTACTAACATAGGTGTGAGGGTATGCTTGTGTTTTGCAGGAAATGAACAAATCGTGTAGGTGCCCTTAAGATGTGTATGACCATGGAACAGGCAGACTGGAAGGCCCATGGATCCCAACCATGGACCAGGTTCCCCCACTAGAAGCCATGCTGAGAAACTGGGGGAGCACCAGGGTTTACCTGCAGATGCTTAGCAGACCAATGCTTTCTGACTGAACACCTCTCTACCCTGAATACAAGAGACCCCAATAGGTAGGCAGGAGTATGATCACCCCTTTTCAGCATGAAGAAGTTATAGAAGATGGACCTTCATCCTTCCACAACTCCTAAGATTAAGGGTCCTCTTGTAAAAGGGAAAGGGGAGATGTGTAGGAATCATTCAAACCAGAGTGACTCCATTTTGAATAAGGGCTAAGAAAAATTGAAGCTGGATCACCAACTGGCAATTAAGGGCTTCACAGCCTGCAATTGCCTTGCTCAATTAATTTTAAAAAGAGGGCACCTTATGCTAGTAATAATGATAGCTGTGGTGGTTTTTACAAAAAAAAGAAGGGTTGCATGTTGGGAGAAAAGCTAAGTGTTGGGAGAGAAGCTAAGGCAGGGCTTGCGTGTCTGATAGACTTGCTGGCTCCTTGCTTCTAGCACTCACATTATCTCAAGTAGCCATATGTTTCTCATTCACTTGGTACACTGTTCCCTTTCAACCCCCACATCCTCACCACCTGTTTCTTTGTTTGAGCACCAATAAACAGCATGAGCTCCCAGAGCTCAGAGCCTTTGCCGCCTTCACACTTGCGATGGCCCCCTGGTCCCACTTTCTCTCTCAAACTGTCTTTTTCTCATTCCTTTGATTCCGCTGGTCTTTGTCGCCCCCACAACCTTGTGTTGGGTCTGATCTCCCCAACACTGAATGACCAGGATGTCTCCTTCACTCATGTCTGGTGAGCATGCTGGTGTGGATAGAACAGTAAGGGCATGGAAAGAACTCTCTCTCCTTGCAGCCTCTTACGTGACTGGCTTGGGCTTCCTCACAACGTGGTGGTCACAGGTAAGATGGACTTCTGCAGTAGCTGGCTTACCCCAAAGCAAGCATTTCAAGATGCCCACTTGAAAGGTGCAAACTTATGACCTAGACTAATAAGTCCTATGTCATTTCTGCCACATTTTATTGGTCAAGTAAGCCACTAGAGCCAGCCAGATTCAAGGAGTGGGGGACTTAGACTCTACCTCTCAATGAGAGGAGAAGCAAGGAATTATGACCATCTTTAATTGATGATGCTCCCATTCAGCACTGTGAACATATTGAAATGTAGAACGTAACTTCTATCTGAACAATGAGCTAGAAGAGAGTATGTTTTGACTTGAGAAGCATCAGCAGGGAATATCACAGCAGCAGCCAGAGCAAGGAGACAACAAATGGAGACTACCACATTAGAACTGAGAGGATGTGCCTCTGAGGACATGCTAGAGGAAATAGAAACTGGGAGGACTGCATTCCCGGATACACACTGGGCATACCCTAGAGACCTCCTGAACAGTGGGAGAGAATTTGGAAATCATCAGCAAATAAGAAGAGACTTATTGTAATGTGATGTCATTTCACACAGACACACACACACACGCACACAGGTACGGCCAAAGGAATCACCTATTGTAACAATAACACTTTTAAGCCCAGGCAACATGGTGAAACCTTGTCGCTACAAAAAATACAAAACTTAGCCAGGCATGATGGTGTGTGCCTGTAATACCAGCTACTCGAGAGACTGAAGTGGGAGGATTATTTGAGCCCAGAAGATTGAGGCTGCAGTGAGCCAAGATTATGGCACTGCACTCCAGTTTGGGCAAGAGAGAGAGATCCGGTCTCAATAATATGTGTATGTGTGTGTGTGTGTGTGTGTGTGTGTGTGTATGTATGTATGTATGTATATATAAAGACTTCTGCAGTGACTACATAGCTTTCCCAGAGAATGATGTTCCCATCATGAACCATTTCATCCTTCCATGAGGAACATATCATCAAAAATTGATGGGTCCCACACTTTGCAGTCAATGGATATTAAATAGAGCAGTGAAATTTTAAAAAATGATGTATATTTTAACATCATTCATGGGCTGGAGAAGGAATATGTCAATAACTGTTCCTAATGCAATAAATAGCTCCAAATATAGCAACTGCAGCCTTGTATCTCAATACCATAATAGAGTGAGCCAAAGGAAAAAATCAGAAAACAATAAATATACACAGACCACAAGCACACAAGGCCAATAAGAATTCATTACCACCACTACTACAAAATAAATCTTTAAATGTCTTCCTCACTGGATAGAAATTGTTCTTTTCTTCATCAACATCCTATCCCTGAGAACTATCTATTGCCTACTACCCCGTCCCTTCCGCCCCTTCTCCCTCAGAGAAAACTACCTTAGATGAACTACATTCTTCCATGATTGTCTCATCTTCCTCTCTCAATTTCATCCCCAAAGAACACTTCAGAAGCTGCTGATGCCCCGCAGACTGTTCTGTTCTGATACCTGTTCAACCATGTTGAAACCCCACGCCGCATATGACAGTGAACTACAAAATGCTGACATTATATTTTTCCAGATTATAATATTTTTCAGAAATATAGCAGGGGTGGCCAGGCGCGGTGGCTCAAGCTTGTAATCCCAGCATTTTGGGAGGCCGAGGCGGGCGGATCACGAGGTCAGGAGACCGAGACCATCCTGGCTAATGCGGTGAAACCCCGTCTCTACTAAAAAATACAAAAAAAAAAAAAAAAAACTAGCCGGGCGAGGTGGCGGGCGCCTGTAGTCCCAGCTACTCGGAGGCTGAGGCAGGAGAATGGCGTGAACCCAGGAGGCGGAGCTTGCAGTGAGCCGAGATCGCGCCACTGCACTCCAGCCTGGGTGACAGAGCGAGACTCCGTCTCAAAAAAAAAAAAAAAAAAAAAAAAAAAGAAATATAGCATGGGGAGGGGAGCTTCTAAATGAAAAGAACTCAACCTCCTAAGACATAAACATTTCTGCCTTCAGGGAGCTACATTTTTAGAACATTAATTCACTCACTTCTAAAGCTTTGTGTGTGTGTGACAGGGTCTTGTTCTGCCACCCAGACTGGAGTGCAGTGGCATGATCAAAGTTCACTGCAGTCTCAGCCCCCTGGGCTTAAGCAATCTTTCTACCTCAGCCCCGCCAAGTAGCTGGAACTTGAGGTGCACGCCACCATGGCCAGCTAATTATTTTTATTTTTTGTAGAGACAGAATCTTTCTACACTGCCCAGGCTGGTCTCAAATTCCTGGGCTCAAGTAATGCTAACACCTTAGCCTCCCAAAGTGCTGGGAGGCCAGGCATGAGCCACCATGCCTGGCCCATTTCTTTTCTTTTTCTTTTTTTTTTTTTTTTTGAGATGGAGTTTCACTCTTGTTGCCCAGGCTTGAGTGCAATGGCACGATCTCAGCTCACCGCAAACCTCTGCCTCCTAGGTTCAGCCTGGCCCATTTCTAAAACTTTTATTTGCCAACTGCATAGAGAGAAAAAATGTTAGAAGAAAGCAAGAACCAGACATGTTTAACTCAATTGAGGGAAAACCTAAAAAATTTTTCCTTGCTTAATCAACAAGACCTAATTTCTCTCCATTCTTATTTGGTTTGTTTGTAAGGGATATGGTATGTCTTGTTAAATAAATTACTTCTTGCCAAGCTGTGCACTGATTATTAAGACATTTTTACTTCATTTTTAAGTGTTCCAAACTCTGATGACTAATGTTTCTGGAGATCTCAATCCTTACATGAGCAATGATATTACTAAGTCTCTATTCTTTTTTTTTTTTTTTTTTTTTTTTTTTTTTGAGATGGAGCCTTGCTCTGTTGCCCAGGTGGGAGTGCAATGGTGTGATCTTGGCTCACGGCAGCCTCCACCTCCCAGGCTCAAATGAATCCCCTTCCTCAGCCTCCCAAGTAGCTGGGATTACAGGCACCCACCACCACGCCCGGCTAATTTTTGTATTTTTAGTAGAAACGAAGCTTCACCATGTTGGCCAGGCTGGTCTTGATTCTTAATTGTAGAAGAAATACTGCTTGTCCAAGGGCCATTCTTCTAGGGACATATGTGCTAAATTGTATTCTGAAGAACACTGTTAAGTGTGACTTGAAAAACAAGTTTGTGAAACACTAAATAAAGCAGAGTTAAGCAGGTATATTTACATCAAGACTTCTCAAAACTTTGATATGGGATATTAAAGAAGATCCATGAATCTTCAAATGGGGAGTGTTTCATACAACTTTCCAAAATGTGTTGACTTTTATTACAAGCAGCATAAATTGTTATGTACTTAATACTGTTCTGAATACATGTTGAGAAATGCTAAGTTAGAAAAAGCTGAATCCACCCGGTGCGGTGGCTCATGACTGTAATCCCAGCACTTTGAGAGGCTGAGGTGGGTGGATCATGAGGTCAGGAGTTTGAGACCAGCCTGGCCAACATGGTGAAACCCCTTCTCTACTAAAAATACAAAAATTAGCTGGACGTGTTGGTGCACTCCTGTAGTCCCAGCTACTCAGGAGGCTGAGGCAAGAGAATCACTTGAACCAGGAGGCAGAGGTTGCTGTAAGCCGAGACTGTGCCACTGCACTCCAGTCTGGGCAACAGAGTGAGATTCTATTTCAAAAACAAACAAGAAATAGCTGAATCCATCAAAATGGAAAAATCTCTAGCCAAACATATCCATAAACATAACCCACCAGAACTTACTAATGCTTCAAGTGATTCCTTTAGAACAAATGTACAGAAAACGTCATATTTTCTAACTAGAGATTAGTGTGTAGATTACCTGAAGGCTATTCTTTTCCTACTCTCCTAATTTAAATGAATACCTGAGGTCTTCACACACACACACACACAAAATGACCACATGAGCTTCATCCTTACTCTAAGCTCCAAAAAAAAAAAGGAGGGAGGAAGAAGACAAAGAGAGGGAGGAAAAAAGCATGGAAGCATAGAAGATTGTTTGCAAAATGCCAACATTTCCAAAATGTTTTGCAAAATAGCCATAATGAGTCCTCAGATACATGACTTCACTTATTTATTTATTTATTATTTATTTATTTATTTATTTATTTATTTATTTATTTTAGTTTTTTGAGAGGGAGTCTCGCTGTCACCCAGGCTGGAGTGCAGTGGCGCAACCTCGGCTCACTGCAACCTCCGCCTCCCAGGTTCAAGCAATTATGCCTCAGCCTTTCAAGTAGCTGGGATTACAGGCGTGTGCCACCACATGCAGCTGATTTTTCATTTTAATTTTATTTTATTTTTAGTAGACACAGGGTTTCACCATGTTGGCCAGCCTGGCCTCCAACTCCTGACCTCAGGTGATCCACTCGCTTCGGCCTCCCAAAGTGCTGGGTTTACAGGCGTGAGCCACTGCACCTGGTCCCTGCCTTCACTTTTGTGTGCAGCCAACCCTAGACCGTGGCCCCAGCTGAGCTGCCAGCTGACCTTAGAGAAAGATCTGCCAGGCCAGTCCAGACCAGAAAACCTCCCAGCCAAACCCACAAAGTCCTGAGAAATAACAAATATTCCTTATTTTAAGCCACTAAGTTTTTGGATGATTTGTTATGCAGCAAAAGCTAATGGATACAAAAAATCTAAACAGATTAGGAAAACAGCACCGGGCATGGTGGCTGGCACCTGTAATCCCAGCACTTTGGGAGGTCGAGGCAGGTTGATCACCTGAGATCAGGAGTTCAAGACCAGCCTGGCCAACATGGCAAAACCCTGTTTCTACTAAAAATACAGAATTAGCCAGGTGTGGTGGTACATGCCTGTAATCCCAGCTACTCAGGAGGCTGAGACAGGAGAATCACTGGAACCTGGGAGACGGAGGTTGCAGTGAGCTGAGATCATGCCATTGCACTCCAGCCTGGGCAACAAGAGTGAAACTCCTCTAGATTAGGAAAACAGTATGTCAAGTGAAAAATAGCAAAAGCAACTCCACAGTAATTCATTTTTAAAATTTTTACGTAGACAAATGACATAATAAGCTATTGACAAAAGAAGAATGTAACTGAGTTTCTTAAGAGAAAAATAATAAAAAACATGTATAATAACAAAGAGATACTTACAAAGTAGTATATTCAATATAACTTCAATTATCTAAAAAGGAAGTTGTCTATATTTTTTGAGAAATAAATGACTGGAAAAATACGGAGCCAAGTGTTGACGATAGTTATATTTGTAGATGGAATTAAGAGTATTGTAGTAGAAAATTATTTCAGGAACTTTATTCATTCTCTGAACGCCTCAAAGTTTTTACCTCAATATTCAACAGTGACTCTGCCCCTGAGAAATACTCTCAGAAGTACTGAACAGAGACTGTTTATGCATATGGATAGTTACGTGTAAAAATTAGAGAAGAAAACTGTGTCAGTGAAAATATAGAGATTATATATGGTACAAATTCAGCTCTGTGACAGACAACACTAAAACGATTAGAGAAAAACACACTTGCCAAAAAATGTAAGCCTGAGTCTAGGACTGAAAATGTGCCAAAAGAGAACATGAGTATCGTGCCAAGTGAAAACCCTCTGTCAAGTGTACCCTCTCTGTCCAGAGAATTGCGCAGATGGATTGGAGATGGGGAACGACAAGACAGGACCTCCATCGGTGTGAGCATCCAGTAGCTGCAATGGATAGTCTAGGCTTTCATTCATTGCAGTACACGTAAATCACACTAAAGGAGATTAAAAAAAAACAAAAAACAAAAACCTCAAGCATCCCACATTATGATTCTGATCAAATGGAACTGCTTCACCGACTGATTTTTCTGAGGATTCCATAAGAACACTCTTCCAACGCCAGGAGCAGAGGCTCAGGCTTGTAATCCCAGCACTTAGGGAAGCCGTGGCAGGTGGATCACCTGAGGTCGGGAGTTCAAGACCAGCCTGGCCAACATGGCAAAACTCCATCTTGACTAAAAATACAAAAATTAGCTGGGCATGGTGGTTCACACCTGTAATCCAAGCTACTCGGGAGGCGGAGGCAGGAGAATGACTTGAACCTGAGGGGTGGAGATTGCAGTGAGCTGAGATTGTGCCATTGCACTCCAGCCTGGGCGACACTCTTCCAGCTATACTCATCTGCTATGAAACCATCCCCAAGGAAATTTTATAAAACTGATTAAGGGAAAAAAAATAAAATTCAACTAGGCTTGCAGCACAATCAGCAGTAATCATTCAGCCACCTTGCCCTTTGGCCCACTTCCTTGTAACTTGTGGCTGCTTACTACCCCAGGATAACATAGCCCTTGTCACAAGACTCTGTTCCGTTTCTGTTCTATAGATAAAATCTAAGGCATTGTGAAGTAAGCTTTCCATTTGAATTTCTCTTTTAGGTTCTGCTTGCTGAAAAAACTACTGACGCCAGCTGTTCTGAAGGACCCAGCAAGGAGGAGACTCATGGAAGATTACAGTTTCTACCTAATGATCTCATCCTCCTTACCCTGACCAATCAATGATCCCAATTTTCCAGCCCCTTGTCATCCATGATCCACTTAAAAACCTTTCCCCAGAACTCTTTGGAGAGGTGGATTTGAGACTTGAAGATTCCATTTTTCTCCTCACTCAGTGGCCTTGGGATTATTAAACTCCTTCTCTATTGCAAACCCCACTGTCTCAGTGTATTGGTCTATTGCTATACACAGGCAAACAAATCTGCCAATCCTATAAGACTTAGAAATCTCCAAAAGTCTCTTAGGCTCAGATTTGGGATTTTACCTGGGTGGAGGTGGATCTCTTTATCTCTTATTGATATTCTCTGAATAATTAAAAGTGGGAGAGGGTGTGAATTTAAAAATCTTTGAAAACAACCCTACCTTTGCATGATTGTGTTTCTCTAAATAGACTTATGGGGTGAATATTGTCTGTGGTCAAGAAATTATTGAGATTCTTAGAGTTTTCAAAATTCAAACTTGACACTACTAATTTCATCTTCTCCCTTTTATGTTATTTTTTAATTTTTTAATTTTTATTTTTTTTGAAACAGAGTCTCACTCTGTTGCCCAGGCTGGAGTACATTGGCACGATCTTGGTTCACTGTGACCTCTGCCTCCCAGGTTCAAGTGATTCTTCTGCCTCAGCCTCCCAAGTAGCTGGGGCTATGGGTGTACACCACAACACCCAGCGAATTTTTCTATTTTTAGTAGAGATGGGGTTTCACCAAGATGGCCAGGCTGGTCTCAAACTGCTGGCCTCAAGTGATCCACCTGCCTCAGGCTCCCAGAGTGCTAAGATTACAGGTGTGAGCCAGCCACTGCACCCGGCCATCTTCTCTTTGTTAATTTAATCTCTATGTAATTATTTTCAAAGAGAAAAATTAATGTTCGTAATTTGCATATTTTATTAACAATTTATTTTTTAATGGCATTTTTTTAATGGCAAATACAAAAATCTCAAGTGACTGGTGTCCCTGGGCTTTTGTTGTTGTTGTTGTTGTTATTGCTGTTGTTTATTTTGTTTTATTCACTGCTAAGAGTCATATGAAGTCCCTGGGCTTAAATGCTAGATCTAATAATGAAGATAATTTGGCAGTCATAGTGGTCCAGAGCATGAATGCAGTAAGATAAGTCTCAAAGGCACAGATTTCTATCGGTGTATATAGATAGCCTATTTCTCTCTTTCTCCCAGCTTTTTTTTTTTTTTTTTTTTTTGAGATGGAGTCTCACTCTGTCGCCCAGGCTGGAGTGTAGTGGCTCGATCTCGGCTCACTGCAACCTCTGCCTCCCGGGTTCAAGTGATTCTCTTGCCTCAGCCTCCCAAGTAGCTGAGACTACAGGTATGCGCCACCATGCCCAGCTAATTTTTGTATTTTTTAGTAGAGATGGGGTTTCACAATATTGGCCAGGCTGGTCTTGAACTCCTAACCTCAGGTAATCCACCCACCTCGGCCTCCCAAAGTGCTGGGATTACAGGCGTGAGCCACCACGCCCAGCCTATTTCTCTCAGCTTTATAGGCCCTGGACAAATGCCTAAAATTTTGTAAACTCCCACAAATAAGGGAGAGAGCCTAACAGTCCAACAGAAAATGGAGGGGCAAAGAAGTGTTTCTATTTATGGTTATAAAAGACTATATATAACATATTAAAGCTGAATGCTGGCCAAGTAGATGATTGGACCAGCTGCATTCCCCAAAGATGGTCACAGCATTATTTCCCACCCTTTGTACTCATCTGCAATGTAGAATGTGGCCTTCACAGTCTTCCTAAGATGAAATGGGGTCTACTTTCCTCCCCTTTACTCCAGGCTAACTTGTGACTCACTGCCTTTCAAGGCTAGATCAGACAAGGCATTGCAGCTCCCGCCCTGCTCACTAGAATACTCACTGTTAAAATCTGCAACTGCCAGATAAGAAGTGCAACTACCCTGAGGCCCAAGACTAGCCCAACCCAGTTGCATGGTGAGACCTGGAGAGGCCAGACAGTGAAAGAGTTGAGGGCCAGCCCCAGCTGCTCTAGCCATGATGCTGTTACAGCCCCAGTCACTCTCTGACAGCAACCTCAGAAAGGACCCCAAGCCAGACCCACCCAGGCAAGCCCTCTTGCAGCAAAGCCCTGCTCCTCACCCACACAAACCATATGTGTCCTAAAGGAAAAGTACTGAAGGGCCTTAAGGGACATGATCAGGCCATCTCTGTCCACCAACTGGTGTTTATCAAAGTCAGGCTCCTACGCTTCCACAGAGACTGGGAGACAGGGGCCTTTTCCTTCTTTATGATATTTCGAAGGGATGGCTCCCAGGTTCTTGAAAAAGGTATTCCACAGTTGAAGAAAATAGATATGCACCTCAAAAAGACAGAGAAAGTATTTACAATTGCAAGATTTCAAAGGCAAATGCTCCAAGACAAAGGAGGTCAGGGGTATATCATCAGGTTCTGGCTGCAACAAATAGTAAGTTCTTTTGGCAACCTTATGTTTTTACAGGCAAAAATGTACGGGGGACTGAGCCATCCCAGGGGCATGGCCTTTGGCCCTAGAAGCCCTGCTGGAGATTAGTTAAGTCTCAGTGTGGAGGTTGAATTGAGTGTTTCTTCTTATGGAGACTTTTTCACAGCTCTATTTTGTTTTATTTTATTTTATGAGACAGCATCTCACTCTGTCACTCATGTTGGATTGCGGTGGCATGACCTTGGCTCACCGTAGCCTCCATCTAGGCTCAAGCGATCCTCTTATCTCAGCCTCCCAAGTAGCTAGGACTGCAGGTATGCACCACTATGCCTGGCTAATTTTTATTTTTTATTTTATTTTTAGTAGAGATGGGGTCTTGCTATGTTTCCCAGGAACTCCTGAGCTCAAGCAATCCTCCCACCTCGGTCTCCCGAAGTGCTAAGCTTATAGGTGTGAGCCAGTTTTTGCAGTCCTCAATTGTTACACACAAAAAATAACCAAGAACATACTTTGTTACCTAAAAATGCAGTGCTGCTGTATCCAAAACCTAAAACAGGTAGCATTAGCTTTTTATTTTTTCTTTGAGAGAGGGTCACCCAGGCTGGAGTACAGGGGCAAGATCATAGCTCATATCTAGCTCATATCATAGCAAATTATCTATCTATAATTTTATATGGTGTCAGACTGTTTGTAGCAGATAGAAAAAAGTTATATGATGGATATTTGGAACAATTTCTACATACTCGCATCAGGCTCCACATGTTGCAAATGTTGCATCTCCTCAACTACCCCAGTGACTCCCAGCCCTGCACCCCATAGCACACATTCCTGTTGGGATACAAGCTCTGGTCTTGTGCACGTGCACGAAGAAAGCCAGATGAGTTATCACAGTGGCTAGAATTACTGGAATTCATTTCTAATATAATATAAGGTGGTGAACAATAACTATGGAGCTATGTTGTGTTAACTTTAATTGTTATGTTAACCAGATTCTTTGGGGTTTAAGAAAGATTTCATGATGACCTATAAGGCAAGGAGCAATTCTCAAATTCCCAGTTTATTGAGAGTCACACACGCACATACACACACACACAGAGTCAAGCACACATTCACCGCACTCTTATGTCTGTTTTTTGTTTTGTTTTGTCTTATGTTTTTCTGAGACGGAGTTTCACTTTTGTGGCCCAGGCTGGAGTACAATAGTGTGATCTCAGCACACTGCAACCTCTGTCTCCCAGGTTCAAGGGATTCTCGTGCCTCAGCCTCCCAAGTAGCTGGGATTACAGGCATGCGCCACCATGCCCGGCTAATTTTTGTATTTTTAGTAGAGACAGAGTTTCACCGTATTGGCCAGGCTGGTCTCAAACTCCTGACCTCAAGTAACCCACCCACCTCGACCTCTCAAAGTGCTGTAATTACAGGCATGAGCCACCACACCTGGCCAGTTTGTTTTTGTTTTTGTTTTTGTTTAAGACAAGGTCTCCCAGCCGGGCGCGGTGGCTCACACCTGTAATCCCAGCACTTTGGGAGGTTGAGACTGGCGGACCACAAAGTCAGGAGATCCAGACCATCCTGGCTCACACAGTGAAACCCTGTCCCTACTAAAAATAATACAAAAAATTAGCTGGACGTGGTGGCAGGCTCCTGTAGTCCCAGCTACTCGGTTGGCTGAAGCAGGAGAATGGTGTGAACCCAGGAGGTGGAGCTTGCAGTGAGCAGAGACCGTGGGCTACTGCACTCCAGCCTGGGCGACAGAGCAAAACTCCGTCTAAAAAAAAAAAAAAAGACAAGGTCTCCCTCTGTTGCCCAGGCTAGATTAAGTGGTGTGAATACAGGTCACTGCAGCCTTGGTATCTGAAGCTCAAGCGATCCTCCTCAGCCTCCTGAATAACTGGGACTACAGGTGTGCCACCATGTCCAACTAACTTTTTGTAGAGATGAGGTCTTACTATGTTTCCCAGGCTAGTCAAGCAATCCTCCCTCCTCAGACTCCAGAGTGTTGAAATTACAGGCATGAGCCACCATGCCAAGCCCACAATACAACTACTGTATAAACAGCAGTTTAAAAAAAAAAAAAAAAAAAAAATCCCAGCTACTCAGGAGGCTGAGGCAGGAGAATCGTTAGAACCTGGAAAGCAGAGGTTGTAGTGAGCCGAGATCACACCATTGCCTTCCAGCCCAGGCAACAAGAGCAAAACTCCATCTCAAAGCAGCAACAGCAACAACAAAATCAAAATAATAGCTGGGTGCAGAGGCGTGCACCTGTAGTCCCAGCTACTGGGGAGGCTGAGGCAGGAGGATGGCTTGAGCCCAGCAGTTCGAGGCTACACTGAGCTGAGCCATGATTGCACTACTGCACCCTAGCTGGGCAACAGAGTGAGACCCCATCTCAAAGAAAAAAAAAAGTCAAAAAAAGCAATTTTACTGTGGTGTTAATGCCACCTAACATGAGTAACTCCATTTTGAGACATTAGGATCACAGATCATTATTATTTATCAAACTAACTACAAAACATGTAAATATATTCCATTAAATTGGGCCTAAATGTAGCCCCAATTCATCTTCCCTCTTGCCCAATTTCAAAAATGCTTATAACCACTCCAATGCTACCACCATGAGAAGCTACAGCGAAAAGAGAAAATAGTCTTAACATAATGGTACACTGGAGTGTAGTGGCACAGTCCCAGTTCACTGCAACATCCATCTCCTGGGTTCAAGCAATTCTCCTGCCTCAGCCTCCCAAGTAGCTGGGACTATAGGCATCTGCCACTACACCTGGCTAATTTTTGTATTTTTAGTAGAGACAGGGTTTCACCATGTTGGCCAGATTGGTCTCGAACTCCTGTCCTCAGGTGATCCATCTGCCTCAGCCTCCCAAAGTGCTGGGATTACAGGTGTGAGCCACCACGCCTGGCTGGGTGTTTTCACCTGATGTTTAAATTCATTCATCTACTGGGCCTTGCGATAAAGAAAATTCTGCCAAGTTTTAGGTGCAGTTCTGTCTCAAAATGATCAGACTTCTCCCACCAGAGTTCTTTTGAGACAGTACTAAATGTGAAAGATAATTTAGCTTTCATTTTATCTAATCTCTGAATTGTCAAGCTTGGGTCAATAATCGCAGAAGTAAGTAACCCCCTGTTGTGAGAAAAAGTTATAATCAGTATTCGTCTCCTTGTTTCATAACTGTTCTCTCTAATTGTGTCATTTGTATTGTTTGAAGGTATCCTTCTATAAAATTAAACTAACCTGCCTTGAGATAAAGTTTTAATTTAATTTAATTTTAAAAGGTCAGGTGTGGTGGCTCATCCCTGTAATCCCAGCACTTGGAGAAGCCAAGGTTAGAGGATCACTTGAGCCCGGGAGTTCAAGACCAGCCTGGGGAATATAGCAAGACACTGTCTCTACAAAAAAATTTTAAAATTGGCCAGGCACGGTGGCAGGTGCTGGTAGTTACAGCTACTTGGGAGGCTGAGGTGGGAGGATCACTTGAGCTCAGAAATTCAAGGCTTCTGTGAGCTATTGTTAGAGTCCCAAAGGACCCCATCTTAAATAGGGGCTATAAAATGAGGCTGAGACCTGCTGGGCCACATTCCCAAGAGGTTAGGTATTCTTAGTCATGGGATGAGATAGGAGGTCGGCAGGACCAGATACAGGTCATAAAGACCCTGCTGATGAAACAGGATGGGGTAAAGAAGCCGGCCAAAACCCACCAAAACCAAGATGGCAGTGAGAGTGACCTCTGGTAGTCCTCACTGCTCATTATCTGCTAATTACAATGCATTCGCATGCTAAAAGACACTCACACCAGCGACATGACAGTGTATGAATACCATGGCAATGTACAGAAGTAACCCTACATAGTCTAAAAAGGGAAGAAACCCTCAGTTCTGGGAAATCCCTACCCCTTTCCTGGAAAAATCATGAATAATTCCCTCCTTGGTTAGCATATGCTCAAAAACCAACCATAAAAATAGCCAACCAGGCCAGCTGTGTTGGCTCATGCCTATAATCCCAGCTACTCGGGAGGCTGAGACAGGAGAATCGCTTGAACCCAGGAGGCAGAGTTTGTAGTGAGCTGAGATCGTGCCACTGCACTTCAGCCTGGGTGATAGAGCAAGACTCCATCTCAAAACAAAAAACAAAGAAAAAACCAGCAGCCCGTGCTGCTGCTCTGCCTATGGAGTAGCCATTCTTTCATTCGTTTACTTTCTTAATAAACTTGCTTTCTTCTTGCTCTGGATTTGCTTTATTTCTTTTCAGTTTTGATTTTTGTTTTAATTTTTGCTCTATGGATTTGCCTCAAATGCTTTCTTGCGTGTGACCCAAGAACCGTTTCTTGGGGTCTGGATCAGGACCTCTTTCCAGTAACACTATGATGGCACCGCTGTACTCCAGCCTGGGCAACAGAATGAGACTCTGTCTCTACCAAAAAAAAAAAAAAAAGGAAAAAAATTGTAAAATGAATCAGATTTATTGAGGTATAGTTATTATCAACCTCAATAAGAATCTGAGGCAAAATAAATGAAAGGAGTTTGTGTGTCTGGTTTTGTTATGGGTAAACAAGGAAGATATCGGGAAGGGTCCTTCTTTGCAATAAGTTGTTTCCTGGAACATAAGAGGTTGGGAGATTTCTTCATCATCACTGTTATCTGAGATCACAGGGCTTAGGCAAAACTCAACATTGTTATTGCACAACTTTTTTGCTTGTCCAAATTCAGATCTATGCACCAGTGTTGAGGACTGCAGCCCAGGACACACTTTCAAGTTTCTCTGAAAAGTCTACTGCTCAGCCTTTGTTACAGCAGGATTTTAAAGACAATGGGGACCAGGAATGGGCTGGTCCAAAGTTGTCTCACAGGAATTCTTACTGGTTTATAGAAATAGCATTGGTTTGTGATTGGCTATACGTTGTTGAACTACAGAGTATGAGTTATGGTGTCCAGCATGTGGCATTTTATGGCTACTTGGCGTCTGTCAGTCTGGAGCCCACATACCAAGTGGGTTCAAGAGGTAATTACTTAGCCTAAGCGGGTAGTGAGACGTAACTGCTGTTGCATTTCAGTGCCTCTCTGGGTCTGATCATTAAGTGGGGCTCACATTTCTCAGAAAAAAGTTTCTTTTCTTTCTCATCATGGTAGAGTAAAATACATTCTTTTAAGGTGCATAGATCTGAATTTTGACAAGCAAAAAAGTTGTGCAATAACAATGTTGAGTTTTGCCTAAGCCCTGTAATCTCATAACGGTGATGATGAAGAAATCTCCCAACCTCTTATGTTCCAGGAAACAACTTATTGCAAAGAAGGACCCTTCCCCAAGAGACTCAGATATCTTCCTTGTTTACCCATAACAAAACCAGACACACTCCCTCCAAATTCCCATGTGTTGCCTCCTGAAGGGTTAGTTGAACAACTGAAATGAATGACTGAGGCATAGGTCTCAATCATCAAGGTTTATCAAGCCAGTTTTAAGGTGTATCCAGGAAAAAACACAAGCCATAGACATACTTGTGGCTGTTTTTTGGAAGAGATTTTGAGGAGGTTTCGTATTTATATATTTCCTTAAGGGCTGGGGAGACATATAGGGTAGACAGTAAGACAAACAACCACATTCCTGTAAGACTTTAGTTAGTGCCAAGTCTACATTTTACATAAGATAAGGTGAAAGTTTCAACAGGAAAAGGAAGCAAAGAAGTCAATTATGAAGATATTGCTGGGTAGGTGGAGGAAATGATTCCTGGCTTTAATAAGCTTGTTAATAGACATGATCAGTTTTAGGAGCTAGACTTAGATTGTTGACCTGATTTGCGATTGGCGTGTCCAGGTTTATGGAAGGCCAGCAAAGAATTTCTCATGAATGACCTGTGGTGGCAGCCCTTGGAAGACGCGTGAGGCCATTTACCTTTCCCTGGGGATCTGGTTGATGGGTAATGGTAGTAACAGCTATTCATTTGGAAGAGGGTGTTCAAGGACTCAGCCTCTGATTAAGCTTCCTTTTTGCCTAAGAAGTTTGCTGGGTCCTAAGTATTACCCAGACTTGAGTGCAGTGGCACCATCACAGCTCACTGCAGCCTTGAATTCCTGGGCTTAAGCCATCATTTCACCTCAGCCTCTCAAAAAGCTGACTATAGGCATGCCTCACCACACCTGGCTAACTCTAAACTTCTGTTTTTTGTTTTTTCGTTTTTTTGGTAGAAATGGGGTCTCATCGTTTTACCTAGGCTTGAACTCCTCGAATCAAGAAGCCTTGCTGCCTCGGCCTCCCAAAGTTTGGCCATTGCACCTGGCCAAAGCAAGGGCTTTTAACCAGACTTCGAGTTTCTCTCCTACTTTCCAGGCTCTTGAACTTTGATCCATCTTCAGCCTGAGCCAGTATAACCCTTCCTTACAGAACCCACCCAAGAATAAGCTGACCTCAGTATAAAACATTTTCTTTCCATCAGACCACCTCCATCCTTTCACCCCACTTCCCCAAACCTTTCTAGCCTCGTTTACTTTTCCCTACAATAGAAAAGCTCTTTCTGCCCAACCTTGGGGACACTTGGAGATCTTAGGGCAAGAGCGTTCCTCCTGTTGGAAATAGTCTCTTTTCCTCCTCCTCTACCAATTATACTTTCAAAGTACTGTTGCCCCACCCTGGCTTATACACTGTTTTGCTTTCCGAGGTTCCAGTTACCTGGGGTCAATCTCGATCTGAAAGTAGTATCTTAATAAATGGAAAATTCCATAAATAAAAAATTCACGAGTTTTAAATTGCACACTGTTCTGAGCAGCATGATGAAATCCCACACCATTCAACCTGGGAAGTGGATCAGCCATTTGTCCAGTGGATTCATGTTGTCTACACTGCCCACTCAGAAATCACTTAGTAGCTGTCTGCGTTGTCAGATTGAGAAAACATTATACATAGGATTGTGTACATCTGCAGTTTCAGGCAGCCACTAGGGGTCCTGGGACATATGCAGATGGAAGGGGTGGGGACTACTGTATTTCCTTATCTAAATTCAGGAGTTGTTTTTTATCTGACAGACAAGAAAATTAAAATATTTTGGCCGGGCACAGTGGATCACACCTGTAATCCCAGTACTATGGGAGGCTGAGGTGGGTAGATAACCTGAGGTCAGAAGTTCAAGACTAGCCTAGGCAACATGGTGAAACCCCATCTCTACTTAAAGTACAAAAATTAGGCTGGGCACAGTGGTTCACGCCTGTAATCCCACAACTTTGGGAGGCTGAGGCGGGCGTATTACAGGGTCGGGAGATCAAGACCATCTTGACCAACATGGTGAAACCCCACCTCTACTAAAGTACAAAAAGTTAGCTGGGTGTGGTGGCGGGTGCCTGTAGTCCCAGCTACTCGGGAGGTTGAGGCAGAGGAATTGCTTGAACCTGGTAGGCAGAAGTTGCAGCGACCTGAGATCACACTGCTGTACTCTAGTCTGGTGACAAAGTAAGACTGTCTAAAAAAAAAAAAAAAAAAAATACAAAAACTAGCATGTCATGGTGGCAGGCACCTGTAATTCAA
The DNA here is from genome assembly GCF_007565055.1 of Rhinopithecus roxellana. Classification (NCBI taxonomy): domain Eukaryota; kingdom Metazoa; phylum Chordata; class Mammalia; order Primates; family Cercopithecidae; genus Rhinopithecus; species Rhinopithecus roxellana. Next base: position 54,781,099 of record NC_044554.1, on the reverse strand, counting down.
GTTACTTGGGAGGCTGAGGAATGAGAATCACTTGAACCTGGGAGGCAGACGTTGCAATGAACTGGGATCTTGCCATTGCACTCCAGCCTGGGTGACAGATCAAAACTCTGTCTCTAAAAACAAAAATGAAAACAAAAATTAAAATATTTTAACCCAAAATATATTTATTCAACATATTTTGAAATGGCTGCTGCTTGGCTAGCAAACAGAAGTGGCCTTGCTAAAGTGTCTTAAGTGGGGAAAATTTGGATCTATAAAAAATCTCCACTAATGCAGCCATGACCTCTCCATTTCTATCTCTTTCCTGGATCCAGCAGAGATTGAGCATCTGACACCTTTAAAAGTCTGAAAGGAAACATTTACCATCTGTTCTCTCTGAGGGAGGCTTCATCTATATAACAAGAAGACCACCTTTGCTAGCCAAGCCACTTTTCTCCCCCTTCCCACAAACTGTTTTACTGGAATCCAAGCCCCCATTCTTTCTGTAGCCTCTAAATGGTATATAAATTTCTGTAACTCACTGGGAAGTTGGATCTTTGTATGCATGTTGTTAAAAGAAAAACATCCGCTGAATTAAATGTAAAGGACTATAATTGAGCAATGAACAATTCACGAATTGGGCAGCCCCCAGAATCACAGCAAACTCAGACAGACTCCAGGGGGGCCTCATGGTCAGAGTAAATTTATAGACAAAAAAGTAAAATGACGTACAGAAATTGTAAGTGAGGTACAAAAACAGCTAGATTGGATACAGGTTGGCATTTGCCTTATTTGAACACTCAGCAGTGTATGAGTGGTCGAAGTAAGGCTGCTGGGTTTGGCCAGGACTCAGTGATTGTTATAGGCACATACTCCTAGGTTAGGTTTTCAATCTTGTCTACCTATTAAGTTAGGTTGCAGTTCATCCATACGGACTCAAATATAGAAGTACAGAGTCCTTCTCGGGCCATATTTTATTCGCTTTAATAATTCCCTCCTTTTGACCGTTTTCTCAATTTTGAGAGATTAACCAAAACTTTAGTCACCATCATAAACGCACTTATTGGGTCTTGAAACCTACTGAGAAACAGTAAATCAGTGGGTTTTGCAAGGTAGGAACAAGGGGTAAAGCAGAGGGTACCTCCTTATGCTGGAACATCCTGTTCACAGGAGAAAAACAAAATCCATTCTGTCCTAGGATCTGTGTTTCCTTAAAGTCTTAGTTTGATTATGTCACATTTAGCACAACCGACTCCATTTTGGTTTGGTTTGGTTTGGTCTGTTGGGGCCTAGTGGGTGAGCTCAGTCCAAAACAATGGCCTCCCATAATTTCGTTTAAAAATTTTTATCAGGTTCTCATTTAGGTGAGCGTATCCAAAACTTAGGGCCTTAGGTAACTCTCAGTTACCATCATTTTGAGTTTCTGGTCTCAGCATATCGTCCATAAGTTAAGGTGTCCTTAGGGTCACACATTTCTTTCAGCTCTTATCCTTCCAATTGGAGAAAAACCATTTGACATTCTAGAGACGGCTGCATGCAAACACTTAAAACCTTTCAGAGAATACAGTACACACCAGACTACTATTATGACTATCAGGAGGATAATACCAACAGTTTGGAGTATGCGCCTTACCCAGTGTTCCCGTAAACCAAACCACCTAAAATCAAATAGATCAAAGAATGAGGTAGGTAAAGAAAGAGTCAACTCGCTTAACTAAGAAGTCTTTTCACTAATCCCCATAACTGAATCTGTATAATACTTGATGTTTTCTTCATAGGCCATAAGTGCCAGCAGCTGCCCAGATACTTTTTATGTTTAACAATTCTATTATTATTATTATCAAGACAGAGTCTCTCTCTCAAAAAATAATCTTTAAGTTATAGGGTCTGCTATTTAATCTTTCAGTCGACACTACTAGCAACGTAAAGGAGTCCCAGTTGCATCCCGTCTTTGGCAGTACTTGGTATTGTCAAAGTTAGAGTTTTATTCATTCCAATAGGTATATAGGGATATCTCATTGCAGTTTTAACTTGTATCTCCCTAATGACTAATAATGTTGAGTGTTTTTGTTTTTGTTTTTGAGACAGAATCTTGCTCTGTAACCCAGGCTGGAGTGCAGTGGTGTGGTCTCAGCTCAGTGCAGCTCCTGACTCGTGGGTTTGAGCAATTCTCGTGCCTCAGCCTCCCAACTAGCTGGGATTACAGGCGTACACCACCATGCCCAGCTAATTTTTATATTTTTAATAGAGACTGGGTTTTGCCATGTTGGCCAAGTTGATCTCAAATTCCTGACCTCAAGTGATCTGCCTGTTTTGGCCTCCCAAAGTGCCGGGTTTACATGCATGAGCCACTGTGCCGGCCCAATGTTGAGCATTTTTTGTGCTTTTTTGCCATTTGTATTTATTCTTTGGTAAAGTATTTAAATCTTTGTTCACTTTTTTGTTGTTTTTTGAGACAGAGTCTCCTTCTGTCTCCCAGGCTGGAGTGCAGTGGCGTGATCACAACTCACTGCAGTCACCCCTCCCAGGCTCAATCAACTCTCCTGGCTCAGCCTCCCAAGTAGTTGAGACTACAGGCATATGCCACCATGCCCAGCTAACTTTCCTAATTTTGTAGAGATAGAGTCTCACTATGTTGCTTAGGCTGCTCTTGAACTCCTGGACTTAAGCCATCCTCCTGCCTCAGTCTCCCAAAATGCTGGTATTACAGATGTGAGCCACTGCGCCCAGGCTGCTTCCTTTGTAATTGGATTGTTTTATTATTAGTTGTGAACATTGTTTTTATAGCCTACATATAACTCTTTTATCAGGAATGTGTTTTATCCCAGCCAGTGACTCATCCTTTCATCTTTTTTAACAATGACCTTCAAAGAGCTGAAAAGAGTTTGTTTGTTTTTAATAAAGTTCAATTTATTGGTCGGGCGCAGTGGCTCACAACTACAATCCCAGCACTTTGGAAGGCTGAAGCAGGTGGATCACGAGGTGTCAGGCCTCTGAGCCCAGGCTAAGCCATCACATCCCCTGTGACCTGCACGTGTACATCCAGAAGCCCTCAATCAACTGAAGATTCACAAAAGAAGTTTAAATAGCCTTAACTGATGACATTCCACTATTGTGCTTTGTTTCTGCCCCACCGTAACTGATCAATGTATTTTGTAATCTCCCCCACCCTTAAGAAGGTTCTTGTAATTCTCCCCACCCTTAAGAAGGTTCTTTGTAATTCTCCCCACCCTTGAGAATGTACTTTGTGAGATCCACTCCCTACCCGCAAAACATTGCTCCTAACTCTACCGCCTATCCCAAAACCTATAAGAAATAATGTAATCCCACCACCCTTTGCTGACTCTCTTTTCAGACTCAGCCCGCCTGCACACAAGTGAAATAAACAGCCTTGTTGCTCACACAAAGCCTGTTTGGTGGTCTCGTCACATGGACACATGAGACATTTGGTGCCGAATACCTGGGTCAGAGGGACTCCTTCGGGAGAACAGTCCCCTGTCCTCACCCTCACTCCGTGAAGAGATCCACCTATGACCTCGGGTCCTCAGACCAACCAGCCCAAGGAACATCTCACCAATTTCAAATTGGATAAGCAGTCTTTTCATTCTCTTCTCCAGCCTCTCTGACTACCCTTCAATCTCCCTGTCCTTCCATTTCCAGTTCTTTTTCCTTTCTAGTAGAGACAAAGGAGACACATTTTATCCATGGACCCAAAACTCCGGCACCGGTCATGGACTCAGGAAGACAGCCTTCCCTTGGTGTTTAATCACTGTGGGGATGCCTGCCTGATTATTCACCACACTCCATTGGTGTCTTATGACCACAGGGATGCCTACCTTGGTCATTCACCCACATTCCCTGGTGGAAAGTCAACTGCGGGGATGCCTGCTTTGGCTGCTCACCCACACTGCAGCCCAGGGCTCCTCCCCACCCCCTTCTCCATGTCTCTACCCTTTTCTTTAAACTTGCCTCCTTCACTATGGGCAACCTTCTGCCCTCCATTCCCCTTTCTTCTCCCTTAGCCTGTGTTCTCAAGAACTTAAAACCTCTTCAACTCACACCTGACCTAAAACTTAAATGCCTTCTATTCTTCTGCAATACTGCTTGGCCCCAATACAAACTCGACAGTAGTTCCAAGTGGCCAGAGAATGGCATTTTCGATTTGTTTATCCTACAAGATCTAGATAATTTTTGTCGAAAAATGGGCAAATGGTTGGAGATGCCTGATGTCCAGGCATTCTTTTACACATTGGTCCCTTCCTAGTCTCTGCTCCCAATGAGACTCATCCCAAATATTTCTTCTTTCTCTCCTGTCTGTTACTTCAGTCTCCACCCCAAGTTCTGAGTCCTTTGAATCCTTTTCTACAGACTCATCTGACCTCTCCCCTTCTCCCCAGACTGCTCCTTGCCAGGCTGAGCCAGGTCCCAATTCTTCCTCAGCCTCTGCTCCCCCACCCTATAATCTTTCTATCATCTCCGCTCCTCACACCCAGTCTGGCTTACAGTTTCTTTCTGTGACTAGTCCTCCCCCACCTGCCCAACAATTTCCTCTTAAGGAGGTGGAGCTGAAGGCATAGTCAAGGTTAATGCTCCTTTTCCTTTAACCGACCTCTCCCAAATCAGTTAGCATTGAGGCTCTTTTTCATTAAATATAAAAACCCAGCTCGGTTCATGGCCCATTTGGCAACAACCCTTAGAGGCTTTACTGTCCTAGGCTCCAGAAGAAGGCCATCTTATTCTCAATATGCATTTTATTACCCAATCCACTCCCAACATTAGAAAAAGCTCCAAAAATTAGATTCCAGTCCTCAAACCCCACAACAGGACCTAATTAACCTCGCCTTCAAGGTGTACAATAATAGAGTAGAGGCAGCCAAGTAGCAACGTATTTCTGAGTTGCAAATTACTTGCCTCCACTGTGAGACTAACCCCAGTCACATCTCCAGCACACAAGAACTTCAAAACGTCTGAACCGCAGTGGCGAGGCATTCCTCCAGGACCGCCTACCCCAGGATCTTGCTTCAAGTGCCAGAAATCTGGTCACTGGGCCAAGGAATGCCCACAGCCTGTGATTCCTCCTAAGCCATGTCCCATCTGTGCGGGACCCCAGTGGAAATCAAGACTGTCCAACTCACCCGGCAGCCACTCCTAGAGCCCCTGGAACTCTGGCCCAAGACTCTCTGAATGACTCCCTCCCAGATCTTCTTGGCTTAACAGCTGAAGACAGACACTGTCCGATTGCCTTGGAAGCCTCCTGTACCATCACAGATGCTTTGGGTAACTCTTACAGTGGAGAGTAAGTCCGTCCCCTTCTTAATCAATACAGAGGCTACCCACTCCACATTACCTTCTTTTCAAGGGCCTGTTTCCCTTGCCTCCATAACAGTTGTGGGTATTGACGGCCAGGCTTCTAAACCTCTTTAAACTCCCCAACTCTTAAACCTCTTTAAAATCCCCAACTCTGGTGCTAGCTTGGACAACATTCTTTTATGCACTCCTTTTTAGTTATCCCCATCTGCCCAGCTCTCTTATTAAGTCGAGACATTTTAACTAAATTATATGCTTCCCTGACTATTCCTAAGCTACAGCCACACCTCATTACTGCCCTTTTCCCCAGTTCAAAGCCCCTTCACATCCTCCCCTTGTATCTCCCCACCTTAATCCACAAGTATAGGACACCTCTACTCCCTCCTTGGAGACCAATCGTGCACCCCTTGCCATTCCATTAAAATCTAATCACCCTTACCTTGCCACACTTTAAAAGGATTAAAGCCCATTTTCACTCACCTGTTATAGCATGGCCTTTTAAAGCCTATAAACTCGCCTTACAATTCCCCCATTTTACCTGTCCAAAAACTGGACAAGCCTTACAGGTTAGTTCAGGATCTGTGCCTTATAAACCAAATTGTCTTGCTATCCAACCCATGGTGCCAAAGCTATATACTCTCCTATCCTCAATACCTCACTCCACAACCCATTATTCTGTTCTGGATTTCAAACATGCTTTCTTTACTATTCTTTAGCACCCTTCATCACAGCCTCTCTTTGCTTTCACTTGGACTGACCCTGACACCCATAGGCTCAGCAAATTACCTGGGCTGTACTGCCAAAGGCACCACAGACAGCTCCCATTGTTTCAGTCAAGACCAAATTTCTTCCTCATCCATTACCCATCTCGGCATAAGTCTTCATGAAAACACACGTGTTCTCCCTGCCGATCATGTCCGACTGATCTCTCAAACCCTAACCCCTTCTACAAAACAACTCCTTTCCTTCCTCGGAATGGTTGGATACTTTCACCTTTGGATACCTCGTTTTGCCATCCTAACAAAACCATTATATAAACTCACAAAGGGAAACCTAGCTGACCCCACAGATCCTTAATCCTTTCCCCACTTGCTTTTCCATTTCTTAAAAAACAGCCCTAAAAGCTGCTCCCACACTAGCTCTCCCTAACTCATCCCAATCTTTTTCATTACACATGGCCGAAGTGCAGGGCTGTGTGGTTAGAATTCTTACACTAGAGCTGGGACCGCAACCTGTAGCCTTTCTGTCCAAACAACTTGATCTTACTCTTTCAGTCTAGCCCTCATCCCTAGGTGTGATGGCTGCTGCTGCTTTAATACTTTTAGAGGCCCTCAAAATCACAAACTATGCTCAACTCACTCTCTACAGTTCTCATAACTTCCAAAGTCTATTTTCTTCCTCATACCTGACACATATAATTTCTGCACCCTGGATCCTTCAGCTATACTCACTCTTTGTTGAGTCTCCCACAATTACCATTGTTCCTGGTCTGGACCTCAATCCGACCTCCCATATTATTCCTGATACCATACCTGGCCCCCATGACTGTAGCTCTCTGATCCACCTGACATTCACTCCATTTCCCCATAGTTCCTTCTTTCCTGTTCCTCACCCTGATCACATTTGGTTTATTGACAGCAGTTCCGCCAGGCCTAATCACCACACACCAGCAAAGGCAGGCTATGCTATAGTACCTTCTACATCTATCACTGAGGCTACCACTCTGCCCCCCTCCACTACCTAAGGCAAGCCAAACTCATTGCCTTAACTCAAGCCCTCACTCTTGCAAAGGAATTACACATCAATATGTATACTGACTCTAAATATGCCTTCCACATCCTGCACCACCATGCTGTTATATGAGCAGAAAGAAATTTCCTCACTACGCAAGGGTCCTCCATCATTAATGTCTCTTTAATAAAAACTCTTCTCAAGGCCACTTTACTTCCAAAGGAAGCTAGAGTCGTTCACTGAACGGGCCATCAAAAGACATCATATCCCATCACTCAGGGCAATGCTTATGCTTATAAGGTAGCTAAAGCAGCAGCTAGCATTCCAACTTCTGTCCCTCATGGCCAGTTTTACTCCTTCTCATTGGTCACTATTATTTACTCTCCTACTGAAGTTTCTACCTATCAGTCTCTTCCCACACAAGGCAAATGGTTCTTGGACCAAGGAAAATATCTCCTTCCAACCTCACAGGCCCATTCTATTCTGTTGTCATTTCATAACCGTTTCCATGCAGGTTACAAGCCGCTAGCCTGCCTCTTAGAACCTCTCATTTCCTCTCCATCGTGGAAGTCTATCCTCAAGGAAATCACTTCTCAGTGTTCCATCTACTATTCTACTACTCCTCAGGGAGTGTTCAGGCCCCCTCCCTTCCCTATACATCAAACTCGGGGATTTGCCCCCTCCCAGGACTGGCAAATTGACTTTACTCACATGCCCCGAGTCAGGAAACTAAAATACCTCTTGGTCTGGGTAGACACTTTCACTGGATGGATAGAAGCCTTTCCCACAGGGTCTGAGAAGGCCACTGCAGTCATTTCCTCCCTTCTGTCAGACATAATTTCTCAGTTTGGCCTTCCCACCTCTATACAGTCTGACAAGGGACCGACCTTTACTAGTCAAATCAGCCAAGCAGTTTCTCAGGCTCTTGGTATTCAGTGAAACCTTCATACTCCTTACCATCCTCAATCTTCAGGAAAGGAAGAACAGACTAATGGTCTTTTAAAAACACACCTCACCAAGCTCAGCCTCCAACTTAAAAAGGAGGACTCTGTCAAGGATAGAGCCCAAAAACTCACCAACCAAGCTGACCCGCCTTGGGCACTCTCTAATTTTATGTCCTGGTTCCTCCTAATCCTTTAATACCTGTTTTTCTCCTTCCCTTATTCAGACCTTGTGTCTTCCATTTAGTTTCTCAATTCATCCAAAACCATATCCAGGCCATCACCAATCATTCTATATGACAAATGTTTCTTCTAACAACCCCACAATATCACCCCTTACCACAAAATCTTCCTTCACCTTAATCTCTCCCACTGTAGGGTCCCACACCACCCCTAATCCTGCTCAAAGCAGCCCTGAGAAACATCGCCCATTATCTCCCCATACCACCCCCAAAAATTTTCACCACCCCAACACTTCAACACTATTTTGTTTTATTTTTCTTATTAATATAAGAAGACGGAATGTCAGGCCTCTGATCTCAAGCTAAGCCATCGTATCCCCTGTGACCTGCACGTTTACATCCAGATGGCCTGAAGCAACTGAAGATCCACAGAAGTGAAAATAGCCTTAACTGATGACATTCCACCATTGGGATTTGTTTCTGCCCCACCCTAACTGATCAATGTACTTTGTAATCTCCCCAGCCCTTAAGGTTATTTGTAATTCTCCCCACCCTTGAGAATGTACTTTGTGAAATCCAGCCCCTGCCCACAAAACATTGCTCCTAACTCCACCGCCTATCCCAAAACCTATAAGAACCACTTACTTTGCTGATTCTCTATTTGGACTCAGCCCGCCTGCACCCAGGTGAAGTAAACAGCCTTGTTGCTAACACAAAGCCTGTTTGGTGGTCTCTTCATACGGACACGTGGGACAGTCAGGAATTCGAGACCAGCCTGGCCAATATGGTGAAATCCCATCTCTACTAAAAATACAAAACTTAGCCGGGTGTAGCGGCAAGTGCCTTTAATCTGATCCAGCTGACATTCACTCCATTTCCCCATAGTTTAATCCCAGCTACTCAGGAGGTTGAGGCAGAAGAATCATTTGAGCCCAGGAGGCAAAGGTTGCAGTCAACTGAGATCGTGTCACTGCACTCTAGCCTGGATGACAGAGTGAGACTCCATCTCAAAAAAGAATAAAAAAGTTCAATTTATTAATTTTTTTTCTTTTAAAGTTCTGCTTTTGTGTTCTAAGAAGTCTTTGCCTAATCCAAGGTCTTTCAGTTTTTCTCCTGTTTTGTTTTTCTTAGAAATTATGGGTTGAGGCTGGGCACGGTGGCTCACGCCTATAATCCCAGCACTTTGGGAGGCCAAGACAGGTGGATCACTTGAGGTCAGGAGTTCAACACCAGCCTGGCCAACATGGCAAAATTCCATCTCTACTAAAAATACAAATATTAGCCAGGTATGGTGGCATGTGCCTATAATACTAGCTACTCAGGAGGCTGAGGCAGGAGAATCACTTGAACCTAGGAGACGGAGGTTGCAGAGAGCTGAGATGGCACCACTGCACTCCAGCCTGGGCAACAGGGTGAAACACATCTCAAAACAACAAAAAAAGAAATTATGGGTTGAGTTCTTGCTTTTGTATGTGGGTGGCCAATTGCTTCAACACTATTTGTTGAAAAGACTACTCTTCCTCCATTAAATTGCCTTATTTAATGGATTATTTATTCTGTTCCATTGGTCTCTTTTGCTGATACCACACTGTCTTGATTGCAGGACATTTACAGTAAGTCTTAAAATCAAGTAGTATGAGTCCACCAACTTTGTCTTTCTTTACAAAATTGTTTTGGCTATTCTAGTCCAATTTGCTTTTTTGAAATCACCTTTGCAAAACTTGTAACAGTGAGAAAATTATGACAGTGAAAGAGATCTGATTGCCCTCTTGCCGTTATCCTCCAAACTGTTCTTGTTCATTCCTAGGCATAGGCCAAGCTAACGGTACAAGAAATTTGTTTACAGTTTAACCTTGAAATAAAGTTGATAACAGCTCTTTCACAAAATAAACTCCTTTCTCACCTGGGGACCAGACCACCTTTGAAAGACAAATTAGCCACATGCTCAGAAATTATGGTTTACAAGTCATGCACCCAGAGGCCACAAGACTCCTAACCTCTTCAATTGCTCCTATGGATAACATCACTATTGTAAAAGTTAAGACTGGTGTTCAAGATATTTTTCTTTTCTTTTTTTTTGGAGACTGGGTCTTACACTGTCACCTAGGCTGAAGTATAATGGTGGACCTTGAACTACTAACCTCAAGCGATTCTCCTGTCTAAGCCTCCCAAAGAGCTGGGATTACAGGCATGAGCCACTGTACCTGGCCTGAAATATTTTTAGACTCTGTCTTATGATGGACCAGCTGATGCCACCCAGACGAGTAATTGGGTGCAACCTATTCTGTGATCCCACCCAGGAACAGAAGACAGCAAGAAGAACCCACTTCAATTCCCTATGATTTCATCTCAAATCCAACCAATCAGTACTCCCCATTCCCTGGCCACGTTGCCCACTAAGTTTTTTTAAATCCCCAATCTCCAAATGTCTAGGAAGACTGATTTGAATAATAAAACTCTGGTCTCCCTTTTAACCAGCTCTGAATATATTAAACTCTTTCTCTATTGCAATCCCTCTGTCTCTATGAATTAGCTTTATCTGGGCAGCAGACAAGGAGAACTCGGGAGGTGGTTACACCTTCATATACATTTTAGAATCAGTTTATGAGGTTTTATCAAAAGCCTTTTTGAGATTTTGATGAGGATTTGTTCATAACAAATTTGGGGGAAATTGACATTTTTGATTTTTTGAGATGGAGTTTTGCTCTTATTGCCTAGACTGGAGTGCCATGGCATGATCTTGGCTCACCACAACCTCTGCCTCCCAGATTCAAGCAATTCTTCTGCCTCAGCCTCCCAAGTAGCTGGGATTACAGGCATGTACCACCACACCTGGCTAATTTTGCATTTTTTGTAGAGATAGGGTTTCTCCATGTTGATCAGGGTGGTCTTGAACTCCCAACCTCAGGTGATCTGCCCGCCTTGGCTTCCCAAAGTGCTGGGATTACAGGCATGAGCCACCACGCACTGCGGAAACTGACATCTTAAGACTCAGTATTTTAATCCATGAATACAGCATAGGTCTCCTTTCTTTTTTCACTGTCCCTCCCTCCATTTTAGATCTGTACTTGATTTATTAAATAGAAGTGTTAAAAACTTTTTTTTTCCAGATAGAGTTTTGCTGTAGTCGCCCAGGCTGGAGTGCAATGTTGCAATCTTAGCTCACTGCAACCTCTGCCTCCCGGGTTCAAGGAATTCTCTTGCCTCAGCCTCCCAAGTAGGAGGAACTACAGGCCACTGTGCCTGGCTAATTTTTGTATTTTTAGTAAAGAAAACGTTTCATCATGTTGACCAGGCTGGTCTCAAACTCTTGACCTCAAGTGATCAGTCCACCTCGGCCTCCAAAAGTGCTGGGATTACAGGTGTGAGCCACTGTGCCCAGCCTGTTTTGTTTTATTTTTATTTCCAATTGTCATTGCTAGTATAGAGAAATACAATTGATTTTTCTCTACTGACCTTATATCTTATGTCATGCAACCATGCTAATCTCACTTATTAGTTCTCATAGCTTTTTTCCTTTTTTTTTTTTTTTTTTTTTTTTGAGATGAAATCTCACTCTGTCATCCAGAGGCTGGAGTGCAGTGGCACCATCTTGGCTCACTGCAACCTCCACCTCCGAGGTTCAAGCAATTCTCATGACTCAGCCTCCTGAGTAGCTGGGATTATAGGTGTGTACCTCCATGCCTGGCAAATTTTTGTATTTTTAGCAGAGACAGGGTTTTGCCATGTTGGCCAGGCTAGTTTCAAACTCCTGACCTGAAGCGATCTGCCTGCCTTTGCCTCTTAAAGTGCTGGGATAACAGGTGTGAGCCACCAGGCCCAGCCTCTCATAGCTTTTTTAATAGACTCTAAGTTTTTCTAAACAGACAATTACGTTGTGTACAAATAATGACAGTTTTCTTTTGCAAAATATATGTTTTTATTGGTTGATTGCACTTGCTAAGATCTTCAGTACAATGTTGAATAGAAGTGATGAGAGTTAACATCATTTTCCCTGATCTTAACAGGAAAGTATTTAGTCTTTCATTTTTCAAGTCAGATATTATCCTAGGTGTTTCACAGATGTCCTTTATAAAGTTGGGGAAATTCTCCACTATTCTTAGTTTGCTGAGAATGGATGTTGAATTTTATCAAATGTTTTTTCTGCATCTGTTGTAATGGTCATATAGTTTTTCTTTTTCTTTTTTCTTTTTCTTTTTTTTTTTTTTTTTTTTTTTTTTGAGACAGAGTCTTGTCCTGTCACCCAGGCTGGGTGCAGCTCACTGCAATCTCCACTTCTCAGGTTCAAGCAATTCTCCCACCTCAGCCTCCTGAGTAGCTGGGATTACAGGCACCCACCATCAGGCCCAGCTAATTTTTGTATTTTTGTAGAAGTGGAGGTTTTACCCTGTTGGCCAGGCTGGTCTTGAACTCCTGACCTCAGGTGATCCACCCCTTTGCCTCCCAAAGTGCTGGGATTACAGGCGTGAGCCACCACGCCCAACCTTCTCTTTCTTTTTCGAGACAGGATCTCACTCACTCTGTTGCCAACGCTGGAGTGCAGTGGCATAAACACAGCTCACTGCAGCCTCCACCTCCCCAGCTCAGTGAGGTCATCCTCCCACTTCATCCTCCTGAAAAGATGGGACCACTGGCATTCATCACCATGCTTGGCTAATTTTTGTATATTTTGTACAGATGGGGTTTTGCCATGTTGCCTAACCTGGTCTCGAATTCCTGGGCTCAAGCAATCCACCCACCTTGGCCTCCCAAAGTGCTGGGATTAAGGGCATGAGCCACTATGCCTGGCCTCATGTAATTTCTCTTTAGTCTGTCGATACCATGGATTATGCTGATTGATTTTCAAATACTGAACCAATCCTGCATTCCTTATATAAACTTCACATTTTCAACTTTCCTTCTGTTGGATCCAATGTTCTAATATGTTAAAGCTTCATATTCATGAACGATATCGATTTACGGAGTTTGCTTGCTTGAAAGTCAGTTACAGACATTTTGAGAGGTCACACCTAAATATATGGGCATTGCCCTCCATACAGCAGCAGAAGGCAGCCCAGGCCTGACATTTCCCAATCTCCTTTCCTCCCACACCGGAGGCTCCCGACAGAGATGGGAAGCCACTGACACTTGAAAGAACTAAGAAACAGTCTTGGTCCTTTGGTCCCCAGCATCTCCCACTCCCACCTAGCAGCACCAGTAGGCCCAGCAAGTGTTTTCACCACCACAGCTGGCACCAGCAGGGATTGAGGGGGCCTTGCCAGCACTGGGCAAACTTTTGATTTTGCTATCCTCCCTGTAGCACTGACGTCTCCCATGCCCACCTAGTAACACCTGGACCTGAGAAGTAGCTTCTGCCTAAGCAGGTGTCCTTGAAGCCCCAGGTGAACCACGCAGACCAGAATAGCACTACGAGAGCTCTGAAAACTAAATTGCCCTGGGGCCCACAGCCCAAAAAGGTAAGCCAAGACCCACACATTAATTACCTGCTAAAACAGAAGATTTAAATAGATTTCAGCCTCCTCACATAATATCAGAAATGTCTAGGATGCAACAGAGAATCGTTTGTTATACCAAGAACTAGGAACATCACAAATTGAAATGAGAAAAGACCATCAACAGCCACAGTAGTGAGATGAATCAGATATTGGAATTATCTGACAGGGATTTTAAACCAATATCATTTAAGAAATGCACTTCCAATGAAGAACTTTTAAAACTTGAAACCAGTTCAAAACAATGAAGAAAATTATCTGTTACTTATATAAGAATTAAAATGTCTAGACATCAATCACAAAACAAGGTAGACAAATTACAGAAAGGAAAAATATTTGCAACATACGTGACAAGCAGTGTGTCAATATCCTTGAACTATAAAATCAAGAAAATAAAAATATAATATATAAAATCCTTAAATATAAAAATATATAAAAATCCTAAAATCCTTAAAATACAAAATCAACAAGAAAATACAAATCAAAAAGAAAAAAACAGTCAAACAACCTGACGAAAAAATGCACAGGGGACATGAACAGACATTTTACAAGAACGGCCACTGATGATATGAATAGGTAACCTTATATAAATAACCATGTATTAAAATTATAAAATATCATTGTCCTCAGATCAGTTTGCAAAGTGTCGGGGAAGTAGGTTCCCATGACAATATTAGTAGGGAGTGTTAAGTCTCTTCAGAGGGGGTTATGGGGATGCCTATCAAATTTTTTTTTTTTTTGGAGACGGAATCTCACTCAGTCGCCCAGGCTGGAGTGCAGTGTCACCATCTCGGCTCACTGCAAGCTCCACCTCCCGGGTTCATGCCATTCTCCTGCCTCAGCCTCCCCAGTAGCTGGGACTACAGGCGCCCGCCACCACGCCCGGCTAATTCTTTGTATTTTTAGTAGAGACGGGGGTCTCACTGTGTTAGCCAGGATGGTCTCAATCTCCTGACCTCGTGATCTGCCCGCCTGGGCCTCCCAAAGTGCTGGGATTACAGGCGTGAGCCGCCTGCTCCCGGCCTCAGGTTTTTTAATGTATTAATACATTACCTTTGACCCAGCAATTCTATTTTCTTTTCTTTTTTTTTTTTTTTTTTTTGAGACAGAGTCTTGCTCTGTGGCCCATGCTGGAGTGCAGTGGCCGGATCTCAACTCACTGCAAGCTCCGCCTCCCGGGTTCACGCCATTCTCCTGCCTCAGCCTCCCGAGTAGCTGGGACTACAGGCGCCCGCCACCTCACCCTGCTAGTTTTTTGTATTTTTTTTTTAGTAGAGACGGGGTTTCACCGTGTTAGCCAGGATGGTCTCGATCTCCTGACCTCGTGATCCGCCTGCCTCGGCCTCCCAAAGTGCTGGGATTACAGGCTTGAGCCACTGTGCCCGGCCAGCAATTCTATTTTCTAGGCATTTATCCTATGGATATTATCATATACAGCACTATAGACACTAAGAATAGAGAATTTATTTATTTATTTATTTGTTTGTTTGTTCATTTTCAGACAGAATTATCGCTCTTGTCACCCAGGCTGGAGCGCAGGGGTGCTATCTCACCTCAGTGCATCCTCCACCTCCCAGGTTCAAGTGATTCTCCTGCCTCAGCCTCCCGAGCAGTATGCTCCGCTAATTTTGGGGGTTTTTTTTAGTAGAGATGGGGTTTCATCATGTTGGCAAGGCTAGTCTCGAACTCCTGATCTCAGATAATCCACCCGCTTCAGCCTCCCAAAGTGCTAGGATTACAGGTGTGAGCTACCGTGCCCAAAAAGAATGGAAAATTTATTAGAACATTTTAATAATAGAAATCTGTATATACCCATTCACAGGTGAGTGGTAGAATAAATCATGGTTCATCCAAACAATGGCATTTAATATAACCAAAGTAAAGAATGAGGTGTAGCTATGTGTGCTGAATGAAAAGATATCTATGCTATATTATTGAAAAGAAAAAAAAAAAAGCAAACTTAGAGTTCTATAGTATGACCCCTTTTTAGTAAACGAAGCAAATAATTATAGTTTAAAAGTTTGTCAGTCTCTTAAAGGACACACAGGAAGCTATTAAGATGATTCTCTCTGGAAAGCTACAGAATGGCACTCGAGGAAGGGAACTAAAATCTATTTTTTTATTATAACCTCCTGTACTACATGAATTTTTCAGTATCTATGACTTTTTTTTTTTTGAGACAGAGTCTGGCTCTGTCGCTCAGGCTGGAATGCAGTGGTGTGACCTCAGCTCACTGCAACCTCCGCCTGCCAGGTTCAAGTAATTCTCCTGCCTCAGCCTCCCGAGTAGCTGGGATTACAGGCCCCCACCACCATGCCTGACTAATTTTTTGTTTTTAGTAGAGACGGGGCTTCACCATGCTGGCTAGGCTGGTCTCCAGCTCCTGACCTTGTGATCCGTCCACCCCAGCCAAAGTGTTAGGATTACTGGCATGAGCCACTGCACCCGGCCAGTATGTATGACTTTTGTGATACAAAATCATTTAAATAATTAATAAAAAAAGAAAATCAAATTAAAAAATGAACAAAATGTAACCGAGTACCTTAGCTTTAAAATGCATCTTAGATTTTTTTTCCTAATCTCAGAATGTAGCCTTGAAATGTACTTTAAAATCCTTTGTTTTCCTCTTTCCCACCAGGCACTTCCTTGCCTGTGTTCACTTATCTAATTATGTGTTTCCTTAGAATTTCCAGAGGCTAATCTTGAAAGAAAGCAGGCATGGAGACCCAGTTTTGCAGTTCTCCCCCCATCTACAGACTACCTCAGGAAGTTAATCTACAACCTGGGCATTGTCAAGATAAGATGGCACCAGCCCACACTCCAGATGAACAATAACTCAAGACAGCCATTGCAACAAGACACACAGACCCTGCACCCTACACCACTCCCATGTGTCTCCTAGACCAGGGCTCCCTTCTTCTTTTTTTTATTTTTTTATTTCTTTTATTTATTTATTTACTTATTTTTTGAGACAGAGTCTCAGTCTGTTGCCCAGGCTGGAGTGCAATGGTGCAATCTCATTGCAACTTCCGCCTCCGGGGCTCAAGTGATTCTCCTGTCTCAGCTTCCCAAGTAGCTGAGACTACAGGTGCGTGGCACCACGCCTGGCTAATTTTTGTATGTTTAGCTAATTTTTGTATTTTTGTATTTTTTGTATTTCACCATATTGGTCAGGCTGGTCTTGAACTCCTGACCTCAGGTGATTCACCCACCTTGGCCTCCCAAAGTGCTGGGATTACAGGCGTGAGCCACCACACCTGGCCCAGGTCTCCCTTCTTAACCCCCTTCACTCTGCCTAAAATTTTGAGATGGTTCTTTGAGACCTGAGTCCAGCCATTCTCTTCAACTGCTAGCATTTGAATAAAATTGCTTTCCTTTTACCACACAGCACTTTGTTTTTCGGCTTCCAAGTGGCGAGCAGCCAGACCTGAGTTTGATTACAAAAGGACTTAAACTGGCAATTTTTAATAATGAAAATAGCCAAAAATGTTCAAAAATGTTTACTCTCTCAAACACACATTTGAGCAAATATACAGTATTTTCAAAACATTTCTCATCAGTGAGTTTGGATGAGATTTAAAGTATTTGACAAATATTTGATGAGGCTATAGAAAACAGGCATACAAAGAAGCACTGATGTGATTTCAAATAAAGTTTCAGGAATGAAACAGTTTAGCAATTTTATTTAAAAAAATTTTTTCTGCTAAGCACGGTGGCTCACGACTGCAATCTCAGAACTTCGGGAAGCCAAGGCAGTTGGATCATCTGAGGCCAGGAGTTTGAAAACAGCCTGGCCAACATGGTGAAACCCCATCTCTACTAAAAATACAAAAATTAGCCAGGCCTGGTGACGCACGCCTATAATCCCAGCTACTCATGAGGCTGAGAAGAGAGAATCACTTGAACCCGAGGGGCGGAAGTTGTAATGAGTTGGTATCGCGCCACTACACTCCAGTCTGGGTGATAGAGCAAGACTCCATCTTAATAAAAAATAAATAAAATATATATTTTTTTATTTTACTGTCATTCCCAATGTTTATCAAAAAGTTGAAAATGCATATTCTTTGGACCAGCAATTTCACTCCTATAAATTTTTTCTAACAAAAAAATTGGTTGGGCATGGTGGCTCATGCCTATAATCCCTAGCACTTTGGGAGGCTGAGGCAGGAAGATCACTTGAGCCACAAGTTTAAGACTAGCCTGGGCAACATAGCCAGACCCGTCTCTACAAAAAATAAAAATATTAGCTGGGCGTGGTGGCATACACCTGTAGTTCCAGCTAATTGGGAGGCTGAGATGGGAGGATCACTTGAGCCAGGGAGGTCAAGGCCTCAGTAAGGCAAGCCTGCACCACTACACTTCAGACGGAGCAACAGAGCATGATCCTGTCTCCAAAAAAAAAAGAGCCAGGTATGATGGCTCACGCCTATCATCCCAGCACTTTGGGAGGCTGAGGCGGGCAGATCACCTGAGGTTGGGAGTTCAAGAACAGCCTGACCAACATGGAGAAACCCCATCTCTACTAAAAATACAAAATTAGCCAGGCGTAGTGGCACATGCCTGTAATACCAGCTACTCCTGAGGCTGAGGCAGGAGAATCGCTTGAACCCGGGAGGTGAAGATTGGAGTGAGCCGAGATCACACCACTACACTCCAGCCTGGGCAACAAGAGCAAAACTTCATCTCAAAAAAAAAAAAGAAGTAGAAGAAGAAAAAGAAGAAAGCAAACAAGATGTAAAGATTTATTTATAAGGAACATTATCATAGTGCTAATTATAATTTTAGATCATTTTTAAAGCCCAATTGTCCGTCAATAGGAAATCAGTAGAACTATTTTTCATTCTAAAACTAAATACTTGACCAACCATTTTTAAAGTGAGGATACATACCTGTACTATTGATATGAACAGAGCTCTATGTTGTATTGTTAGGATAAAATGCAGGATACAATATATCACTCTACTATATAATATACAAATAAGCATTTTTATATATGTACATATATGTCCTATAGCTAGAAAAATATGACAATCTAGATTAAATCTATAAAATATTCTAGCAAAAAAAAATTAAACCTGAACCCAATCAAACCACTAGCTCTAACTTCCAGTTTTACCAGAAATTTAAGGACAAGAGGAGCATGATAAATGATACCATCTAAATTCAGATGTAGAAAATTCAACAACTAAATAGAATCGTTACAAAAAGGAGGAAAGATCTGTTTTTTATTAAAAAGAAATGTGTGAGATAAATCAAATAAATGCAATGTGCAGACCTGTTTGGATTGTGATTCAAACATTGGAACACAGGTCTGGTGCAGTGGCTCACGCCTGTAATCCCAACACTTTGGGAGGCAGAGGCTGGTGAATCACCTGAGGTCAGGAGTTTGAGACCAGCCTGACCAACATGGTGAAACCCCATCTCTAATAAAAATACAAAATTAGCTGGGTGTGGTGGTGCATGCCTGTAGTTCTAGCTACTTGGAAGGCTGAGTCAGGCGAATTGCTTGAACCCAGAAGGCAGAGGTTGCAGTGAGTTGAGATCATGCCATTACACTCCAGCCTGGGCAACAAGAGTGAAACTCCATCTCAAAACCAAACAACCAAACAAACAACAACAACAACAACAACAAAAAATGTTGGAACACAAGCTGGGGTATTAGAGGATGTTAAGAAATTAACACTTTTTTTTTGGTCAGGTGTGATAAAATATATATATTTTTAATGTCCTTATCCATTGGGGATACATACAGAAGTATTTATAGGGGAAATGCTGCAATTCAATATAAAAGAATAAGCAAATAAAGTAGAGCAGTGTATTAGTCCATTTTCATGCTGCTGCTAAAGACATACCTGAGACTGGGCAATTTACAAATGAGAAAGGTTTATTGGATTTACAGTTCTGTGTGGCTGAAGAGGCCTCACAATCATGACAGAAGGTGAAAGGCACGTCTCACATGGCAGCAGACAAGAGAAGAGAGCTTGTGCAGGGAAGCTCTGTTTTTTAAAACCATCAAATCTGGTAAGACTTATTCACTATCAGGAGAACAGCACAGGAAAGACCCGCCCCCAAAATTCAATTGCATTCCACCAGGTTCCTCCCATGACATGTGGGAATTTCAGGAATTACACTACAAGATATTTGGGTGGGGACACAGTCAAACCATATCAAGGAGTATACATCAAAAAAAGATTTCTAAAAATTGATAATTTTTGCAAATAGATGATGGCTGCATAGTTCTGTGCTATGTTATTCCCTGCACTTCAAAATATACTTAAGATTTCTGTAATAAGAAGTTTTATTAAATATATAAATAATTGGAAAAAATTCAGCAGCATATTTACAAGTTATCTCTATGTGGTGAGATTGGGAATGATCTACTTCTTTAATTTTTGTGTGCCTGAATTAGTCAGATGATTTTTTTTTTTTTTTTTTTTTTTTTTTTTTTTTTTTGAGATAGAGTCGCTCTGTTGCCCAGGCCAGAGTACAGTGGCGTGATCCCAGTTCACTGCAATCTCTGCCTCCTGGGTTCAAGCAATTCTCCAGCCTCAGCCTCCTGAGCAGCTGGGATTACAGGCATGCACCACCACGCATGGCTAATATTTGTATTTTTAATAGAGACGATATTTTGTCATGTTGGCCAGGCTGGTCTCAAACTCTTGACCTCAGGTGAATCACCAGCCTCAGCCTCCTCAAGTGCTGGGATTACAGGTGTGAGCCACTGTACCCGGCCCATCAGATGATTCTTTAATTAAAATATTTGCGGAAAAAATATAAAGTTGAATTTTCTCTTTAAATCTAAAATTTTCTGACCCAATCTTTTATCAGTCCACTATGCTAGCTCACGCACTTCCACACCAACTATATTTTTACCTCACTAATCTTCTCCATTCTTCAAACACTACTTTCTCCTCATACATCTCAGCTGTTGTCACTTTCCTCTCAATCCAGATAATATTGAGTGCATCAATCACTCATGTAGGCTATCAGCAACTCCTTTGCAACACTGTTCTTCCGTCCCATCCACCTGGCAAAACCCCAACCACTGGATCAACCAGACTAGCCGCCTTCTCAATACCAAAACTGCTGAATGTTCACTTTCTGGATTTATGGTCTCTAACCTCAAGCGGGCTCAGAAAATATACTAGGAAGTTCTCTATTCAGATCTTCTTCCCATTTTTCACAGCGACTTTTACATGCGGGCTTATCTGCAGGGAGCAAAGCAATAGAGAAAATTGCTCCAGTTACTGCCCCTCACCTATAATCCTAATCTGCAAATTTTAGTCCATTTTGTGCTGCTACAACAAAATACCTGAGACTGCATAATTTATAAAGAATAGAAATTTATTGTCTCACAGTTCTGGAGGCAGGGACGTTGGAGGTCAAGGCACCAGCAAGTTTACTGTCTGGTGAGAGCTGCTCTCTGCTTCCAACATGGTGCCATGTTGTTCCATCCAGAGGAGGGAAGAAGTGCTGTGTCCCCTCACAAGGCAGAACACAGAAGGGCTAAAGAGCAGAAAGCTTCCTGAAGCTGCTCTTATAAGGGTCTTAATTCCATTCGTGAGGGAGGAATGGCTTTATGGCCTAATCACCTCTTAAAAGCCCCATCTCTGGCTGAATGCAATGACTCACACCTGTAATCCCAGCACGTTGAGAGGCCACAGCAGGTGGATCACCTGAGGTCAGTAGTTCAAGACGAGTCTGGTCAACATGAATAAACCCTGTCTCTACTAGAAGTACAAAATTAGCTGGGTGTGGTGGCAGGTGCCTGTAATCCCAGCTATTCGGGAGACTGAGGCAGGAGAATTGCGTGAACCTGGGAGATGGAGATTGCAGTGAGCTGATCGCCCCACTGCACTCCAGCCTGGGCATCAGAGGAAGACTCCATCTCAAAAATAAATAAATAAATAAATAAATATTATATAGGCAAGAAACTCGTTCATTATTTGATCTGTATTTTTATAATTGGCACATATATATTACTATACTGTCCACAACTCTTGTCTGCACATGATAGAAAACTAGTAGTGACTCAGACAAATGAAGTTTTTTTTTTTTTTTTTTCATATAAGGAGTTTGTAGTTAGCGAATACTGGCATCAAGGTCCAGGCCAATGTTCTGAGATGCTCTTTGCATATACTTCATGACTAAAAATAGCTGCCAGAGCTCTGGACATTAAGTCTGCTTTCAAGAGAGGAAAAAGAAAAAACAGAAGAGGTGGTGTTGGCCATATCTGTCTCTTTCAGGAGGAAATAAAAGTCTTTCCCACTATGCACCAACAGGCTTCTGTTTATGTACCAGCAGCCAGAATTGCCTACAAAGAAGATTAAGACAGTCAGTATTTGGGAGGCTGAGGTGCCGGTTCATTTGAGGTCAAAAGTTTGAGACCAGCATGGCCAACATGATGAAACCCCATCTCTACTAAAAATACAAAAATTAGCCAGGAGTGGTGGCACATGCCTATAATCCCAGCTACTCTGGAGGCTGAGGCAGGAGAATCACTGGAACCCAGGAGGCAGAGGTTTCAGTGAGCCGAGATCTCGCTACTACACTCCAGCCTGGGAGACAGAGCGAGACTCCATCTCAAAAAAGAAAGGGTCAGTATTTTAGGCTTTCCCAGCCTCTGTGGTAGAGACCACGATGAACTGTGTCTACCACAAAATTGCAGGTGTAATCAACCCTAAACCATTGTGTTCCTTGGAGAATTAAGGTCTTTCTGGGACACATATATAGGAGGAAGCAATCTGGCATCATTTTCTTTTGTAATCTTATGCTTAAACTCTACTAGTGCTTAAAGCATCTGTTCGCTTTTTATTTTATTTGTATACTTTTTTTGCCTTTGTATTTTGTTTTGTTTTTTGTTTTTGAAACAAAGCCTCATTCAGTTGCCCAAGCTGGAGTACCGTGGCAAGATCTCAGTTCACTGCAGCCTTGACCTCCTGGGCTCAAGAGATCCTCCCACTTAAGCCCTCCGCAAGTAGCTAGGATTACAGGCATGTACCACCATACCCAGCTAATTTTTGTTTATTTTTTGTAGCGATGAGATCTCAGTATGTTGACCAGCAAGCTGGTCTTGAACTCCTGAGCTTAAGCAATATTCCTGCCTCAGCCTCCCAAAGTGGTTGGATTACAGTTATGAGCCACTTCACCCGGCCTACTCTTTTTTTTTTTTTTTTGAGAGATGGGGGGGGTCTCACTATGTTGCCCAAGGTGGTCTCAAATTCCTGACCTTAAGCGATCCTCCTGCCTTGGCCTCCCAAACTGCTGGAATTACAGGTGCTAGCCACCTTGCCTGGCCTGATTTATTTAGAGATGTAGTTCACTTTAAATTTTACTAGAAGGAGGTCAGACGCAGTGACTCACACCTGTAATCCCAGCACTTTGGGAGGCAAAGGCAGGTGGACCACTTCAAGTCAGCCTGGCCAACATGGTGAAACCCGTCTCTACTAAAATTACAAAAATTAGCCAGGCATGGTGGAAGGTGCCTCTAATCCCAGCTACTTGGGAGGCTGAGGCAGGAGAATCACTTAAACCTGGGAGGTGGAGGTTGCAGTGAGCCAAGATCGTGCCACTGCACTTCAGCCTGGGTGACAGAGTGAGGCTCCTTCTCAAAAAATAATAATACTAAAATAAATTTTACTAGAAGGAAGCTAATACACTTATAGTCAAGTTTAATCTGTTGGACAAAGATTCTGGGTTCAGCACCACATATTTGTGTCACATCATGGAACTGCTCCTCTTTGGAACCCTGTGGCAAAATTAAATTATGTTTTGTAATTCATATTTTCTTAAATAAAAATTATAAAAACAAGAAGACTAAACTATAAAGATAGAAGGTTAGGATAGTGTAATAACAAGATACAGGCCGGGCATGGTGGCTCACGCCTGTAATCCCAGCACTTTGGGAGGCCGAGGCGGGCGGATCACAAGGTCAAGAGATCAAGACCATTCCGGCTAACATGGTGAAACCCCGTCTCTACTAAAAAATACAAAAAATTAGCCAGGTGTGGTGGCGGGCACCTGTAGTCCCAGCTTCTCCGGAGGCTGAGCCAGGAGAGTGGCGTGAACCCGGGAGGCAGAGCTTGCAGTGAGCTGAGATCGCGCCACTGCACTTCAGCCTGTGCGACAGAGTGAGGCGCCATCTCAAAAAAAAAAAAAAAAAGATACAGCTTCCCATAATTAATTCAGATTGTAAAATTTGTTAATAATAATTTTAAAGAACTATAGAGATGGGAATCAGTGATCAAGGTGGTCATGTATTTAAGACCAATATTCATTTATTTTATATATATATATATATATATATTTTTTTTTTTTTTTTTTTTTTGAGACGGAGTCTCGCTCTGTCGCCCGGGCTGGAGTGCAGTGGCCAGATCTCAGCTCACTGCAAGCTCCGCCTCCTGGGTTTACACCATTCTCCTGCCTCAGCCTCCCAAGTAGCTGGGACTACAGGCGCCCGCCACCTCGCCCGGCTAGATTTTTGTATTTTTTTAGTAGAGACGGGGTTTCACCGTGTTACCTAGGATGGTCTTGATCTCCTGACCTCATGATCCGCCCGTCTCGGCCTCCCAAAGTGCTGGGATTACAGGCTTGAGCCACCGCGCCCGGCCAATATTATATTTTTAATAATAATGAATACCATAGTCTATTTTTAGTAATAACATAACAAAAACACCATCACCGTAAGGTATTCTTTATCTCTTCCCACCTTTCACGAACTAATTATGCAAACAAGCACTGAGAGCTCAATGTCCACCACTTCCATATTCTTTAACTGTCTTGTTTTTGTCTACAGTGTGACTTTATTTAGCATTTAGATTCTCACATGACATTGCATAACAAAATCAATTCCAGGTAAAATAAAAATTAATGTATAGAATGTGTTATAAAGAATAGTAATTTAGGCCAGGTGTGGTGGCTCACACCTGTAATCCCAACATTCTGGGAGGCCAAGGAGGGCGGATCGCTTGAGCTCAGGAGTTTGAGACCAGCCTGAGCAACATGGTGATACCCCATCTCTACCAAAAATAACAAAAATTTAGCTGGGCATGGTGGTGTGTGCCTGTAATCCCAGCTACTTGGGAGGCTGAGGTGGGAGGATTGCTTGAGCCTGGGAGGCAGAGGTTGCAGGGAGCCAAGATCACACCACTGCCCTCCAGCCTGGGTGAGAGAGTGAGACCCTGTCTCAAAAAAAACAAAAAGAAAGAAAAAAATAATAATTTGAAAGCCTTGGTTCTGATGCATGAATAAACAGATCAGTGGAACAAAATATAAACTATAGAAAGAGCTCCAAATGTACACAGAAAGTTAGTAGAGGATAAAGGCAACATATCCTCTATGTAGGGAAAAAGCAGATTTCTGATCAATGGTGGTGGGATGCTGGGAAGCCATCTGGAAAGAAATGAACTTGGCTCTCTTCCTCATTCCTTTTGCCAAAATAAACTTCACATGACTCAGAATTTTAAATGTAAAACTGAAATCTTAAAAGTAGTAGACAAAAACATAAATTAATTATGGTATGTGTCTAAATAAGATACAAATCCCGGAAGCTATAAAGGAAAAGATTCGTAAATGAACTACATAAATATTTAAATTTTTTCTTTATGGCCAAAAGTACCACAAACAAACTTAAATAATGAAATAGGGTAAAAAATAAAACATATAGGCAGAGTACTAATTATCTTGAAATACGGACATTCTTAATAAATAATTGCTTTGACTCAGCAATTCCAGTTTTGAAAATGTAACCATTGATATTTCTGCCTATGTACACAGACATATTTACAAAACTGTTCATTGCAGCATTATATGAAGCATAGTAGACTAGAGGCATCACTCTTTATCATCCTGAGTTATTCAGTAGAAAATCATGCAGCTATTTTTTTTTAATGGGCTACATGTACACATACTAATCTAGAAAGATATCACAGGTATACCAGTAAGAGAAAAAGAGCAGAAGAGAGTTTGAAACAGGTTATCATTGCTTAAAGGCTGTACGTGGGGGTATGAATTGATGAAAGAACAGACCTATTAGTATGTCTGGAGATCTGGGCTGGAAGGAAGTACCATTTGACTTTTTTTCATAAGCATCTAACATATGCGCATGTATTTCTGTTCAAACAAAAAATAATGTATATACAAAAATAACTTAATACTTACCAAATTTCTAAAGGGGAAGAATTATAAGAGTAAAGGCAACAGAAACAATCAGGAGGGAAAAGATTTTATCAATTTGACAACATAAAATTAAAACACCTAGGCCAGGTGTGGTGGCTCACACCTGTAATCCCGACACTTTGGGAGGCCAAGGCAGGAGGATCGCTTGAACCTAGGAGTGAATTCAAGACCAGCCTGGGCAACATAGGGAGAGTACATCTCTACAAAAAAAATTTTTTTTAATTAACTGGGCATGGTGGTGTGCACTGATAGTTTCAGCTACTCAGGAGGCTAAGATGGAAGGATCACTTGAACCCAGGAGATCGATGTTACAGCGAGCTATAATCATACCACTGCACTTCGGCTTGGGCAACAGAGACCCTGTCACAAAAAATAAATAAATTAATTTAATTTAATATAATTAATATGTTGCCAGGCATGGTGGTTCACGTCTGTAATCCCAGCACTTTGTGAGGCCATGGAGGTACATTGCTTGATCTCAGGAGTTGGAGATCAGCCTGGGCAACATGGCAAAACCCTGTTTCTACCAAAAATATAAAAATTAGCTGAGCATGATGGCACTTGCCTGTAGTCTCAGATACTCAGGAGGCTGAGGCTGGAGGATGGCTTGAGTCTGGGAGCCTGGAAGGTGGAGGTTGCAGGGAGCCGAGATTGTGCCACTGCACTCCAATCTGGGTGACAGAGTCAGATCTTGTCTCAAAAACAAACAAACAAAAAACCCCCCAAAAATTAAAACGTCTAAGCTAGCACAGCGACACAGGCCTATAGGCTCAGCTACTTGGGAAGTTAAGGCAGGAGGATCACTTGAGCCCAGGAGTTCAAAGCTGTAATGTGTGATAAATGCACCTATGAATAGTCACTGTACTCCAGCATGGGCAGCAAGGCAGGAAAGACTCTGTCTCTATTTGAAAAGCGGGGAAAAGAATAATCTAAGATAAAATTAACACAATAAAATACTACTTTTTTTTCTCTCAAATAAGCAAAGGTTTCCTAACACAATCACATTTAATGCTAGCATAGATAAAGGGATACCATCACCCTCATGCATGCTGGTGAAAATTTCACATTTAAGAAAGCAATTTGGTGCCAGGTGCAGTGGCTCATGCCTGTAATCCCAGCACTTTGGGAGGCCAAGGTGGGTGGATCACCTGAGGTCAGGAGTTCAAGACCAGCCTGGCCAACACGGTGAAACCCCGTCTCTACTAAAAATACAAAAAAATTAGCTGGGCGTGGTGGTACCTGCCTGTAATCCCAGCTACTTGGGAGGCTGAGGCAGGAGAATCGCTTGAACCCAGGAGGTGGATGTTGTAGTGAGCAGAGCTCACACCATTGCACTCCAGCCTGGGTGACAGAGCAAGATTCTGTCTCAAAAAGAAAAACAACAAAAAAAGCAATTTGGAGAACTGATTTCCTTTAAAATGAATTAGAAAAGCCTGTTGATCAAGGAAAGGCAAGTTTATTAGATGTACTGCAGTAAGGAAGAACATGATCTTGCCAGAATCCAGTAGTTTCTCAGAATGGGAAATTAGTACAGAATATTTTTAGGGTTTCATTCCCTGGGTTGGGTGATGTTTAAAGAAGGCCTTACCAAATGGGGGACTGTTGGGGATTGAGTATAGTTTATGGCATAACTTTGAATTGGTGGGTACAGTGTGGAAACTGAGTCTTGATTTGTAGGTGTGAGTCTTAATAAGTAAATTAATTTGTTGATTCATAGGATATTTCCTGCAGCGAGCAGCTGACTTGCTTTTACTTGCACTCAGTTGTTTTTGTTTTTGTTTTTGTTTTTTGTTTTGTTTTGTTTGACACAGGGTCTTGCTCTGCCGCCAAGGCTGAAGTGCAGTGGTGGGATCTGGGCTCACTACAGCCTCAACTGCCTAAGCTCAAGCAATCCCCCGACCTCAGCCTCCTGAGTATCCGGCACCAGAGATGTGCACCACCATGCCCCGCTTTTTTTTTTTTTTTTTCCTTTAAGAAATGAGGTCTCGGCTGGCTGCGGTGGCTCTGGCCTGTAATCTCAGCACTTTGGGAGGTCAAGGTGGGTGTCTACCCTGAGGTCAAGAGTTTGAAACCAGCCTGGCCAACATGGTGAAACCCCGTCTGTACTAAAAATACAAAATTAGCCAGGCATGGTGGTGCATGCCTGTAATCCCAGCTACTCAGAAGGCTGCAGCAGGAGAATCACTTGAACTCGGGAGGCAAAGGCTGCAGTGAGCCGAGATGGCACCATTGCACTCCAGGCTGGACAACAAGAGCGAAACTCCATCTCCAAAAAGAAAAAAGAAAAAGAAAGAAAAAAGGAAAAAGAAAAAGAAATGAGGTCTCACTATGTTGCTGAGGCTGGTCTCAAACTCCTGGGCTCAAGTGATCCTCCTGGGATTACAGGTATGAGCCATAGCCCCTGGCCTACTGTTCTCACTTTATTATTTATTTATGTATTTATTCATTCATTTTGAGACAGAGTTTTGCTCTGTCGCCCAGCCTGGAGTGCAGTGGCATGATCTCGGCTCTCTGTAACCTCTATCTTCCAGGTTCAAGTGATTCTCCTGCCTCAACCTCCAAAGTAGCTGGGATTATAGGCACCTGCTACCACGCCTGGCTAATTTTGTGTTTTCAGTTTCACCATGTTGGCCAGACTGGTCTCAAACTCCTGACCTCAAATGACCTGCTCGCCTCAGCCTCCCAAAGTGCTGGGATTACAGGCGTGAGCCACCATGCTTGGCCTCAATATTGGTCTCAATATTGTTTAGCAGAGAGAAGGGTGTATGCTTCACCCTAGAATTATTTAGTTCTGGGACAGGAAGCATGTTTGGTCCCAGAATTGTTTAACCTGGGGAAGAGAAAATATGCCTGCTCCCAGTACTGTTTAATAAAGGAACGGGGAAAAACTTGGATTGCGATTCTAACATCAAAAGCCTCAAACGTTCCTTTAAAAAAAAAAAAAAAAAAAAAAAAAAAGAGTATGTTTTTGTCATTTATTTCTACGGAAAAAAAAGAAAAAAAAAGAAAAAAAAAAACTCATATTACAGAGTTCTGGGATAAAGTTTATATACTCTCAGCTCAGGTTTTATCTAAATCACTTAATTATGGTAATGTGAGATAATGTACCTCTTTTGGGATTTCATACTGTCAGGCCTCTGAGCCCAAGCTAAGCCATCCTATCCCCTGTGACCTGCACGTATACATCCAGATGGCCTGAAGTAACTAAAGATCCACAAAAAAAGTGAAAATAGCCTTAACTGATGACATTCCACCATTGTGATTTGTTTCTGCCCCACCCTAACAGATCAATGTACTTTGTAATGTCCCCAACCCTTAAGAAGGTTCTTTGTAATCTCCCCACCCTTAAGAAGGTACTTTGTAATTCTCCCCACCCTTGAAAATGTACTTGGTGAGATTCACCCCCTGCCCGCAAAACATTGCTCTAACTCCACCGCCTATCCCAAAACCTGTAAGAAGTAATGATAATCCCACCACCCTTCGCTGACTCTCTTTTCAGACTCAGCTCACCTGCACCCAGGTGATTAAAAAGCTTTATTGCTCACACTAAAGCCTGTTTGGTGGTCTCTTCACATGGATGTGGGTGGCACATGCCAATGATGTAATCCATGAATTAAATTTTTTCAAATGAATAAAGAAATATTCTCCATATTCAAAATATTTATTACAATATTACACTGTATACTTTCTAGTATTTTTGGCCAGCCAGAGGGATGATATTCAACATATTTCAATAAGCAGCAGTGCATAGGCGTTGAACAAGCAGAATGTGAATCGGCTCTAACAAAACCAGTTTTAATATACTAACACACACCAGAAAAATTACCAACCTAGCTATTGCACAAGCAGACATCAAATCCACAAATCGATAAGAAGACCTCACCACCCACTACAGAATGGTAGTGAGCTTAACACAACAAAAATTTATTCCTCATTAATGCTACACTTTTTTTTTCCAATTTTATTTTATTTTTTTTGAGACAGAGTCTCATTCTGTCACCCAGGCTGGAGTGCAGTGGCAGGATCTCGGTTCACTGCAACCTCCGCCTTCCAGGGTTCAAGCGATTCTCCTGCCTCAGACTCCCAAGTAGCTGGGACTACAGACATGTACCACCACACCCGGCTAATTTTTGTATTTTCAGCAGAGATGGGGGTTTCACCATGTTGGCCAAGCTGGTCTCGAACTCCTGACCTCAGGGGATCTGACTGCCTCAACCTCCCAAAGTGCTGGGATTATGGGCGTGAGCCACCACACCCAGCCACTAATGCTACACTTCTACTGAGAGTTTATAGGGCTCTGCTGTGTCGCTCAGAACCCACAATGATAGAGCAGTCATTACCTGGAATAATGCCAATCACTGTGCAAAAATGAAACAAAGCCCTTGAGGTTCTCACATTAGCAATTACAGGTCACTTCTGCTCACAACTCATTTGTCAGAACTATTAGCTAGACCCCACACAAACACAAGAGGCCAGCAAGCACAATTTTATATGCCTGAAAGGGGTCAACAAAACATCCTGAATGGCAGTAGTGACTACCACAGGATACCTATCATTGTCTGATGGGTTCGTCCTGCCTGCTGCACAGACAAAACCAATTCACTGATACAACTACGGTATTGCAGTAAAGAAAGAATGTAATTAATGCAAGGTCAGCCAAACAGTAGGATGGGAGTTTTATTATTATTACTCACATCAGCCTCCTGGAGAACTCAGAGGCTAGGGATTTTATGGATAATTTGGCAGGCAGAGAGCTAGGGAATGGGTGCTGCTGATAGGTTGGAGATGAAATTATACAGGTGTGAGGCCAGGCGCAGTGGCTCACGCTTGTAATCTCAGCACTTTGAGAGGCCAAGGCAGGCTGATCATGAGGTCAGGAGTTCAAGACCAGCCTGGCCAACACACTGAAACCCCCGTCTCTACTAAAAATACAAAAATTAGCTGGGCGTGGCAATGGGTGCCTGTAATCCCAGCTACTTGGGAGGCTGAGGCAGGAGAATCACTTGAGCCCAGGAGGCAGAGGTTGCAGTGAGCCAAGATCGAGCCACTGCACTCCAGCCTGGGTGACAGAGCTAGACTCCATCTCAAAAAAAAAAAAAAAAAAGAAATTATACAGGTGTGGAACAAGTCCTTGTGAGCTGAGTCCATCATGAGTCATGGGTCTAGGTGGGGTTAGTCAGTGGCCAGAAAGCAAAACTCCGAAAAACATTTCAAAAGACCAATCTTAGGTTCTCCAATCCTGATGTTATATACAGGAGCAATTGGGCAAGTCACAAATCTTGTGACCTGCAGCCCCATGACTCCTGAGCTAGTAAAAGATTATAGAAACTATGCTTATCTTATCAGAATTCAGGACCCTCTCATAATCCTAATCTTGTGGGCTTTCATTAGTTTCACAAAGGCAGTTTGATTTTGGGAAGAGCTGTTAAAGCAAAGATGTTTGCTTTAAGGTTAAACTATAAACTAAATTCCTCCCAAAGTTAGCTTGGCCTATACCCAAAAATGGTCAAAACAGCTTGGAGGTCAGAAGCAAAATGGAGTCAACTGGGTCAGATGTCTTGCTGTTGTAATTTTGCAAAGGCAGTTTCAGCATCACTGCCAATCATTTAGGCTAGAAAAGGGAGTTAGAGAATTCATTGCTTAAATGTGTAGTCTTATCTGCTTCTCCTCATATGGGGCTGGGGGTCCAGGGAGGAAAGGTAGTAATGATTGACTTTGCTATTAGAATATTTGAATAAAAAGAATAGACTTCAATCTCAAGGAGAGCTGAGGAACAAGTGCAGTCAACTTGGGATAATGGCTTAATATTAAGTTTAAAACTATTGAGAAATCTTTGTGACACTTTATACTTCCATGAATTCTAAATATCTTTTGCACTATTTTCTCAAATGAACCAATTAATGTAGTGCTTGGCAACGGAGTAGAATCAATCTGGGCCAGGCACGGTGGCTCACGCCTGCAATCCCAGCACTTTGGGAGGCTGAGGCGGGCGGATCCTCTGAGGTCGGGAGTTTGAGACTAGCCTGACCAACACGGAGAAACCCCGTCTCTACTAAAAATACAAAAAAAATCAGCTGGGTGTGGTGGTGCATGCCTGTAATCCCAGCTACTCAGAAGGCTGAGGCAGGAGAATTGCTCAGAGACAGAAGAATCGCTCAAACCCAGGAGGCGGAGGTAGTGGTGAGCTGAGATCGTGCCATTGCACTCCAGCCTTGGCAACAAGAGTGAAACCCCGTCTCAAAAAAAAAAAAGTATCAATCTGTTCCTTGGTCAAGAATTCCTTCTCAACAAAGAGTGCAAGGAAGGCATATCAGGCACAGAAAAGCGTTATTTAATATCAGTGGGTTAGTCTGGGCATGGTGGCTCATTTACCCGTAACCCCAGCACTTTGGGAGGCCAAGGTGGGTGGATGACTTGAGGTCAGGAGTTCAAGATCAGCCTGACCAACATGGTGAAACCTTGTCTGCACTAGAAATACAAAAATTAGCTGGGCATAGTGGTAGGCACCTGTAGTCCTAGCTACTCAGGAGGCCGAGGCAGGAGAATCACTTGAACCCAGGAGCCGGAGGTTGCTGAGCTGAGATTGCGCCACTGCACTCCAGCCTGGAGAAAAGAGCAAGACTCTGTCTCAAAAAGTAATAATAATAAAAAATAAATCCATGAGTCAGTGGATGGAATAGAACTAATACTCATACTGTGCTGGTTAGAATAGAAGACCCTGTAGGAAATAAAGGCAAGAGAAAGTTAGATTGATTGAGATCAGCCACCAAAGAGCATCACCAGTGCCTTACTTTCTTGTGTATAACATTTTATTATAGGCCCCTTTCACCTCCTCCTGGGATTATCACAAAATATTTCTAGACATTGCATTTGCCTCCAATCTGCTTCTTTAAATGTTTTCTAATTATTAGGGCAATGTGTTCCTTAAATGTCACTTTCATTATATGAATCTGCAATTGTAATCTATGTTCATGCCTTCAGTCCCTTGACGGCACTATCTGTTTAGCATCATATTATCATTTACTTGGAATTTTACAAGTTAGTTAAGGCTACTATGAGGGATAATATTTACAAGTATTTTCTGAAAGTAGAAATAGGCTGGATACAGTGGGTCATGTCTTTAACCCCAGCATTTTGAGAGGAAAAGGCGGAAGGATCGATTGAGGCCATGAGTTCAAGACCAGCCTGGGCAGCATAGCACCAGGTGCAGTGGCTCACGCCTGTATTCCCAGCACTTTGGGAGGCTGAAGCGGGTGGATCACTTGAGGTCAAGAGTTCGAGATCAGCCTGGCCAACATGGCGAAACACCATCTCTACTAAAAACACAAAAATTACCTAGGTGTGGTGGTGCATGCCTGTAATCTCAGCTACTGGGGAGGCTGAGGCACAAGAATAGCATGAACTTGGGAGGCAGAGGTTGCAGTGAGCCGAGATCACACCACCACACTCCAGCCTAGGCAACAAAGCAAGACTATGTTTCAAAAAAAAAGACCACCCTGGGCAGCAGAGCAGGATTCTGTTTCTAAAAAATAAAATAAAATAAAATAAAAATGAAAATAAAACTTTTTTTGTTGTTGTTTTGAGACGGAGTCTCACTCTGTTTCCCAGGTTGGAGTGCAGTGGTATGATCTCAGCTCACTGCAACCTCTGCCTCCTGGGTTCCAGCCATTCTCCTGCCTCAGCCTCCTGAGTAGCTGGGATCATAGGCATGCACAACCATGCCTGGCTAATGTTTTGTATTTTTAATAGAGATGGAGTTTCACCATGTTGGCCAGGCTGGTCTCGAACTCCTGACCTCAGGTGACCCACCTGCCTCAGCCTCCCAAAGTGCTGGATTACAGGTGTGAGCCACTGCAGCCAGCTACCACCTGAAAAATTTTTTCAATTAGCCAGGCTGAGCACCATGGCTCACTCCCAGCACTTTGGGAGGCTAAGGCAGGAGTATTGCGTTGAGCCCAGGAGTTCTAGACCAGCCCAGGGAACATAGTGAGACCTCGTTTCTACAAATTTTTTTTAAAAAAACTTAGCCAGGCATGGTAGCACACTTCTGTAGTCCTAGCTATACAATGGGCAGAGGTGGGACGATTGCTTGAGTCCAGGAGGTTGAGGTGACAGTGAGTATGATTGCACCACCGCACTCCAGCCTGGGCAGCAAAGTGAGAAGCTGTCGTTAAAAGAAACAACAAAAAAGTGTAAATAGATAGTGTTCTAAATCACTGTAGAATGACTATAGTTAACAATAATGTATCATATAGTTTCAAATAGCTATAAGGAGGCTATTGAATGTTCATAACACAGAAATGATATACAGTTAACAATATGTGGCCAGGCACGGTGGCTCCGGTCTATGATCCCAGCACTTTGGGAGGCCAAGAAGGGTGGATCACAAGGTCAAGCGATCGAGACAATCCTGGCCAACATGGTGAAATCCCATCTCTACTAAAAATACACAAATTAGCTGGGTGTGGTAGCCTGCACTGTTTCAAAAACAACAACAAAATAATATGTATCATTTCTGTGTTGGGAATATTCAATAGCCTCCTTATAGCTATTTGTTAACAATATGTATCATGGCTGGGCGCGGTGGCTCAAGCCTGTAATCCCAGCACTTTGGGAGGCCGAGACGGGCGGATCACGAGGTCAGGAGATCGAGACCATCCTGGCTAACACGGTGAAACCCCGTCTCTACTAAAAAATATAAAAAAAAAATTAGCCGGGCGAGGTGGCGGGCGCCTGTAGTCCCAGCTACTCGGGAGGCTGAGGCAGGAGAATGGCGTGAACCCGGGAGGCGGAGCTTGCAGTGAGCTGAGATCCGGCCACAGCACTCCAGCCTGAGCGACAAAGCGAGACTCCGTCTCAAAAAAAAAAAAAAAAAAAAAAAAAAAAAAAAAAAACAATATGTATCATTTCTGTGTTGGAAACATCCATATAGTTAACAATATGTATCAATATGTATACTTAACAATATGTATCAGTATGTATAGTTAACAATAACTATTGATACATTTGTATCATATCATTTCAAATAGCTATAAGGAGGCTATTGAATGTTCCCAACACAGAAATGATACATGTTTGAGATGATGAATATGCTAATTACCCTGATCTGGTCACTATACATTATATGTATCAAAACATCACTAGGTAGCCCATGAATACGTACAATTATTGCCAATTGTTTTAAATGGTGGGGGTAGGGGAAATAATGACTATCATCAAAAAAACAAAAGATAACAAGTGTTGAAGAGGATGTGGAGAAAAAGGAACCTTTACACACTGTTGGTGGGAATGTAAATTAGCACAGCCATTATGGAAATCAGTATGGAGGCTCTTCCAAAAATTAGAAATAAAACTACCATATGATCTACCAATCCCACTATTGGGTATATATCCAAAGGAAATGAAATCAGTATGTGGAAGAGATATCTGACTCTCATGTTGGTTGCAGCACAATTCACAATAGCCAAGATAAGGAATTAACCTAAGTTTCCATCAACAGACAAATGAATGAAGAAAATGTGGTATCTGTGTACGATGGAGTACAATTCAGCTATAAAAAGGAATGAAATCCTGTCATCTTAGATGACAGGGATGAACCTGGAGAGCTTATGTTAAGTGAAATAAGCCAGGCACAGAAAGATAAATACCGTACGATCTCACTCATATGTGAAATCTAAAAATTTGTTTGCATAGAAGTAGAGAATACACCAGTGTTTCCCAAAGACTGGGGAAGGGAGGGTCTGGGGAGAGTAAGAATGAGATGAAGCAAAGACTCCTCTTAGGGGCCTGTTGGACACCCCCCAAGCATGGAAATAAAGGAAAATCTTGAGTTCCTTCAAGGGAAACTCCAGGCACCCAGCTATTCTTGAGAAGTAAATGAACTGGATAAGCAAGATGGTAATAGTAGCTTAAAGCAATAGCCAAGAAAGTTCAAGTCACAAAATGTTTGATTCCATATAAAATTTAAAGACAACATCTTAACATTTATCATTGAGTTGTTTTTCAGAAACCCAGACCCCCACCAAATAAAAAATGCTCTCTGCTGGCACATAGACCTCAGATAAGGGGGAATGGAGGACTGAACT
Source organism: Rhinopithecus roxellana (assembly GCF_007565055.1). Classification (NCBI taxonomy): domain Eukaryota; kingdom Metazoa; phylum Chordata; class Mammalia; order Primates; family Cercopithecidae; genus Rhinopithecus; species Rhinopithecus roxellana. The sequence goes on along the minus strand of NC_044554.1, from coordinate 54,745,205 downwards.
CTGACAGCCATTCTTCATTTGAACTTCTTTCTGAGAGACCTGAAGGAAGTCAAACCCACAGGCTGCATCTAAGATTCTTTTCTGTGGACCCGAAGCCTTTAGATAAAGCTTCCCTTCCTTCCTTCCTTCCTTAACCAGTTGCAAATCGAACAATCTTTGAATCTACGTATGACTTGTAAGTAGCCCCCCAACCCACCCCTGCCATATGGTTTGGGTCTGTGTCCCCAACCAAATCTCATGTCAAATTGTAATCCCAGTGTTGGAGATGGGGCCTGGTGGGAGGTGATTGGATCATGGGGGCAGATTTCCCTTTTGGTGCTGTTCTTAGGATAGTGAGTGAGTTATCATGAGGTCTGGTTGTTTCAAAGTGTGCAGCACCTCCTCCACCCACTTCCCCCAGCTCTGGCCATGTGAAGACGTGCTGCCTGCTTCCCCTTTGCCTTTGCCATGATTCTAAGTTTCCTGAGGCCTCTCCAGTCATGCTTCCTGTATAGCCTGCTGACTGTGAGCCATTTAAACCTCTTCTTTATAAATTACCCAGTCCCAGGTACTTCTTTATAGCAGTGCGACAACGAACTAATACACCTGCCTTTAAGATATCCCACCACTTTAGGCCAAACCAAAGTATTACCTCCATGCATTGATTTACAATTTTGCCTGTAATGTCTGCTTTCCTGAACTGTATCCCACCATTAAAAATCCTTGCATGTGCATACAGCACGGTGGCTCATCCCTGTAATCCTAGCACTTTGAGGCAGGTGGATCACCTGAGGTCGGGAGTTCAAGACCAGCCTGGCCAACATGGTGAAACCCCGTCTCTACTAAAAATACAAAAATTAGCCAGGCATGGTGGCGCATACTTCTAATCCCAGCTACTTGGGAGGCTGAGGCAGGAGAATCAGAGGCGAAGGTTGCAGTGAGCCGAGATGGCACCATTGCACTCCAGCCTGGATGACAGAGTGAGACTCTGTTTTGAAGAAACAAAACCCTTGTTTGTAAGCCTTTGGAGAGGTCAGGCCTTAAGCCTGAGCTGCCTGATTCTCTTTGTTTGGTGCCCTGCTAATAAACACTCTCCTTTCTCCCACTGCAAAACCTCAGTGTGGATGCTTGGCCTTAGCACACCCAGCAAGCAGACCCCAGTTCAGTTCAGTAACAGCGAGAGAATGGTCAACAAGTAGGAAGTTGTAATTAGGAAGAAAAAGTTGTGGTGTTCTGCACATAGAGTGCCTATAGTTACCGATAAATGTATTGCATATTTCAAAATAGCTGGAAGAGAAAATTTTGAATGTTCTCACTACAAAGAAATTATAATATCTGAGTGGAGAGATATGCTTAATTACTTTGATGTGATCATCACACAATGTATGCATGTGTATATATAAAACATCACATTGTACTAAACAGATATGTACAGTTATTATATGTAAATTAAAAAGTTTTTAAATAAAAAATAATGGAAATATAAAAGTTATCCACAGTTATATTATTTCTATAGAAACAATTCTTTTTCTTCTTCCTCCTCCTTTTCTTTTCTTTTTTTTTTTTTTTTTTTTTTTAGACAGGATCTCACTCTCCCAGAATGGAGTGCACTGGTACAATCATAGCTCAATGCCTGGACTTCCCAGGCTCAAATGATCCTCCCACCTCAGTCTCTCAAGTAGCTGGGGACCACAGGTGCCCACCAACACACCTGGCTGTTTTTGGGTTCTTTCTTTTTCCTAGTTAGGGTTTCAACTCCTGAGCTCAAGCAATCCACCCACCTCAGCCGCCTGGAGTGCTGGGATTTCAGGTGTGAGCCACCATGCCCCGCCGTAACAATTCTCGAACAAGGCACTTAATCTCTCAAAACTTAAATTTTTTTAAAAAAAAGTTAAATTTCTTATTTCTTTAGAGACATGGTCTTCGTATGTTGCCTAGGCTGCTCTGAAGCTCCAATGATCCTCCCACCTCAGCCTGCCAAAATGCTGGGGTTACAGGCATGGGCCACCGCGCCTGGCCAAAACTTCAATTTTTTAAAAATCTGGCTCAAGTCCTAGAAGAGTCGCTAAAAAATCAAACAAACAAGAATCTATAAAATGTAGGCAATTTTTTTTTTCTGAGAAATAAATACATAAAAAGCATTTAGTAAAGTGCCAGGCATACAGTAATAGTCCCCACAAAAGTTTATTTAATTTTATTTATTTAAAAATTTAGACCCCTTTCTACAAAAAATAAAAATAATTAGCCGGGCATGGAGGCACATGCCTGTGGTCCTAGCTACCTGGGAGGCTGAAGTAGGAGAATCGCTTGAACTCAGGAGGTTGAAGCTGCAGTGAGCCGTGATCGCACCACTGCACTCCAGCCTGAGCAACAGAGCAAGACCTTGTCTCGGAAAAAAAAAGTAATTACTGACTACCATCTGCATAAAATTTATATAACAAATTGAGAATAAAACTTAAGAAAAAATCAACTAAGTATCAAATAATTACTTTCTTAACACTTAAACTGCCTAATCTAATGACAGTCTAAAGCCAACGAAAAAACTGATTTTGCTCCTGATTCTTGGATTCCCATTAAGTGAGGTCTATCTGCAAGACAAGGTTAAAAGTTCCTCTTAACTAGAACCTTACAAGTGATCATGCTTCACCTCAGGTGGTTCCCTTCCAATCCATGTTCTGCCCATTTTCCTTCCCTTTGCACTTAAACACTTTTAGCACCCTATAGCTTCCTGGATCCAAATTACACTCTTAAATTGCCATTTAAAAACCGCTCTTCCTTAGAGCAAAAGGAGAGTATATTACAAAAGCAAAGATCACAGCTATATCCAGCCTAGGTCTACAACCTATGATTGTCCCCTTTCAATGCTGAGAAGGTTGTCGTGGCAACCGGCTTTACTAACTTGCTCTATTTCTCTCTCCTAAAGCCTTTGAAGTGAGCCCCTCCTCCTTCCCAGCCTTTGAAGTGATTCTGAATAGAATACTAAAGATTACCTATTAACTGGCCTAGCAGATTTTGATCACCCCAGAAACACCTGGGGCATTTTCTTGAGCCACAGGCACAGCACAGGCACAAGGCTTCATGTGATTACAGCCCAACCTGCTAGTGTAATTATTAATAACTAATCAAGCAATTAATATTTCTTGAACCTTTCCTATATCCTGGGCACTTTGATGGGTTCTACAAATATAAGAGTGAAATCCAGTCTCTGACCTCCATAGTTTCAATCTAGTGCCATCTAATCCTCTAACCTGCAGTCTCCAAGGTAATAGCCATGGCCACACATGGCCATCAAGCCTTTCAAATGTGACTGGTCCAAAGTGAAATGTACCATAATGAAAAATATTCATTGGAGCCAGGTGCAGTGGAATGCGTCTGTAGTCCAAGCTACCGGGGAGGCTGAGGAAGGAGGATTGATTGATGCCAGGAGCTGGAGATCAGCCTGGGCAACACAGTGAACCCCATGTCTACAAAAAAAAATTAAAAAAAAAAAAAAAAAACACTTAGCTGGTGCATGGCTATAGTTCCAGCTACTCAGGAGGTTAAGGCAGGAAGGTTATTTCAGCCTAGGAGTTTGAGGCTGCAGTAAGCTATGATCATGCCACTGCATTCCAGCCTGGGTAAGAGTGAGACCCTATCAGCGGGGTGTTGTGACTTATACCTGTAATCCCAGTACTTTGGGAGGCCAAGGTGAGTGGATCACTTGAGATCAGGAGTTCGAGACCAGCCTGTCAACATGGAGACACCCTGTCTCTACTAAAAATACAAAAATCAGCCAGGCATAGTGGCAGGCGCCTGTAATCCCAGTTACTCGGGAGGCTGAGGCAGGAGAATCACTTGAACCCAGTACACGGAGGTTGCAGTGAGCCAAGATTGTGCCACTGTACTCCAGCCTGGGTGACAGAGCGAGACTCCATCTAAAGAAAAAAGAAAGAGAAAAAGAAAAGAAAGAAAGAAAAAGTTAATCCACAGATTGGGAGAATATATTTGTAAATCACCTATCTGATAAGGACCTCATATACAGACTATATAAAAGAAATTTTATGATTCAATAATAAAAAGACAATCAAATTTTAAAATGGTCAAAGGATCTAAAAGACATTTTTCTAAAGAAATGGCCAATAAGCACATGAAAGGCTGTTCAACATCATTAGCCATCAGGAAAATGCAAATCAAAACCATGTTATGCCCAGACCGTTTATTCCCCGAAGAAGACCACCAGAGTCCAGAGTCAAAGCCAAGCAGCAAGGATCTTTAATGCAAGTTCGAACTTGGTCCCTCCATTCTACAACATACAAGAGGGCCCCGAATGATGCATGTGCCCGCTTTTTATAGCCTGATGCATACAGGATATGTAAGGTTACAGAAGTACAAAGGAATTCTTTTGGTTGCAGCATCACAACTGGTAATTGGTTAATATTTTAAGTTATACAATTAACAGTTTTCTATTTGTTCCCGCGCATTTAGTAAAACTACAAATGGTTGTGACCTTATCAGGGGCTCTCTAGGTGGTGTTTCTGAGATGTGTGTGTGGGGGGGAATGTGTTTGTGTTGGGCTCAGGAAGTTGGGACAAAATAGAGGATTGTGTTTGTATTGGGCCCAGGACTAAGATATGTGGCAGACACTGGTAATTACAGCAGGACAGAGACTTTCACAACATTTGTCCTTACAATGTCTGGAGTCTATAGATAACCTAATCAGTTAGGTCCTGGGTCGATCTTTAACTAGGCTCAGGGCGCCGCCCGGGCTGTCAGGGCGCCGCCCGGGCTGTTTGCCTGTGGACTTCATTTCTGCCTTTTAGTTTTTTTCATTTAATCTCTTTCAACCACAAGGAGATGCTACTTCACACCCACTAGGAAAGATGGCCTATAATATAAAAGACAAATAGTAGCAAGTGTTGGAGAGGGTGTAAGAAACTGGAACCCTAATACATTGCTGGTGGGATGTGTTTTGGACAGTAGGTCTGGCAATTCCTCAAAACCATAAACATAAACTTACCATAGGATCACACAATTTTATTGTTAGTAGAGACCCGAGAGAACTAAGAGTGTATATCCACACGAAACTTGTATACAAATGTTTACAGCAGCAATATGAATGATAGCAGAAAATGAAACAACGTAAATGTGCATTAGTTGGTGAACAGAGTAGTAAAATGTGGTCTATCTATATAATAAAAAAATTATTTGACAATAAAAATAAATTAAATACTACCGATATGTGCTACATTGAAACTTGAAAACATCAAATGCTAAGTAAAAGAAGCCAGTCACATAAGATTACATATTGTAAGATTCCACGTACATGAAATGTTTAGTATAAGTGAATCTATAGGGACAAAAAATAGATTAGTGACAGTCTAGGGTTGGTGGGACTAGAGACAAATGGAATGGCGGTGGAAGGGTTTGGGGGTTCTGAAATTGTACTGTTGGTTGTACAACTCTGTAAATACACTAAAAATATTAAATTGTATATTTTCAATGGGTAAATTGTATGGTATGTCAATTTCATCTGAATAAAGTTGTTAAAATATAATCAAGGTATTTCTAATAAAAAGTGAAAGTCAATTGCCACTCTGTCCTCAGCAATCATCTAAAACACTGTCTTAGTCCATTTGTGCTGCAATAACAAAATACCTGAGGCTGGGTAATTCAGAAAGAACATAAATTTATTCCTTACAGTTCCAGACGCTGAGAAGTCCAAGATCAGGGCACTGGCAGGTTCGGTGTCTAGTGATGGCTCTGTCTCAGTTTCCAAGATGGCACCTCAAATGCTGTGTCTTCATATGGCATAAAGGAGGGTGAGGCAAAGGCCTATGTTGTTCCCTCCAGTCCTTTTAAAGGTTGTTAATCCCACTTATGAGGGCTCAAGAACAGACTGGGAAACATAGTGAAACCCCATCTCTACAAAAATTAAAAAAATAATAATAATAATAAGCCAGGCATGTGTCTGTAGTCCTAACTACTCAGGAGGCTGAAGTGGGAGGATTGTTTGAACCCAGGAGTCCAAGGCTGCAGTGAGCTATGATCATGCCACTGCACTCCAGCCTGGATGACTTAATCTCCAGGACTTCATCACCTCCAAAAAGGCATTATCTCTTAATGTTATCGCGTTGGAGATTAAGTTTCAATATGTGATTTTTTTTTTTGTTTTGTTTTGTTTTTTGAGACAGGGTCTCACTCTCTTGATGAGGTTAGAGTACAATGGCATGATTATAGCTCATTGTAGACTCCAACCCCTGAGTTCAAGTGATCCTCCTGTTTCAGCCTCTCAAGTAGCTGATACCGGCCCATGAAACCACACCTGGCTAATTTTTGATTTTTTTTTTTTTTTTTTTTTGTAGAGACGGGGTCTCTCCGTGTTGCCTAGGCTTCTCTTGAACACTTGGCTTCAAGTGATCCTCCTGCCTTGGCCTCCCAAAGTTTGGGATTACAGGTGTGAGCCACTGCTCCCAGCCCACATGAATTTTGCAGGACACCTTCAAACTATGGCAAACAGGGACTTGGCAAATTGACAAATTTTATGCATTTTTCGATATCAAAAAGCACAAACTCGATGGAGCTTTAGGAGCCTTCTCTATTCCATGCTGCACTACATACTAATCAGATTTGGCATTCAAGATATATTGTTTTGCCATTCCAGCTACATGTTCTTAAATATACCAAAAAATAAAAAGTGATTAGAAAGTAATATGGAAAAATGTTCACAGCAATAATCTCTCTGGATGGTGGGACTTTTATCCTGAACTTTCCTAACTTTGAGCAGCATGTATTCGTTTATAATCAGTAAAAAAAATTATCTTTAAAATAGAAAGGCATATTCCTATCTTACTGGGGAGCAGTGTGGTAGTAGTGATTAACCAATATTCATAATGTGTTATCCCTTGGGTCCTGGGGGCCTAAAATAAGTAAAATTTCAAAATTTTATAATAGGAGATAGCGGAATTTGTCATCACTTTCTGAGGAACAGTGTTAGGTATCTGTGAAGTCCACAGAGCAATCTTTTTTTTTTTCTTTCAGACAGAGTCTCACTCTGTCACCAAGGCTGGAGTGCAGTGGCATGATCATAGCTCACTGCAGCCTTGGACTCCTGGGTTCAGGTGATCCTCCCACCTCAGCCTCCTGAGTAGATAGGACTACAGGCACACATCACCATGCCTAGCTAATTTTTTTAAAAGTTTTTTGTGGAGACAGGGTCTCACTATGTTGCCCAGGCTGCTCTAGAGCTCTTGGCCTAAAGCAATCTTCCTGCCTCAGCCTCCCAAAGCACTGGGATTATAGGCATGGGCCATCACACCCAAACCACAGAGCAATCTTCTTTCTCAACATTGCTATCACAACTACTGAACATGGCCATCAGGGTAGGCTATACTGGGCTGAAGCAATGCAGAATATGCCACGTGTCACTCTGGCATAAGGATTGTTTTGTGCTAAAGGAAATTGAGAATCAACAAATTCAGGAAGAGTTTTGTTCCCACCTTCTGCCTAAAAGCAGGCCATAAATTTTTCTGTAATGAAAGTGTCACAGACACACACACACACACACACACACACACAAATTCCCCCTTACCCCTCAACCAGACCAGGGAGAGAAGAGCCACTCTTATCCTCAAGACCAGGAGTTGACGCCAAGATGAGTTTGCATAAACAGGTCTTACTCAAGTAGCCCTTATCTTCCATTAATTCCTCCAGATGTTTCCTAGTCTTTTCTCCACAAATGATCATCCTTTCAACCCAAACCCTCTTTCCATTGTTAAAAGGGTATATGAGTCCCTGAGTCTAATCTCTTCTTTGAGTTTCACCTCTTTTCTCTGAACTCGTGTACACAGAAATACTAATGCAAATTGGGTATTTTCTCCTGTTAATCTGTCTTCTGTCGGTTTAATTCACATACCTCCAGTTACAGAAATGAAGAAGATAGAGGCAAAGTTTTTTCTCCCTGACATTTCTTGATTTTTAAAAATTATTAAATAATCTTCTTTATGTAAAAATGTTTTAAGAACTAAAAATTTATTAGTATTGTTTTATTGCTTTTATTTGTCAAGTATTGTGTAAAATTTACTAAGTTTTTATGTATTCCTTTTCTCCCTCAACTAGAATCCAAGTTTGAGGGAAAGGCTATGTCCTAATATAATGAGTGTTCAAATTCCCCTAAAATAGACCTTTTGAGGAAAGGGGAAAAATAAAATAAAATAAAATAAAATAAAATAAAATAAAATAAAATAAAATAAAATAGTCCTTCAGATAGTGAAGGTAATCAATAAGCAGGTTTTAGATTTCTCTGTTATAAAACATTTTTTAGCAACAAAAAAACATGCATTGTTGGTTGCTTTACATAAATGTCTCTAACAACTTCTTTGTGCTTAGCTACTAATCCGCATATTTATAGCCCATTTTATTCTATGCCATATCGCCATGTTTACAAATCAACCTTTGGTTTTTATAGCCTATTTTATAGTTGCCTTTAAAATTTTGGTCTTTTATAAAAGTCATCCTATATTCTAAAAACCAAAATGACTTATGTTTGAGTTACAAATGTGTTTTAATGTATGAAAAGTCTTTCTTGCATCTTATATTTCCATATCATATTTACTCAAGCTTGGATTTGAGTAGTTCTTATGATTTCTTTTTTAGCAGAATTTTGCAGCTATTAAAATTAAAAAGCAAACTTTCAGTTTGAAATTAAACATTGATCTTATGGAATGTATTTAATAGTAATCAAATATCTGTAAGCAAATGTTCCTCATAATTAAAGTATGCTGTTCTAAATCTTATCTGTTCTTGGGCAATCTCACCACATATGAAAAAGATTACCTTTTGTTGTGTCTTCACACTCCTGGATAATTGGATTAGTTGAAGGGTACATACATGTGAAGTAGTCCTACATTCTCTATCACTATACTGAGTTGAAAGACTCTTTCATGTTTCTTGTAAATATCAGAACCAAATAAGATGGAATTTTTTTATCACCTCCTTTGTCGTTTCTTTCCTTCCTTTCCTTCCTTTCCCCACCCCCACCAGTCTATCCCCAGTCATCTCTTCTTTCAAACTGTATTCAGATTAAGAGTCAATCATATAGCTTTCCTGCATACAAGGTTTTAATGATTCATCCGTTGCCTGAATAAAGCCTGATGTCGATACTAAAAGGAGACGCATGGTGAAGAATAGAGTATTGGCTACTGTCTGGTTTGTCAAGGTGACATTTCCCTTGTTGAAGTCATCATTTTTGTGGTAGGTCTTCATTTGAATTATGTTTGTCAATTTGCTAAGAGCACAGGCTCTCATTAAAGTAACAGAAGACTGACATATAAACAACAATACTGCTATGGTCTGAATAGTTGTGTCTGTCAAAATTCTTGTGTTGAAACCTAACCCTCAAGGTGATGTTATTAAGAGGAGTGACTAAGTCAGGAGGGCAGAGCCCTCATGGATGGAATTAATGCCCTTATGTAAAAAACGGCCTCAGGAAATTCAGTCCCTTCTACCATGTGAGGATGCAGCATAAAGATACCATCCATGAGAAAACTGGCCTTCATCACACACAGAGCCTGCCACTGCCTTGATCTCAGACTTCCCAGGCTCTAGAACTGTGAGATAGAAATTTCATCATTTATAAGCCACCCAGTTTTAAGACATTTTGTTATACCAGCCTGAACAGACTAAGACAAACACCAATGTATGTTGGCCAGGCACAGTGGCTCATGCCTGAAATACCAGCGCTTTGAGAGGCAAAGGTGGGATGACCGCTTGAGCCCAGTTCGAGGAGGCCAGCCTGGGTAACATGGCAAGACCCTGTCAAAGGAAAGGGAAGGGGAGAGAGAGGAGGGGAGGGGAGGAGGGGAGGGGAGGAGAGGAGGGTAGGAGGGGAAGGGAGGAGAGGAGGGGTAGGAGGGGAAGGGGAGAGGAGGAGAAGGGGAGGGGAGGGAGGGGAGGGGAAGGGGAGGGAGGGGAGGGGAAGGGGAGGGAGGGGAGGGGAAGGGGAAGGGGAGGAAGGGGAGGGAAAGGGGAGGTGAGGGGAAGGGGAGGGAGGGGAAGGGGAAGGGGAGGGGAGGGGAGGGGAAGGGGAGGGGAAGGGGAGGGAGGGGAAGGGGAAGGGGAGGGAGGGGAGGGGAAGGGGAAGGGGAGGGAAGGGGAGGGAAAGGGGAGGTGAGGGGAAGGGGAGGGGGAGGGGAAGGGGAAGGGGAGGGGGAGGGGAGGGGAAGGGGAGGGGAAGGGGAGGGGAGGGGAAGGGGAAGGGGATGGGAGGGGAGGGGAAGGGGAGGGGAGGGGAGGGGAGGGGAAGGGGAGGGGAGGGGAAGGGGAGGGGAGGGGAAGGGGAAGAGGGAGGGGAGGGGAGGGGAAGGGGATGGGAGGGGAAGGGGAAGAGGAAGGGGAGGGGAGGGGAAGGGGAGGGGAAGGGGAGGGGAAGGGGAGGGGAAGGGGAGGGGAAGGGGAGGGGAGGGGAGGGGAAGGGGAAGGGGAGGGGAAGGGGAGGGGAGGGGAGGGGAAGGGGAAGGGGAGGGGAAGGGGAAGAGGAAGGGGAGGGGAAGGGGAGGGGATGGGGAGGGGAAGGGGAGGGGAAAGGAAGAATTTTTGTTGTTGTTAGAACAACTCAGCAAAATAAAATTCCTGTTTGTCGTTGGACAACATTGTTTTATACATACATCAAACAGGCCAATAATAATAATAATAATAATAATAATAATAAACAGCAACTTCATAGGCAAAAAAGGGAAAAAAGAAACCTTTTATCTTTGGCCTTTTTAACCATCTCATACAAACCAACCACTTGTGGTACAGCTAAGTACATACCCAAAAAAGTTACTGGAATGCTTGTGTTAGATATGAGTTCTAAATTTCTTTTCAAATAATTACTATGACAGGATGTTCAATTCTTTGCCTTCTACTTCCTCGTAAAGCAACCTTTTTCGATTACCTACTCCACTCTAACTCATTCCAATTGCCTACTCCACCCTGACTCATTCTGATCACCTGCTCCACCCTACATTCCAATCACCTGCTCCACCCTCACTCATTCCAATTACCTGCTACCTGCTCTGCCCTGACTCCCGCCAAAGCACTCACCCCATCATTCTCTTTAAATTAGCCAGTCGGAATCAGTTTAGCCTGTGCAGTCTAACCCCAGCCAACAGGGGAACAACACAGCAACAGGGGCCACGTGCGTCATCGGTAAGAACCCCTTCCCCTCCCTTGTCCAAGTGTGCGCGCATCATTTTTCCTTTCTGTAAGGGCGCACCCTTCTGTATGGAAATAACTTGCCTTGCTGAGAATTAAAAAGAAAATTTTGTATTTGAGTGCTATTCCTTTTGTGGCACCGAAACTTTGTATATAACACTTGGAATGAGATTGTTTTTCTGTTGTCGTTTTTGCTTTTTTTTTTTTTTTTTTACAAGTTTTTTTTTTTTTTCCTCTCTCCTTTGAGATTATAATGAACATGGTCACACCACAAGTAAAGTCAGGAATAGAACAGAGAACGCTCTGAAGGCTAGTTTGGTCATTCGAGATCATTAAAAATGGCTGACCCTAACCATCTGTACAAAAATATAAAATGTAAATAAAAAATACGAACAAATTTCCTTTTTAAAGTACATTTAAGAAAAAAAGCAGGGCCTCTGAAGTTTTGGGTTTTTCCTCCTCTGTTGCAAATTCTCATGGTTTGGGTTGGGTGGTGGAGAGCGTGTGTCGTCTGCGGGTGGCACTGCCCGCGGTGGGCGGTGGGTGGCGGGTGGCGGGCGGTGGGGGGGCCTCTCTACTCGAAGGTGACCACGTTTAGATTCTGAGACGGGAAGTGGAGGGTGAATAGGTCACGGCGGCTTTTTTTTTTTTTTTTTTGCAGTTTAACTTTTCCTTTTCTGCTGTCTGGTCATCCCGGTGGGTCTTCTGCTTCTTGATATCGACGTCGTCATCCTCATCGTCCTCAGCTGCCCGCTTGCCCGTAACCGACTCAGTTTCCCCGTCTTCATCTCCATCCTCTTCCTCAGCGTCACCTTCTTCTTCCTCCTCCTCTTCCTCCCCACCTTCTTCCTCTTGTTCATCTACCTCATTGTCAGTCTCCTGCTCCCTGTTTTCCTCATTAGCATTCCCGATAGCAGCGGCGTCTCTTCCATTTTCCGCCTGTTCCACAACTTCCTTCTCCTGTAAGTCCGTGGTGGTGATTTCGGAGCCGGTGTCTACGGCTGCCTCTGACACGGGGGTCGGGGACGAGGGTGATCCGATGCAGGGGATTAAGAAGAAAGCGAGAGTTCAGGGACTCTGGTGATAAAGCTGCCCAGCCGGACAAGGAACAGTGCAAAGACGGCTTTTCAGAGCAGCCAGTGGGGAAAGGAAGGAATTTAACTGGCAAAAGAACTAGCTATTCTGATCACCTCAATTCTGAATTCTTTTTTTTTTTTTTTTTTTTTTTTGATACAGAGTCTCACTCTGTCACCCAGGCTGGAGTGCAGTGGCACCAGCTCAGCTCACTGCAACCTCCATCTCCTGGGTTCAAGTGATTCTCCTACCTCAACTTTCCAAGTAGCTGGGATGACAGGTGCCCACTACCACTCCCAGCTACTTTTTGTATTTTTAGCAGAGATGGGGTTTCTCCATGTTGGCCAGGCTGGTCTCAAACTCCTGACGTCAGGTGATCCGCCCGCCTTGGCCTCCCAAAGTGCTGGGATTACAGGGGTGACCCACAGCGCCCAGTCCAATTCTGAATCCTTAGAAATGTGTGAAAAGCTGGATTATAACTGAAATTATGTGTGCTTAGAATCAGGGCAAGAAGCAATGTGTTTTAAGTGCATGATGGCATTAGGCTTCATATTTCAGCAACAGATTTATGCTGCATGTTGAGTCTTTAAACAGGGTGTCCAAAATATTCTTTTTTGAAAAAAAATGTTTGAGACAGGATTTCACTTTGTCACCCAGGCAAGAGTGCAGTGGCGCAATCACAGCTCACTGTAGCCTCCACCTCCCAGGCTCAAGCCATCCTCCCACTTCAGCCTCCCAGGGTGCTGGAACTACAGTCACACACCGCTACGTCCAGCTAATTTTTGTATTTTTTGTAGAGACGAGGTTTTGCCATGTTGCCCAGGCTGGTCTCAAACACCTGAGCTCAAACAATTCTCCTGCCTCAGCCTCCCAAAGTGCTGGGATTTCAGGTGTGAACCACCCTGCCCAGCCTTTGTTTGAAAATTATTAAGAATTTTGACATTGACAGAAGAACATCAAAACAAGTGCAGGGATCTTCTGAGCTCATGCCCCTGTGTGACTGGCCACACATTCATAATGCCAGCCTAAATATAAAACAATCCTCTAGTGCAAACTACCACCTACCCTCTAAACCCAGCTTGCCCTCTGTTTCTGTAAATGAAGTTTTATTGGAGTGCAGCCATGCTCATTGGTTTCATCTGTGGCTGTTTTCGTTCTACAGGAGGAGAGTTTTCCATACATGCAACAGAGATTGTAAGGCCCACAAAGGCTAAAATATTTACTATCTGGCCCTTTATAAAAGTTTGTTGCCTCCTGCTATAGGGTGTAATCTGTCAGTTCTTGCCCCATACTTGCTATTCTAAATGAGCACTCAGCCATCTACAACGTGTTTCACTCTTCTCCTTGGAAACCATGTAGAGTCCACCTGGAGTCTATAGCTACAAATCAGAAGAATTTGGACACTGCTGACCTGCTCACAGACTGAAATGCCAAGAATTTCTGTGGCAGTGTAAGGACAGCAGTAACTATGAATTCTCCAGGGGAAGCCTGAAAAGCTATATGATCTCTTCTACCCGAATCTCTTGTGTACCTGAGGTTTCTCACCACGCTACCACAAAACAATATGCAGCTGCCAACTCCCAGTCAGCAACTTGCCTGGAGTCTTACGTCCCCCTCATAAAGGATAGGGCTCAAGAATTGCTCTTCTTGACTGGCTATTAATAAAATCTCTAAAATCCTCTAGCACCATGTCTGGCATATCTGCCTCCCACCTAAATTCCCCTGGACCAGGTGCCCATGTGCTATGGTCTGAATGTCTGTCCCCTCCAAAACTCATGTTGAAATTTAATTACCATTGCAACAATATCAAAAGGTGGGATCTTATTTTTAGTTTTTTAATTTTAATTTTAATTTTTTTTAGACACAGGGTCTCACTAAGTCATCCTGGCTAGAGTGCAGTAGCACAATCATGGTTGACTGCAGCCTCAACATAAGCTCAAGAGATCCTCCTGCCTCAACCTGTTGAAGAAGTAGGACCTTTAAGAAGTGATTAGGCCATGAAGGTTCTGCCTTCCTGAATGGATTAATGCCATTATCTCAAGAGTGGGCTTGTTATGGCAGGAGTGTGCTCATTATAAAAGGGCAAGTTCAGTCCACTTTCTTTCCCCTCTTCCCCTCTGTCCTTCTGCCTTATGATGACAAAGCAAGAAGGCCCTCACCAGATGCCTGCCCCTTGATGTTGAACTTTCCAGCCTCCAAAACTGGGAGCCAATAAATTTCTGTGTATTATAAGTTGCCTAGTCTCAGATATTCTGTTATCACAGCACAAAAGACCATGTAACCTTAATACCTGGGCTAGGTCCTATTAGAACTTTAAGGATCTAATAGCTTACCCTGAAGGCTGGCTATCTAGTCAGCCTGCTATAGTTTCATGGATGCTAGTAGAAGACATGAGACATCTGGGTCAGAAATAAAGGATTGTTTATTATTCACAACAATAGCAATAGCCAAAGTAACAGTATTCCGGCACCAGTTCCCCAAGCCCCAGTTTCCACAGGGTGACACAAGGGATAGTTGATGTCTGCACAGGCAGTGAGTTCTGTTACAGGAAAAGCACCCTGAGCTTGGAAAAAGAATCCTATTATAATGGGATGTGGCACACTTCCCCCTTAGCCCTAGAAGGAAAGATGATTTTACAACACTGGATAGTAAGCAAACTTGCTCTTTTGCTATGTAAGGGAGACAGTATCTCTATCCTTCAAGACAGTTTGCTATATAAATGTCCTCTAAAGATAGATTAGAATAAAAGGCAGTCAGTGCCCTGGTTGCAACATGTGCAGAAATGCAAGAAATTCTTGGAGAATTGTCTCTGAACAGCCTCCATATGGACTTGGTCCTTTATGGTGACTCTTCCCTCTCACTCCTATAGCTATAAACGAGCCCCTTTTTTTCTGTGAGCAAGCTGGAGTTTTGCTAGTGATCTTCTCCCAGGTTTGATTCCTTCTTTTCTGGTTTGCAGATTTATACTGGGCACTTTAGAGAAATATACCCTCCCCATCGTATTGCCCCCAAACCAACATACAAATAAATAGTCTCTCATGTTTTGTGACTTTTCAAGTAAAATTTTATCAATTTTTTTTGTCTCTATATAGCCATACAACTTAGGTATCACAATATGTTTAAAGCACTTAGCCATTTCTTCCCCCCAACCATTCACCATGTTCTTCCCAAATTCTTAAAGCTGTGTGTGTATAATGCTACCAAAAATATGATATTAAACTCAAGTGCCAGGGTATACCAGCCATCATACATAAATGTTAGAGATTATTACTGGAATCATGTTTAGAATGTACCATGTAAGGAGTCTATTGTGCAAATGAGAGACTAAACGGGAGTGGATAAAACGGAAAAGGAAGAGGAATCAGGAACTCAGTCCAAACAAAAACATCATCCAGAGGAAACAGGATAAGCCTGCCCAGACACAGGAAACTATAATGAGGAAGGAAAAGCAATTCTCAGAACAGATGGGCGGAAACTGAGCAACTAACAGAGGTGGAGCCATGTTTATTTGAGAAAGTATATTCTGAGATTTGGGGGTTGAACAGAATCTGTGCTTATTCCCCACAGCTCCTGGATCTATAATGATGCTATATGTGGATACTGAACTGGCACATGCATAAGCTTCTGTAATGATCAAGCTATTTCTTAAACCTATAATTCTCTGTCACTTGTAACTTCCTGTCTTTTGAAAAATATATGTATGTTTTTATTTGAATGGATACTAACTTGATTAATTCATTTCCTAAATATTTGCATTTCTAGAGAACTGTGAAAGTTTATGGAGATGATTGAAAAGGATATTGAAACGAGGTCTATCCCAGAAAATATAGGACAGATGGTTATGGGGCATTAAAAAAGAGAACTGTTAAGCCTACGATCCAGCATCTTATTGTCTGCTGTATTTTTTAAAAGCTTGCAGAGTAAGGCGTATGTTATTGTTTCATCTCTTTTGATACAACTGAATTCCTTCAAACACATACAATTAAAAAATAATCCACTCTCAAGTAAATTGTATGTCTATGTGAATAAAAATGCAATCCCTTGTAGATGAGTTTTATGTTTCCCAGCTGCCTATGAGATTATTATGTATCATAAATTGTATACTCTACTCTGCATTCCTTTGCAGCTACAAATGAAAAGATTTAGGCATTTTTTTTTATTTCTTATTGAAGTAAAGCCCTCACTAATTATTCATCAGCTATAAAGACTTTATAATTGTTCAATATTTTGAAGCATTTGTGCACATAAACTAACCCTCATTTTAATAGTTTATTCATCTAACTGCTTTAATAGAGTACCTCTTTTTTTCATACTCTAAATTAAACTTCAAATGCAATCTTTTCAAAACAACTAGAATCACTGATTTTGAGAGCTGAAAAATATTTCATTTTCTCAAGGTAAATAAGAAAACTGAGTCTCAGTGGTTGCCTAATAATCATATTCCCACAAGATCTGCCCAGCTAGAAGTGCATTAAAACCACTTTTTCAGACCCTTAAGGGTCCGTGCTCTTTCTATAACATGCAGATTTTTCCCTTCATGATTCTCGTAGGGAATTGACTCTAAATTTATTCAATTTAGTAGTGCTCAGACAGATGTTTGTATATCTCTTATAACATGACCAGTGGGCATTGCTTTTTTTTATTCTTTAGTTATCTGGGATTTTATTCTGTATTACTATTCCAGATGAATATTTTAAATCCTTAATTTATTCTTGTAATAAAAGATAGGCTTTTCTTTGGGGGCAAGTCCATTTCTTAAGCTAAACTATGGAAAGCTGGAGCTCCAAACCGAACATAAATTAAAATTTAAATTTAACCATGTTGTGATACCAATGAACCGCTGGTGGTTTTCGAAATCTTCACAAAGGCTGGTAGAAAAACTTCACAGTGAATGAATTTTATTACTTCTGACTATAATGTCGCTACCTAGGGTGCTTCTGTAATGTTTGTGAGACTGAAATATTTAGAAATGTTCTCCTGGCTACATTTTACCTTATTTTCTTTTTCTTTTTCTTTTTTTTTTCTTTTCTTTCTGCTTTTTTTGGTTTTTTGTTTTTTGTTTTTTGAGATGGAGTTTCGCTCTTTTGCCCAGACTGGAGTGTAGTGGCACAATCTCGGCTCACTGCAGCCTCTGCATCTCAGGCTCAAGCGATTCTCCTGCTTCAGCCTCCCAAGTACCTGGGATTACAGGCATGTGGCACCACGCCCGGCTAATTTTGTATTTTTTTTTTTTTTTTTTTTTTTTTGAGACGGAGTCTCACTCTGTCGCCCAGGCTGGAGTGCAGTGGCCGGATCTCAGCTCACTGCAAGCTCCGCCTCCCGGGTTCACGCCATTCTCCTGCCTCAGCCTCCCGAGTAGCTGGGACTACAGGCGCCCGCCACCTCTCCCGGCTGGTTTTTTGTATTTTTTAGTAGAGACGGGGTTTCACCATGTTAGCCAGGATGGTCTCGATCTCCTGACCTCGTGATCCGCCCGTCTCGGCCTCCCAAAGTGCTGGGATTACAGGCTTGAGCCACCGCGCCCGGCCACATTGTATTTTTAGTAGAGACAGGATTTCTCCATGTTGGTCAGACAGGGTCTCAAACTCCTGACCTCAGGTGATCCACCCACCTCAGCCTCCCAAAGTGCTGGGATTACAGGTGTGAGCCACCATGCCCAGCCTATTTTACCTTATTTTCATCTCTTCATTATTCTTGTTCAATTAGGTCCTCTGGATACCTTAATTGTTTTTAGGATCACAAATTCTTTTGTGGAATCCTTAGCAAATAAAATTTCTGCTTTCTGTAGAAAGAACGCTTATGGTGTAAAGTCTCTGTGCTCCTCAGTGTCGGTGGCTACAAGGATTTCTTGCCGTGTTCAATGCGTAGGCTTTTCCCAAAAGGCTTATGTTATGGCTCTCTTCCATTCACACTGGCATCATAAGGCACAACTGGCCAGGCACGGTGGCTCACGCCTGTAATCCCAGCATTTTGGGAGACCAAGGCAGGCAGATCACTTGAGGTCAGGGGTTCGAGACCAGCCTGGCCAACATGGTGAAACCCTGTTTCTATTAAAAACACAAAAATTAGCCAGGCGTGGTGACACACACCTGTAGTCCCAGCTACTCGGGAAACTGAGGCAGGAGAATCCCTTGAATCCAGGGGGCAACTAAATTCCTTCAAACACATACAATTAAAAAATAATCCACTCTCAAATCAGTTGCATGTCTATGTGAATAAAAATGCAATTCCTTGTAGATGAGTTTGCAGAGGTTGCAGTGAGCCGAGATCGTGCCACTGCACTCCAGCCTGGATGACAGAGTGAGACTCTGTCTCAAAAATAAATACATACATACATACATACGTACATACATACATAAGGCACAACTGTGTCTGTTTTCCATTAGCACTTTTTTGGGGGAGGAATTGCCATATGAATAGGTGCACCAATATATTTTCCCAACAACAGTGTACAAGGGTTCCCTTTTCTCCAGGTCCTCACCAGTATCTGTTATCTTTTGTCTTTTTTTGATAATAGCCATCCTAACAGATATGAAGTGATATCTCAGCGGTTTTGATTGGCATTTCCCTGATGGTAAGTAATGTTGAGCACCTTCTCATATACCTGCTGGCCATTTGCATGTCTTTTTTGGAGAAGCGTCCATTCTGTTTGCCCGTTTGCAAATCAGGTTATTTCTTTGGGGTTTCTTCTTTGTTAATTTGCTTGCTATTGAGTTGTAGGAGCTTCTTATGTATTTTGGATATTAATCCCTATCAGATCTATGGTTTGCAAACATTTTCACCCATTCTGTACATTTCCTTTTCATTGGGTTGTTTCCTTTGCTGTGCAGAAAGTTTTTAGTTTGTTGTATTCCCACTTCCCACTAGTCTATTTTCGCTTTCTTTTAACCTGTGTTTTTGGTGTCATGTCAAAAATCATCACCAAAGTCAATGTCAAGATTCTGTTTCCTGCATTTTCTTCTAAGGAATTTTATGTTTCCTGTTCTTATGTTTAACTCATTAACCCCCTTTTTTTTTTTCTTGAGATGGAGTCTCCCTCTGTCACCCAGGCTGGAGTGCAGTGGCACGATCTTAGCTCACTGCAACCTCCACCTCCTGGGTTCAAGCGATTTTTCTGCCTCAGCCTCCCGAGTAGCTGGGATTACAGGCATGCGCTGCCAGGTCTGGCTAATTTTTGTATTTGTAATAGAGACAGTGTTTTACCATGTCAGCCAGGCTGGTCTGGAACTCCTGACCTTAGATGATCCACCTGTTTCAGCCTCTTAAAGTGCTGAGATTGCAAGTGCGAGCCACCGCTCCTGGACCGATTAACCCATTTTGAGCTGACTTTTGTGTATAGTGTAAGATAAGGGTCCAACTCTCTTCCATTAGAATTTTATCCATGGTTAAAATGGACAAACTTTTGTTATAATGGCCTTAAAATAAGCTGTAGAATTTTATAATTTTATATTTATATTATTTATAAACTATCTTTTCCTCCAAATATATTTACTAACTATAGGACTTTTATACCAGTTGAAATTTTGTGTCCATCAGTTTATACTGGTTGGGCATGGTGGCTCATGCCTATAATCCTAGTACATTGGGAGGCTGAGTGGGAGGCTCACTTGAGCCCAGGAGTTCAAGACCAGTCTGGGCAACACAGTGACTGAAAATTAAAAATTAATTTATATTAAATATTTATACATTTTCCCTCCCTTTCTTATTCCAAATATTCCTTTTTTATCATAGTGTTTCAAAATCTAAGATTTTTTATCTCATTGTTTCTTTCTTTTTTTTTTTTTTTTTTTTTTGAGAAGGAGTCTCGCTCTGTCACCCAGGCTGGAGTGCAGTGGCCAGATCTCAGCTCACTGCAAACTCCGCCTCCCGGGTTTACGCCATTCTCCTGCCTCAGCCTCCCGAGTAGCTGGGACTACAGGCGCCCGCCACCTCGCCCGGCTAGTTTTTTGTATTTTTTTAGTAGAGACGGGGTTTCACCGTGTTAGCCAGGATGGTCTCGATCTCCTGACCTCGTGATCCGCCCGCCTCGGCCTCCCAAAGTGCTGGGATTACAGGCTTGAGCCACCGCGCCCGGCCTCATTGTTTCTTTTTAAATCATGCAACTTTCTCTTTTTGTTTTTTATTTTTTTCATTCTTATTTATTTGTTTTTATTTGTTTTTTGAGACAGGGTCTCACTCTGTGATCCAGGACAGAGTGCAGTAGCATGATAATGGTTCACTGCAGCCTCAATCTCCTGGGCTCAAGCGGTCCTCCTGCCTCAGCCTCCCGAGTAGCTGGAACTACGTGTGTGTCATCATGCCTGGCTAATTTTTTTGTAGAGGCAGAGTCTTGCTATGTTGCCCAGGCTGGTCTCCAACTCCTGGCTTCAAGCAATCCTCCCTCCTTGGCCTCCCAAAGTGCTAGGATTACTGGTGTGAGCTACTGCACCTGCCAGGAAGATCTTCTTTGACAAGATACTGAAGGCAAAGGACAAAAAGGTTACAATATTGATAAATTTGACTATATGAAAATTTTAAAATTTCTGTATGACACAACTATGCTATGAACAAAATTAAAGAAAATGCGTAGACTGATAGTAAATATTTGCAATACATACAACAGGCAAAGGGTTATAAGCCAGAATATGTATGTACTTTTATTTGTAGATAACCTATATTTAAGCCTCCTTTAGATCAATGAGAAAAAGACAACTCAATAGAAAAGCAAATCGCAAATTGTATGAATGAGTAATTTATAGGAGGAAAAATATAAATAGTCAATAAACACATGAGAAGATAACAACCCTCATTGGTAATCAGGGAAATGAATGCTGAAACAAGAATGAAATACTACTCTTCCACCAATATATTGCTAAAGATTTAAAAATTTGCTAATATCTATATTGGTGAGGTTATAAGAAAATGGATGGTCTCTTACATTGCTGGTAAGAGTATAAATAGTAAAACCACTTTGGGGGCAATTTGGTAATATCTAGTACTTTTCAAAATGCATATACCTTATGAACCAGCAATTCCCCATCTTTGTATCCATGCTAAAGAAGCGCTAACACATACATGCAAGAAAACCCATGCAAAGGCTCATTGTGGCGTTTTTATCATGAAACATTGGAAACAACTAGCATCCAAAGAAGAGGAATGGCTACATAAACTGTAGCTATATTATGCAATATTATGCAACAGTTAAAAAGGAGGTAGTGCTAGGTATTGTGGTTCATGTCTGTAATCTCAGCACTTTGGGAGGCCAAGGCAGGCAGATCGCCTGAGGTCAGGAGTTCAAGACCAGCCTTGCCAACATGGTGAAACCCGTCTCTATTAAAAATACAAAATTAGCCAGGCTTGGTGGCACATGCCTGTAATCCCAGCTACTTGTGAGGCTAAGGCAAGAGAATCACTTGAAACCAGGAGGCAGAGTTTGCAGTTAGCCAAGATCATGCCATTGCACTCTAGCCTGGGCAACAAAAGTGAAACTCTATCATAAATAAATAAATAAATAAATAAATAAATAAATAAATAAAGGAGGTAGTGCTGGGTATGGTGGTTCATGCCTGTAATCCCAGCACTTTGGGAGGCCGAGGCAGGTAGATCACCTGAGGTCAGGAGTTCAAGATTAGCCTGGCCAAGATGGTAAACCCTGTGTCTACTAAAAATACAAAAATTATCCAGGTGTGGTGGCAGGTGCCTGTAATCCCAGTTACTCAGGAGGCTGATGCAGGAGAATCCTTGAACCCAGGAGGCAGAGGTTGCAGTGAGCCGAGATTGTGCTACTGCGCTCCAGCCTGGGTGGCAGAGTGAGACTCTGTCTCAAAAAAAAAAAAAAAAAAAAAAAAAGCGAAAGAAAAATAAAGCAGGAAACCTAAAGATACATAGAATAGTGTATCAGTTTCCTAGGGCTTCCTTAACAAGGCACAACAAACTAGACATAGGTGTCTAACTTTTGGCTTCCCTGGGCCACTTTGGAAGAATTGTCTTGGGCCACACAAAAAATACACTAACACTAACTAATACACTAACTTTAGCTAATGAGCTAAAGAAAATCATAAAGGTCTGTGCATAATTTTCGTGATATCTGCCACTATAGATAAGCAAAAAAGTCTTCGCATTCAAAGGGTTGGACACGGCTGGCTAACATAAACTTATATATCATCTCACTGTTCTAGAGGCTAAAAGTTGGAGCTCAAGGTGCTGGCAGCACCATGCACCTGCTGAATCTTCCTGGCTTTTGGTGGCCCTGGGTGTTCCTTGGCTTGTGGCAGCCCAACTCCAATGTTCCATTTTCTTGTGGCATTCTCCCTCTGTCTTCTCATCACCTTTCCTCTGTGCATGTCTGTTTCTGTGTCCAGATTCCTCCTTTCTAAAAGGACACCACTGTCTGGGCACCGTGGCTCATGCCTGTAATCCCAGCACTTTGGGAGGCCGAGGCAGGCAGATGACTTGAGGTCAGGAGTTCGAGACCAGCCTGGCCAACAATGGCAAAACCTCATCTCTACCAAAAATACAAAAATTAGCCCAACGTGGTGGCAGGTGCCTATAATTTCAGCTACTTGGGAGGCTGAGGCAGAGAATTTCTTGAACCTGGTAGGTGGAGGTTGCCGTGAGCCAAGATTGAGCCACTGCACACCAACCTGGGTGACAGAGTGAGACCTGTCTCAAAAAAAAAAAAAAAGGACACCAGTCATACTGGATTAGGGCCCACCCTAACAATCTTGATTATCTGTAGAGACCCTGTTTCCAAATAAGGTCACATTTTGATGAACTGGGGGTTAGGACTTCAGCGTATCTTTTTTGAGAGAGACACAATTCATCCCGCAACAAATGGTATACCATATGTGGAAAAAATACATACATATTTTTTCTTTCTTTCTGAGGCAGGGTCTCTGTCACCCAGGCTGGAGTACAGTGGCTCGATCTTGGCCTGCTGCAACCTCTACCTCTAGGCTCAAGCAATTTGGCCACCTCATTCTCCCAAGTAGGTGGGACTACAGGTGTGTGCTACTTTGTCTAGCTAAATTTTTTTGTATTTGTGTGTGTGTGTGTGTATGGGGTTTCACTATGTTGCCCAGGCTGGTCTCAAACTCCTGGCCTCAAGCAATCCACCTGCCTTGGTCTCCCAAAGTACTGGGATTATGGGCATGAGCCACCATGCCCGGCCTCATATATTTTCAAGAGTTCACATGTACGTATATAAAGACAGATGGAAATATTTAGAAAAATACACAACTAACCAGGCTCAGCGGCTCACAGTGGGAGCACCACTTGAGCCCAGGAGTTAGAGGCTATAGTGAGCTATGATTGTGCCACTGCACTCCCGTGTGGTGACAGAGCAAGACCCTGTCTCAAAAAACAAATGACAACAACAAAAATACGCCTAACTGATAAAATAGTTACTATTGCTGGTGGTAGAAGATCATACTGGTGGATTTTCATATTTTAGCCTTTAGGTTTGTTGGCAATGTTCACATTTTTGTAAGATAATGAATTACCAGAGTAATTTTTCAAAAATCATCGCTGGTCCAATGATAGTGGGTTATCAGAACTTATTAACATTAGTGTCACTAAAGTTGGTAGACAATCCCCCCTGCTAAATTTGACTGGCTAAATAAATAAAAATAAAAATAAAAATCATACAATCCAGAATGATGTTAATTAAAAACAATAGAATGCTTCCCTACACTTCTTGATCTCTCAGTTCCATTAAGGAAATCACTTTCAAAAAAAAAAGTTTTTATAGAAGAAGTCTCACTATGTTACCCAGTCTAGATTCCAACTGCTAAGCTCAAGGGATCCTCCCACTTCAACCTCCCCCCAAGTAGCTGGGACAACAGGTGCTGCCACTATGTCCAACTGGGAGCCACTTTCTAATGCTCAGTAGTTATCTCCATCGATCTAAATAACATACCTAAGGAGATAACAATAATACCCAACTCCTGGGACTTATTGAGAGAAGTGAATGAACTAAGCCAAGCACAGTGGCTCAAGCCTGTAATCCCAGCAATTTGGGAGTCTGAGGCAGGTGGATCACTTGAGGCCAGGAGTTCAAGACCAGCCTAGGCAACATGGCAAAACCCTGTCTCTTCTAAAAATACAAAAATTAGCAGGGCATGGTGACACATGACTATGATCCCAGCTATTTGGGAGGCTGAGGCAGGAGAATCGCTTGAACCTGGGAGGCAGAGGTTGCAGTGAGCCGAGATCACACCACTGCACTCCAGCCTGGGCAACAGAGTGAGACTTTGTCTCAAAAAAAAAAAAAAAAAAAGAGAGAGAATGAACTAATAAATGTCAAGAACTTAGAACTGCTCTTGACACATTGATACTTAATATAGATTGGTTATTACTATTTTCATTGTATTATTATTTTGTCATCTATCAATTTTAGTCAACTACCTATTGATTTCAGCAGTGATAACTGAGGATTTGGGGCTCTGATACCACTCCCTCCTCTCTCTCACCTTCTCAATTCATTAGTCTTTTCAACTACTCATTAACTCATTTGGAGGTCTCCTGAGTTATTCTAATTCTCCCATTGTTTCAGCTTCAAACTCACCAGTATCTAACCAAATGAATCTTGTCAGAAATACTGCACTGAAATTTGGAAGAAAATCTGGTTTTATTGATCATGGAGAAGTGATTTTTAATTTCTTGTTGAAAGTGGTCCCTTCCGTGATTATCTTTCTTGGCCTTTCCTTTTGTCAATCAGCCCATTGCAATCTGGCTTATTTTTTTTTTTTTTTTTTTTTTTTTTTGAGACGGAGTCTTGCTCTGCCGCCCAGGCTGGAGTGCTGTGGCCGGCTCTCAGCTCACTGCAAGCTCCGCCTCCCGGGTTCACGCCATTCTCCTGTCTCAGCCTCCCGAGTAGCTGGGACTACAGGCGCCCTCCTCGTCGCCCGGCTAGTTTTTTTGTATTTTTTTAGTAGAGACGGGGTTTCAGCGTATTAGCCAGGATGGTCTCGATCTCCTGACCTCGTGATCCGCCCGTCTCGGCCTCCCAAAGTGCTGGGATTACAGGCTTGAGCCACCGCGCCCGGCGCAATCTGGCTTATTACTGTGCTTCTCATCTAATATGCTTCCCTCCAGCTTCTAGAGGTCCAATTTCAGAGTGCTGACCTAACTAATACTGTCACTCTTTCAATAAACTTATTTATTTATTTATTAGAGACAGAGTCTCACTTTTTCACCCAGGCTGGAGTACAGTGGGGCCATCTCTGCTCACTACAATTGCTGTCTCCTGGGTTCAAGTAATTCTCATGCCTCAGCCTCCCTCATCCTCCTGAGTAGCTGGGATTACAGACGTGCACCACTATGCCTGGCTAATTTTTGTATTTTTAGCAGAAACAAGGTTTTGCCATGTTGGCCGTGCTGGTCTCAAACTCCCAACCTCAAGTGATCCACCTGTCTCGGCCTCCCAAACTGCTGGGATTAGAGGTATGAGCCACTGCACCTGACCCAAATTTTTCTTAATGAATCAAAAGCTCTTTTACTGTTGTTTAATGGTGTTAGTCTTACCAAGTTAGAGCTCACTGAGAAAGCCAGCTCACAACCCACATGTCATCTCATGTGCTAGTTAATGAACTTGATTTCACCAAATTAACTGGAATGTCAACTTCCCTTTGGGTTACGCTCTGCTTGTGACTTTCATTATACCTATCATCATCCTGTCTACAAGGTTAACCTGCTTCCAAGTTAACTCTCTAGAGCAAGATTGCACAAAAGCCCTTTTCTGGCTTCCCTCAGATGGAATTGAAACAGACCAAAAATTTAAAAAATACTTTATTGAATGATAAAAATAGAAATGCACATAGAATACAAGACATATCAGTGGTCTGGCTCACAAAGAAGAGATATCATATCTTGCAAGCCAGCGTTTCATATGCCTTTTATATGCAGCCTGGGAAATTTCCTTCCCCCTAAGTGAATAGCATTAAGTGGTCTTAAAATAGCCTCTCATACATGAACTGAGTTTGCCCATAGTAAACCTCCAGTAGTGTGATATTCTAATACAATAATCGTATACCGGAATGATCCACAAAGGGTAAGAGGGAGGAACAAAGAGTTTTTCTTTCACTGTGCACATCTCAAGTCAAAAGAACGACATCAAGGTAAGACAGTGTCTACTACACAATGCACAGAGACCTTGGTTTCTGTGGGGTTGAAATCGCTGACATTTTTATCACCTAGTAAGGAAACAAAGGTTGTGGAGAAGCAGCTGGTGCAGAGGAAACAGAACACAGCTTAGCATTATATGATCTAGATTCTACTCATCGTTCTTCCAAATATTCAACTAGAGTTCTTTGTCCTTGGAAAAGTGAACTTTTCTGAATCTCAGTTTCCTTATCTAAAGAGTAAGCATACCAACATTTACACTACTTATCTCTCAGTGTTGTTCAGATAATTGTTAAGGTAACAATTTATTGTGAGCTGAGTCAAAGTTTACTCCTATCTTGCTTGAGAGAACTTGAAGAAAGTTCATAGATTTCTTTCATGGACACTGTCTCATACTCATGGGGAGCTAGATAACATTTTTAGACTAAGTACAAGGAAAACTATCTGGGTACAGCTTACTGGGCTCCTCATGTGCAAGTTACTCTTTTTTATTATACTTTAAGTTCTAGGATACATGTGCATAACGTGCAGGTTTGTTACATATGTATACATGAGCTATGTTGCTGTGCTGCATCCATTAACCCGTTATTTACATTAGGTATTCTTCCTAATGCTATCCCTCCCCCTCCCCCTTGCCCCCACCCCACAACAGGCCCCAGTGTGTGATGTTCCCCAAGCTGTGTCCAAGTGTTCTCATAGTTCAGTTCCCACCTATGAGTGAGAACATGCAGTGTTTGGTTTTCTGTCCTTGCAACAATTTGCTCAGAATGATGGTTTCCAGCTTCATCCATGTCCCTACAAAGGACATGAACTCATCCTTTTTTATGGCTGCAAAGTATTCCAGCAAGTTACTCTTTACAAAACTGTGTGTGGATATCTAACAACCCATGGAGAACATTATTATAAGACATTGTATTGTGGTTCAATTTTTTTTTTTTTTTTTTTTTTTTTTTTTTTTTGAGATGGAGTCTCGCTCCATCGCCCAGGCTGGAATGCAGTGGTGTGATCTTGGCTCACTGCAACCTCTGCCTCCCCGGTTTAAGCGATTCTCCTACCTCAGCCTCCCGAGTGGCTTGGATTACAGGCATCTGCAACCACACCTGACTAATTTTTGTATTTTTACTAGAGATGGGGTTTCACCATTTTGTCCAGGCTAGTCTTGAACTCCTGACCTCGTGATCCACCCGCCTTGGCCTCCCAAAGTGCTGGAATTACAGATGTAAGCCACTGCACCTGGCCTGTGGTTCGATTTTATACAAAATTAGAAAGGTAGTGTAATTTAAACTGGCCCGGGCCAGGCATGGTGGCTCAGTTGCACTCAGGTGGAGTGCAATGGCGCAATCTCAGCTCACTGCAACTTCTGCCTCCTGGGTTCGAGTGATTCTCCTTCCTCAGCCTCCTGATTAGCTGGGATTACAGGCACTTGCCACACCTGGCTAATTTTTTGTATCTTTAGTAGAGACAGGGTTTCCCCATGCTGCCCAGGCTGGTCTTGAACTTCTGACCTTGTGATGTGCCTGCCTCAGCCGCCCAAAGTGCTGGGATTACAGGCATGAGCCACCACATCTGACCACCATGACCATCAAATCCATTTGCGTAACTTTTCTCCTGTTGATCTTTCTCTTGTAAGTTTATTTTGAAAATTAAGCCAGAGACCTAGAAGTAAATATACTGAGACCATATCTTTACTGTATATATATATATATGGACACACACATGCATACATATAAAAGATTAATAATACTTCCTTAATATCGTTAAATATCCAGATGGTGTTCAAGGTTCCTTTACCGTTTCATAAATGTTTCATTTTTACAAATGTTTTGTTCTAATCAGCACCCAAACAAGATCTTCTCATTGCATTTGGTTGATATATTTCTTTCGTTGTTTTTTTTTTCTGAGACAGAGTCTCACTCTGTCACCAGACTGGAGTGCAGTGGCACCATCTCAACTCACTGCAACCTCTGCCTCCCGGGTTCAAGTGATTCTCTTGCCTCAGTCTCCCGAGTAGCTGGGACTACAGGCACATGCCACTACACCCAGCTAATTTTTGTATTTGTAGTAAAGACGGGGTTTCACCGTGTTGGTCAGGATGGTCTCGATCTGTTGACCTTGTGATCTGCCTGCCTTAGCCTCCAGAAGTGCTGGGATTACAGGCGTGAGCCACCGTACCCAACTGCATTTGGTTGATATATTTCTTATGTCTCCTTTAACCTATGGCTTCCTTTTCTCTCTCTTTTTTTTCTAGCCATTTTGTCGTCGTTGATGTTGAAGAACCCAAGTTGTTTGTGTTTGTATAAATACAAAACAATTCTATATAGAAATTCCCATGATCTGGATTTTGCCAATTGCATCTCTGTCATTTTCTCACTCAAGCACACACATATTCTTCGGCTCCCAGCGTAACCTACCTGTAAACTGGTACCGTAGTTAGATCCAGTGGTATGATTAGCTTCAGCTTCAAGTTCGATTTTTTTTTTTTTTTTTTTGCAAAAATAGTTTGTCGGTGATAATGTGCACCCCCTATTGCTTTACATCCAGAGGCATGTAATAATTAATGCTGTTTCTGTGATGCAAGATGAACCTTTGGTTTCCGGTGCTATCAGCCTGAGCCATTTTTTTTTTTAGACAGAATCTCATGCTATCACTCAGGCTGGAGTGGAGTGTACTGGTGCTGTCTTGGCTCACTGCAACCTCTGCCCCCCTGATTCAAGTGATTCTCCTGCCTCAGCCTCCCAAGTAGCTGGGATTACAGGCCCACATCACCATGCCTGGCTAATTTTTTTGTGTGTATTTTTAATAGAGATGGGGTTTCATCATGGTGGCCAGACTGGTCTCAAACTCTTGACCTCAAGTGATCCACTTGTCTCAGTCTCCCACAATGTTGGGATTACAGGCATGAGCCACTGCTCCTGACCAATGATATGGTTTTCTGTTGACTATCAACTCTTGAATTTTCACGTGATATGCTTTAATCCATTCTTGTTCTTCTTTTTTTTTTTTTTTTTTCTTTTTTTTTTTGAGACGAAGTCTTGCTCTGTCACCCAGACTGGAGTGCCATGGCACGATCTTGGCTTACTGCAACCTTGGTCTCCTGGGCTCAAGCGATTCTCATGTCTCAGCCCATGTAGCTGAGATTATAGGCATGCACTGCCACACCTTTTGACACATCTGGCTAATTTTTGTATTTTTAGTAGAGATGGGGTATCGTCATGTTGGGCAGGCTGGTCTCCAACTCTTGGCCTCATGTGATCTGTCCACCCTGGCCTCCCAACGTGCTGAGGTTACAGACGTGAGCCACCACAATCCATTCTTCTTTTTGATATTTGAATTATCCCTTCAGTCAATAGGAGTTTCTTGTCTCTTCAAATTGGTTTTTTTTCAGATGGAGTCTCACTCTGTCACCCACATCTGGCTGATTTTTGTATTTTTCATAGAGACAGGGTTTCACTCCATTGACCAGGCTGGTCTCAAACTCCTAACTTCAGATGATCCACCTCCCTTGGCCTCCCAAAATGTTGGGATTAAGGACATGAGCCACTGTGCCAGTCTTCAAGTTGGTTTTGATATACTTTTGACATGACCATAGTGGTCTTTGATAGTTTCCTTGCTCTCTCGTAAAGAAAAGATGTTCCAGAATCATTTTATACATTTTCTGCCCCAAATCTGAGATCAGTCATTTCTCCAAGGCATTCTGGCTTTAAAAATCTCTTAATCTCATCAAAACTGTGATATTGTGAAATACATATTCGGTGTTCATCCTGTTTCTTGGCATACAGCTCCTAAAACCCTTGGAGTCTCCAGGGTGATAAGAGTCTTTTGTTTGAGAAGCGACACTGTTGAAAAGTGTAAAACAAACAAACAAACAAACAAAACAAAGAATTATCTTTTGTATGCTCATGTAACCCCCACAGAGCTTCAGGATGGGAGCTGGTCACCAGAAAAACCAAGGCATGATCAGAGGATTGAAACTTTCAGTCCCACCTCCCAACCTCCAGGGAAAAGAGTGGGGCTGAAGATTGAATTGCTCATGAATGGTTAATGATTGAATCAAGCATGCCTAAGTAATGAAGCATCCATAAAAACCTAAAAAGATATTTGAGTTCTGGGGCCTTCAAATAACTGAACACATGAAGATTTCTGGAAAGTGGTGCTCCTGGAGAGGGCATGGGAGCTCCATACCCCTTCCCACATACTTGGCCCTATGCATCGCTCCCATCTCACTGTTCATCTGTATTCTTTGTAGTATCTTCTAGCATAAAAAGATAAGAGTGAATGAAGTGTTTCCCTGAGTTCTATGAACTGCTCTAGCAAATTGATGATGATGATGATGATGATGATGATGATGACAGAGTCTTGCTCTGTTGCCCAGGCTGGAGTGCAATGGCATGATCTCGGCTCACTGCAACCTCCACCTCCCAGGTTCAAGAGATTCTCCTGCCTCAGCCTCCCAAGTAGCTGGGACTACATGTGCCCGCCACCATGCCTGGCTAATTTTTGTATCTTTTAGTAGAGACAGAGTTCCACCATGTTGGTCAGACTGGTCTCAAACTCCTGACCTCAGGTGATCCACCTACCTTGGCCTCCCAAAGTGCTGGGATTACAGGTGTGAGCCACCACACCTGGCATTATTATTATTATTTGAGATGGAGTTTCACTCTGTTGCCCAGGCTAGAGTGCAGTGGTGCGATCTTGGCTTACTGAAACCTCCACCTCCCAGGTTCAAGCAATTCTCATACTTCAGCCTCCTGGGTAGCTGAGATTACAGGTGCACACCACCACACCCAACTAGTTTTTGTATTTTTAGTAGAGATGGGGTTTACCATGTTTGCCAGGTTGATCTCAAACTCCTGGCCTCAAGTGATCTGCCTGTCTTGGCCTCCCCAAGTGCTGGGATTACAGGGATGAGCCACCATGCCTGGCTTCATCTAGCAAATTAATTAAACCCAAGGAGACGATTGTAGGAACCCCAATTTATAGCTAGTCAGTCAGAAACTCAGGCCACAAACTGTGCTTGCTACTGGCATCTGAAGTGGGAACAGCCTTGTAGGGCTGAGCCCTCAACCTTTGGAACCTGAAGCTATCTCCAGACAGATCGATAGTATCAGACTCCAAAATCTGAATAAGGTCTATGAATTGTACAAAAGAAAAAACAAAAAGACAGTGTCCGGGTTGAGTTGAATTAGGGGAAACCCAGTTTGTATCCATGGCAGAATCAGGAGAATTGATTGCTTGCTTGTTGCATGGGGAGTAAAACCCCACACATGTCTGGGGTCACAGAAGCATTCTTTGTTGATTATTGAGTGAAAGTGTTACCAGCAACAAGTCTTACAGGTCCTCAGCAAACTCAGTTGTTGCCTCCTTGGAGGAAAGAATTCAGCCAAGGGGCGGAAGGCAAAGTGAGAGACTGAGACAAATTTTAGTTTTTTTTTTTTTGAGACGGAGTCTCGCTCTGTCGCCCGGGCTGGAGTGCAGTGGCGCCATCTCCGCTCACTGCAAGCTCTGCCTCCCAGGTTCACACCATTCTCCTGTCTCAGCCTCCCGAGTAGCTGGGACTACAGGCGCCCGCCATCTCGCCTGGCTAGTTTTTTGCATTTTTTAGTAGAGACGGGGTTTCACCCTGTTAGCCAGGATGGTCTCGATCTCCTGACCTCGTGATCTGCCTGTCTCGGCCTCCCAAAGTGCTGGGATTACAGGCTTGAGCCACCGCGCCCGGCCTGAGACAAATTTTAGAGCAGAAGTGAAAGTTTATTTAAAAGTTTCAGAGCAGAAACCAAAGGAAGGAAAGTACACTTGCAAGAGGGCCAAGCTGGTGACTTGAAAGACCCAAGTGCCCTGTTTGGCTTTTGACTTCAGGTTTTATACATTGGCCTGGGTTCTGGGGTTTGCATTTCCTTTCCCTTGATTCTTCCCTTAGGGTGGGCTGTCTGCATGTGTGGTGGCCTGCCAGCACTTGGGAAGGGTCGCATGCTCAGTATGTTTACTGAAGATGTGTGCATGCTCACTTGGGGCGTTTTTTTCCCTTGTTGGTCGAGCATTTCTTCAGGAAGGTCACATACTGGTAAAACTCCGCCATTTTGCCTCTTTGTGCTCATGCTTGAGCCTGCTCATCCAGCTCTTGAGATCTTATCGGGAAGCTGCTGGTCACCAGCTTCAGGTGTTTTCTATCTAGTGGGAGACTCTGGTGCCAGCTGTAACCAATTATTCTTTTAGCTGGCCAGTTTAACAACTGCCTGACCATCACCTGATGGTTGCCCAACATTCCTGTGGGGTGGGGGGCCCTCTCTGCCCTGCTCTTGTCTGCCTAGCTGTCTACTCTAACAAAAGAATAGGAAAACCACTGGTTTTTCCTATGTCAGAATTAAAGTCTATCTGAAAATTGCTCGAAACATTTTCTTAGAAATGCTGGATACTTCACAGAAGAAGGTTTAATTACATCATATAAGGAAAGCTTGGGGCTGGGTGCGGTGGCTTATGCTTGTAATCCCAGCACTTTGGGAGGCCAAGATGGGCAGATCACGAGGTCAGGAAATTGAGACCATCCTGGCTAACACGGTGAAACCCCGTCTCCACTAAAAATACAAAAAATTAGCCGGACGTGGTAGCGGGCACCTGTAGTCCTAGCTACTCGGGAGGCTGAGGCAGGAGAATGGCATGAACCCAAGAGGCGGAGCTTGCAGTGAGCCGAGATTGAGCCACTGCACTCCAGCCTGGGTGACAGAGTGAGACTCAATCTCGAAAAAAGAGAAAAAAAAAAGTAAAGGAAATCTCAAGTCCTGGCATGGTGGCTCACACCTGTAATCTCAGCCCTTTGGGAGGGCAAGATGGGTAGATCACCTGAGGTCAGGAGTTCAAGACCAGCCTGGCCAACATGGTGAAACCCCGTCTCTACTAGAAAAATAAAAAAATTAGTCGGGCATGGTGGCACGTGCCTGTAGTCCCAGCTACTCAGGAGGCTGAGACAGGAGAATCGCTTGAACCTGGGAGGCAAAGATTGTAGTGAGCCAAGATCGTGCCATAGCACTACAGCCGGATGACAGAGTGAGACTCCATCTCCAAAAAAAAAAAAAAAGAAAGAAAGAAAGAAAGAAAGAAAGAAAGAAAGAAAGAAAGAAAAGGAAAGCTCACACCTGTAACCCAAGCACTTTGGAGGCCAAAGTAGGAGAATCACTTGAGCCCAGGAGTTTGAGACCAGCCTGGGCAATGTGGCAAGACATCATCTCTATAAAAATAAATGAACAAATAAGTAACAGTTCTGCTCTAAACCCTTTTTGCTCAAACTTGAGACAATGTTACTTCTCATAGAGTAAGCTAATTTACAAATTAATTAAAGAGCTGTACAAAATTTATACTTATTATAATTAGGAATAGTCCTAAAGTAAGGAGTGAGAAGCAGGATAGAGCTTATTAACACATTTTGGGGATTAGATACAGAATCCATATTTTTGCACAGCATTTGGACTAATGCTTTGGCTCCCCACTTCCTTCTTTTTTATTGATTGATTTAAAAAATACTTCAGTTTTTAAGAGCAGTTTTAGATTCACAGCAAAATTGGTGAAAGTTTCAGATATTTCCCATATACTCCTTACCTCTACACATGTATAGCTTCCCCCATATCAACATCCCACACCATGATGGTACATTTGATGAACTTACACTGACATGTTATTATCACCCAAAGTTCATAGTTTATGTTATGGTTAATTCTTGGTTGCTTTGACTTTTTATTTATTAAAATATTTTGCTTGATTTTAAAAAAAGAGCTGTTTATTGGAAAAGCAGAAAAACACATAGAAGAAAACAAAATCACCTGTATCTCACTCAGGGAAAACCACGGAAACATTTTCATATATACACTTCTAGATCTTTCTTTCCATCCTTGCCATCCTTGCTTCTTTCCTTGCTTTCCTCCTTGCTGCTGCTGCTTCTTTTTTTTTTTTTTTTTCATAAGTTGGTTCTTCACCTATTTATCTGGGACATATTGTCCTATATTGTGTCCTATATATCCTATATTGTGTTCCAACAGGAGAGTTCTTAAAGGTTATGTAGCATTTCAATACATAGATTTAACTATTTATTTAAGCAAACTCTCAGTACTGGTTTATAGATTGTTTCTAGCTTTTTGGCTATTAAGACTATTGCTGTAATTTTTTCAAAACCCTCTATACATGCTGGCTGAGCACAGTGGCTCACACCTGTAATTCCAGCACTTTGGGAGGCCAAGATGGATGGATCACAAGGTCAAGAGATCGAGAACATCCTGGCCAATATGGTGAAACCCTGTCTCTACTAAAATGCAAAAATTACCTGGGCATGGTGGTGCATGCCTGTAGTCCCAGCTACTTAGGAGGCTGAGGCAGGAGAATCGTTTGAACCCAGGAGGCGGAGGTTGTAGTGAGCAAAGATTGTACCATCGCACTCCAGCCTGGCCACAGAGCAAGACTCCATCTCAAAAAACAAACAAAAAACCCTTCTATATGTGCCATTATTTGCATTGGTGCATATTTTTTCCCAAAAACAAAATCCTTACAGTAGAATTTTAGGTCAAATATATGAAAGTAATTTGGATAATTCAAACTGAACTGACTTATACTCCTACTTCTGCACTAATACTTCTGTAATACCTATGCTTTTATAAAAAGTAATAGGAGGGCCAGGCATGGTGGCTCACACCTGTGATCCCAGCACTTTGGGAGGCCAAGGTGGGCAGATCACTTGAGGTCAGGAGTTCAAAACTAGCCTAGTCAACATGATGAGAGCCTGTCTCTACAAAAATACAAAAATTAGCCAGGCATGGTGGTGCGCACCTGTAATCCCAGGTGCTAGGGAGGCTGAGGCAGGAGAATCTCTTGAACCCAGAAGGCAGAGGTTTCAAGGAGCCTAAACTGTACCACTGCACTCCAGCCTGAGCAACAGAGCAAGACTCTCTCTCTCTAAAAAAAAAAAAAAGTAATAGGAAGCAGTAACTACCATTCATACAGCTAATGGCTTCTAGAGAGGCTAAGTGGATATCACTTTCCATTTCCAAGAAATGGGTGCTCACCAGTGTAAGGGACAAACTGTATTCATTCATTGTATAATCTAGAAAAAAAAAAATATATATATATATATATATACTTGAATCTCTAAAAAGTTCTGAAATCCACTATTCCAGTAGAAAGCAAGGCTTCAAATTGCATATTTTACTGTCAAATCTCATCTGAAGTGATTCAACTCAAATATTTATGAGCAATGAATAATGAATTGAGTGTAATAACTAGTTATTTCTCTCAATGATTGATACTTATATGAAAGAAGAAAAATATGTTCAAGAGGTAAAGTGTGATTGGACCTCATGATCTCAATATGAATTTTGACCCTTATGGAATAAGTTGTGGAAAATCATGGTTTTAAAATAACCTCAAGGTGGAAGGAGAGAGAGAAGATCAGAAAACATACCTATCAGGTACTACGTTTAGTACCTGGGTAATGAAATAACCTGTACAGCAAACCCCTGACACGAGTTTACCTATATAACAAACCTGCACACGCACCCCTGAACCTGAAAGTTAAATATATATATATATATTAAATAAAATAACTTATCTTTTTACTTTGAGGTAGAACTGTTGTTGGGGAAGGAGTCTGAAGTAATAAAAACACTTTTTATTTTATTTTATTTTATTTTATTTTATTTTATTTTATTTTAATAAAACAGAGTCTTGACTGGGCATGGTGGCCAATGCCTGTAATCCCAGCAATTTGGGAGGCTCAGTCAGGTAGATCATGAGGTCAGGAGTTCAAGACCAGCCTGTCCAAGATGGTGAAACCCTGCCTCTACTAAAAATACAAAAATTAGCCAGGCACGGTGGCAGGTGCCTATAATCCCAGCTACTTGGGAGGCTGAGGCAGGAGAATTGCTTGAACCTAGGTTGGGGGTGGAGGTTGCAGTGAGCCGAGACTGCAACACTGCACTCCAGCCTGGCCAACAGAGTGAGACTCCATCTCCAAAAAAAAAAAAAAAACACCAAAACAACAACAACAACAAAAAACTAGAGTCTTGCCATGTTGCCCAGGTTGGTCTTGAACTCCTGGGCTCAAGTCATCCTCCCACCTCAGCCTCCCAAAGTGCTAGGATTATATACCTAAGTCACTGTGCCTGCTCTATGAAAACATTTTTGAAAAGATTTCCAAAGATAGGAGATTATGCAAAGTATAGCAACTATCAACATGTGGCCATTGAGCTTCTATCATATTCAAGGCCCTGTGAGAGGCTAGTGGGTGTAGTAAGCCAAGGAGACTGAGATGGTCACCCTAACAGTCTAATGAGGAGACCAATGATCATAATACAATGTAAGTTACATTGGAGTTCTGAAAAGGATGTTGGAAATAAGAGCTTGGAGCCATGGAGAGAATGAGCATGCAGACCAAGGATTTCTCAGCAAGGCAAATTTACTTCTGCAGAAGGGTGCTGCCTGCATCAGTTACAAGCCCAAGAGCACACCAAACGAAGAAGAGAAGGGGTTGTTATCTGTAACACAGTTAGTCCCTGTTGCTGTGTCCTGCTCTCATTGGCTGGGACTGGACAGCACAATCAATCTAAATTAATCCTAGCTGGCTGTTTTAAATGGAGCAGGGGTGTGGGTTACAGTGGTGGGGTGAGCAGTTTTGGTGGGAAGAATACTTTTGGCGGGGAGGACAGTTACAGAGTGGGTAACCAAGGGAACAGGTGTGAATCAGATTAGGACTGGCAGGAATGTTTTTACCATAACTAGGGACAAGGAGGCACAAAGAATGAGGAAGTTAGGCTCTGAAAATAGAGAACAAAGAACCAGGAAGCTGAACAAGCTGATTCTTTGAAGAGGAACTCACTGTACCCAATAAGGAGAATTCCAATTCTTTTGGGAAGTCAAGTTAGGAGAGGTGGTGGGGCTACTTCAGCAACACCCTATGACTTTGATATGGTTTGACTGTGTCCTCACCCAAATCTCATCTTGAATTTTAGTTCCTATAATCCCCACATATTGTGGGAGGCACCAGGTGTAGATAATTGAACCAAGGGGGCAGTTTCCCCCATCCTGTTCTCGTGATAGTGAGTTCACACAAGATCTGATGTTTTTATAAAGGACTTTCTCCTTCACTGGGCACTCATTCTTCTTCTCCCTGATGCCATGTGAAGAAGGACATGATTGCTTCCCCTTCCACCATGATTGTAAGTTTCCTGAGGCCTCTCAGTCATGCTGTACTGTGAGTCAAATAAACCTCTTTCATTTATAAATTACCCAGTCTCAGGTATATCTTTATTAGCAGTGTGAGAATGGACTAATACAAACTTCTAGTACATCCAGTCATTAAAGTCTATAACAGGTAATGCTTTACTATGATTACAATGTTAAAAATATGGCAGTTGGGCACAGTGGCTCATGCCTGTAATACCAATATTTTGGGAGGCTGACACAAGAGGCTCACTTGAACCTAGGAGCTCAAGACCAGACTGGGAAACATAGTGAGACCTCAGTCTCTACATCTCTACAAAAAATAAACAAAATTAGCCCGATGTGATGGCCCATGCTTGTAGTCTCAGCTCCTCAGAAAGCTGAGGTGGGAGGATTGCTTGAGCCTGAAAGGTCCTTGCTGTAGTGAGCTGTGGTATCACCATTGTACTCCAGCCCGGGCAACAGAATGACAGGCTGTCTCAAAAACAAACAAATATATATATATGTATATGGAAAGACACAGAGAGAGTGTTAGCAGAGAAACGGTGCAGTGGTGTGCAACTGTAATCTTGGCTACTTGGAAGACTGAAACAAGAGGATCGCTTGATCCAGGAGGTTGAGACCAGTCTGGGCAACATAGTGAGACTCCTCCCCCTCATATATATATACATTTATATAGCAAAGAGACACTATTCTCACGAGATTACTTTTCAGGCTAAAGAGGAGTAGAAATACATATTGTTACAGTCTTGCCAATGCACCACAATGTAGCAAAAAGGAGTAGAAATTCATATTGTTACAGTCTTGCCAATGCACCACAATGTAGCAAAAAGGAGTAGAAATACATGTTGTTACAGTCTTGCCAATGCACCACAATGTAGCAGTCTCTCCTTGCCAGGTTCTTTGTCTCTCCTTGTGGAGTTCTTTGTCTCACAAGCAAGAGAATTAAGGAGCTTGAACACAAAGGATGAGGCTGGAGCAAAAGTTTAATAAGCAAAAGAATCCTCTTTGCAGTGGAGAGGGAGCCCAAAAGAGGGTTGCCATTTTTACGGTTGAATGCAAAGGCTTTTATCAGAAACTGATGAAGGCAGGGCATGTTATTTGCATAAGATGCAAATTTCTGGTAGCTCCACCCCATCCTCCTAATGCACATGTGGTCCCTTAGCTTGAGTTACTCCATATTGCTTTGTTCCCCTTACTGCGCATGTGTCAGCAGACAGAATTTTCCATTGCAGACACGTCTGGGCAAGTCGGCTGTGTAGTCTTTCTTACTTGTGTGACTGTGGACATGTCTTAGGCAAGCCTCCCTGTGCAAGTTCCCTTATCTGTGTCTGCTGCCTGATTTTTCAGGCTGTTCTTTTGTTTGAAAGAATTCAACTGAGGGCCCACCCTAACTGCCTGCCTGACTGGTTTATTCCTTTCTCCTCTCTCAATGTAATCATAGAGCTATGTACTTTAAAAATAATTTGAATAATACAGAAAAATGTTCAGGGTTGGTAATGATTTTTTCTCATAATTCTGAAGGCTTTTCCTCATTGTCTTTAGTTTTCTGTGTGACCAGTTGAGAAGTTTGATTTCATTCTGATTCTTAGTTCTACATCCGTGACCTGGTTTGTTTGTTTGTTTGTTTTTCCTTCTTTTAGGAGCTTTTAGAATTGGCCCAGCATGGTGACTTGTGCCTGTAATCTTGATACTTTGGGAGGCGGAGAGAAGAGGAGTGCTTGAGCCCCAGAGTTTGAGGCTGCAGTGAGCTATGATCGTGCCACTGCACTCCAGCCTGGGTGACAGAGCAAGACCCTGTCTATCCTGTCTCTAGAAACAAAACAAAACAACAACAACAACAACAACAAAACAGGTATGGTGTCATGCTTCTGTGGTCCCGCCACTTGGGAGGCTGAGGTGGGATGGCTTGAGTCCAGGAAGTGGAGGTTGCAGTGAGCTGATCGCTGCTGAGATTACACCCTTGGGCAACAGAGTGAGACCCTGTATCAAAAAAAAGAAAAAAAGAAGAAGAAGAAGAACAAGAAGAAGAAGCTTTTAGGATGCCTCCTTATTCCATGGGTTCTTAACAGCTTCCCCTTCTCTCTTGCTGCCTAGTCCCACCTGCAGGTGTGCACATTTCCTTCTTTTCCCAATGATGAGAGCTAAGACTTGGTGGAAACATTTTTTCTTTTTCTTTCTTTCTTTTCTTTTTTTTTAGAGACAGGTTCTCCTCTGTCCCCCCAGACTGGACTGAAGTAGCAAGATCACGGGTCACTGTGGCTTCCACCTCCCGGGTTCAAGTGACCCTCCTTCCTTAGCCTCCCAAAGTGCTGGGATTACAGGTGTGAGCCATGGCACTAAGCCTCATTGAAACATTTAATGAGACTTTAATAAATACTTAATGATTTCTGGATAAAATTTTAAGACATCAGACTACATCAGACTTAATTTTTTTGTTTTTTATCATTCTTAACCCACAGCAACTATTCAACTAATACCATAATGGACAAAATGCTCCTTTTCTAACTACTTAAAAAAATGACTTTTCACTCAAAAATATACTAACTAAATATCCTACGAGAATAATTTGACCTTATGGTTTCAAAGACCCACTCACTGATGACCTTGGCATGACAGTTTCTAGTTAGAGAATATTGCATGCAGGACATTTGAATTGTATGCTATGTTTGACTTTTGTTTTGTCTATGTTTCTATGTGCATTAAGTAATAGAGATTCTTCAAGCTGTTTTAAGGTCTTCTTGTGTTTAGCCTTCATTTGTCCTAAAGTGTTTTTTTGTGTTATAGTTTTATTTAAAAAGCAGTTCGAATGCAAAATAACTATGAACCTCCAAAAGGTAGAAGTATTGGTGGAAAAAAAAAAAAAAAAAAAAACAGGTCCAGAAAGAAGAAAATTAACCATGAACTAAGATGGAAGAGATAAAGAAAAGGAAAAGGGAATAAGAATAGAGTATATTGCCTGTTTTTAAGGGAGAGCTCACTGTATTGTGTATGATAGTTTTTGATAATTACAAGAAGAGAAAGAAAAATTCTGGGACCAGCACAGTGGCTCACAATGAGGGAGTAATCCCAGCATTTTGGGAGGCCAAGGTGAAAGGATTGCCTAATCCCAAAAGCTGTAGAACAGCCTGGGCAACATGGTGAAACCCCATCTCTACAAAAAAAAACAAAACAAAGCAAAAAAAAAAAAAACACCCCAAAACCAAAACAAAACAAAACAAAAAAACATCAAAAATTTGCTGGGCATGGTGGCACGTGCCTGTGGGCCCAGCTACTCAAGTAGGAGGATCGACTGGCGCAGCGGAAGTCAAAGCTACAATGAGTCGTTATTCAACCACTGCACCCCAGCCTGGGTAACAGAGTGAGACACTATCTCAAAAAAGGAAAGGAAGGAAGGAAGGGAGGAACAGAGGGAAGGAGGAAAGAAGGAAGGAAGGGAGGAAGGGAAGGAGGGAGGGAAGGAAGAAGGAAGGGAAGGAGGGAGGGAGGGAAGAAAGGAAGGAGGGAGGAAGGGAGGGAAGAAGGGAAGGAGGGAGGGAGTGAGGGACGGAAGGATTGATTCTGAATTGGTTATATATTGTGGGAAATTGATCATATCCCCAAAAATAGCTTCCTCTAGTTTCAATCTAAAGAAAGAAGAAATTATGACCAAGTTCACTTGACTCTAATGTTTTCGTTGTTGTTGTTATCAAAGTATGGGGTATTCAGTCTTGAATTAAATGATGTGTTGTCAACAATCCAGTCTATGTCATGTAGGATGATCAGTATGAGGCAGGAAAATAGCATCTGGAGGCAGGAAATATAAGGCCAATTCCCACTTCAGCTATGACAGGAAATATCCTCTCCATAGGGTGTATGCTGAGTAAATAACTTTGCCATTCTCTTCATTTACATAAGGCATACTCCAAGTACAGGGTATTTAAACTCCAAAAATTCTGTAACAAGACCCTTGAGCCCCTATGCTTGGCTCACTCCCACACTGTGGAGTGTACTTTCTGTTAGGCAGGAATCTAGACCTAACATGGCAGTGACATGGGGCACCAAAATGTAAAGGTAAACTGAGGCTGGAGCCGAACCGGGAACAAAGACACACGGCAAATGGCAGTGAGAATAGCCTTTATTAGGACTTGCGGGTGAGGTTCCTCAGTCCAAAGGTGCAGGCCTAGGAAGTCGCGCTGAGGGAGGAGGGTAGGGGCTTTTTTATAGCCTGAGAGGTAGGGAAGATGGTTGTACAAACAGATGGTTGTACAAACAGGGGGTCTTGAAACTACTAGGGCAGGAGTCGAGTAAAGGTCATGAGGAAGGGGTCTTTGGAAACTGTCAACCGAAACTGCTGTTTATGAACTTGTGGAATGCAGGTGAGCTGCAGGTCATGGGGGAGTGTGGTTGCCTAGCCAGAACTCTGACGCATGTAAGTCTGCGGGTGTGTACAAGGGTGAAGGAAGTCTTTAACAAAAGGCCTGCTACGCCAGGTAACGACGCCATGTTGGGTCTAGATTCCTGCCTAACATTTTCATATGAATTCAATCCCTTCATTCCTTCCTTGCTTCGTTTGTGCGTGTTGTCCAATTCTTTGTTCAAGACACCAAGAGCCTGGACACCCTCCACCGGTGACAAGTGTAGTGCTTTGGGCAGTTTTTCCTCCAGCATGAAGGGATGGCCGGGCCTGAACATCATTTCAGCAATGTTCAGTGTCACTGATTTTCTGTGAATAACCAACACAATAAAGGATTTAACTACAGACAATGCCCAAGAGTAAGCAGAAGCAATTGCATGGGGCAGAGTCTAGGAAACAAGCATTTCTCTAAATGAGAGTCTCAGGGAAGAATATTTAGATATACAATTCTGTCTGCATTAAGACAAATGTTAATGAACCTTGAAGAGCACTTTAGCCCTTAGACCACACCTTCACTTTAGAAAGTGCCTTCACTCGCATTTGCACAACTAAAGCAAAAAGAGAAAGGTTTTCTTAGAACTCAGAGATGGTTGACCTCCATGTAAATCGGCCGGGCGCGGTGGCTCACGCCTGTAATCCCAGCACTTTGGGAGGCCGAGGCGGGCGGATCACAAGGTCAGGAGATCGAGACCATGGTGAAACCCCATCTCTACTAAAAATACAAAAAATTAGCCGGGCGCGGTGGCAGGCGCCTGTAGTCCCAGCTACTCAGGAGGCTGAGGCAGGAGAATGGCATGAACCCAGGAGGCGGAGCTTGCAGTGAGCCGAGATCGCGCCACTGCATTCCAGCCAGGGGGACAGAGCGAGACTCCGTCTCAAAAAAAAAAAAAAAAAAAAAAAAAAAAAAAAAAAAGAAGAAATTTAGAACTCATATCTAACAATGGTATGCCTGTATACACTTGGAATTTTGCACTAAGTCCATGTATTTCTATTCAAAAATACATAATTTCATTTTTAAAAATCACGATTAGGTTTCTTTTATAGAACTTGATAAACTAATAGCAAAGTGTATTTGGAATAGTAAACATTCAAGAATAGTCTAAATAATCTGAGAAGAGAAATAAAACAGAGTAGATGTACCCTCTTAGACTGAAATACTATATAATAAAGATGCATAAATTGGAAGTGTATTTAAGAATAGACAAAACAATAAATAAAGGGAGACCCATGCATATATAGAAATCTGATAAAAGCTACAGGTGGCATTTCAAATTAGAGAGAAACAGATGAGCCATTTAATGAGTGTGGTTGGTACCACTGGTCATCTGTATGAAAGTAAGAATGAATTCGGTTTTCCTTCCCTTTCCCACCTTCAGAAATAATAAAATATTCATGGCACAGAGTTGTTCCTATATTACATGATTGTGCAAAAGAATAAGGTATATTTATGTGTAAAAATATGAAGAGATCTTCAGACTGTAAAGTAAAAGGGGTAAGTCACAGAAAAAATATATATAGCACAATTCTATCTGTGTGTGTGTGTGTGTGTGTGTTGGATTGGGGAAGACAACCCCAAGCCCCAAGTACACATGTGTATATTAATACATATGCAGAGAAAAACACCCTGGAAGTATGTACAACAACTGTTACCATGGTTACCATGAGGAGGAGAGTAAGAGCGGGGTAGAGCTGTGGGAGCCGTTATTATTATTATTATTATTTTTGTAGAGTTTTTTTTTTTTTTTTAGGAGTTTTGCTCTTGTTGCCCAGGCTGGAGTACAATGGCATGATCTTGGCTCACTGCAGCCTCCGCCTCCCTTGTTTAAGCCATTCTGCTTCAGACTCTCGAGTAGCTGGGATTGCAGGCATACGCCACCATGCCCAGCTAATGTTTTGTATTTTTAGTAGAAACGGGTTTCACCATGTTAGCCAGGCTGGTCTCGAACTCCTGATTTCAGAAGATCCACCCATCTCGGCCTCCCAAAGTGCTGGAAGTACAGGCATGAGCCACTGCACCCGCCTGGGAGCCATTTTCTTTATTCCAAGCTTCCATAGTGGTTAAATTTAAAAATAAATAATACTGTGAAACAATCACATTGAAAGTATTATAAAAATTGTAAATCTTCAGATCACAAGGTCAGGAGATCGAGACCATCCTGGCTAACATGGTGAAACCCCGTCTCTACTAAAAATACAAAAAATTAGCTGGGCGTGGTGGTGGGTGCCTGTAGTCCCAGCTACTCGGGGGGCTGAGGC
Organism: Rhinopithecus roxellana; assembly: GCF_007565055.1. Taxonomy (NCBI): domain Eukaryota; kingdom Metazoa; phylum Chordata; class Mammalia; order Primates; family Cercopithecidae; genus Rhinopithecus; species Rhinopithecus roxellana. The sequence goes on along the minus strand of NC_044554.1, from coordinate 54,701,032 downwards.
AGAAGAATGGCATGAACGTGGGAGGCGGAGCTTGCAGTGAGCTGAGATTGTGCCACTGTGCTCTAGCCTGGGTGAGAGAGCGAGGTTCCGTCTCAAAAAAAAAATTGTAAATCTCTAAATAAATATGTGGTTATTTAAGAAATCAAACTGTTCAATTGGCTTTTTTAAATTAAAAAATGTTTTTCCTTTTTTTTTTTTCTTTTTATTTTCTGGAAGTCTTAGCTTTGCAGGGTAAAAAATGTTTTTTCTTAAAGATGCAGGTTTTGCTATGTTGCCTAGACTGGTCAAGGACTACTGGGCTCAAGGGATCCTCCCACATCAACAAACAGGTACCTGTCACCCTGTCTGGCTCTCAACTAGCTTTCTGAAAAAGTTTTCTGCCTGCTAGTCTTGGGCTGGGTCAGTGGTTCTCAAAATGTGGTGTAAGAAACCCTAACGGTCCCTGATGTGATTGCAGGGGGTCTGTGAGGTCAAAACTATTTTTAAAATAATACTGATATGTTATCTGTATTTTCCTCCCATTCTTTAATGAGTTTACAGTAGATTTTCCAGGAGAGAAAGAGGGTCATGAAGTTAATGAGATAGATGGGACTAGGGGAAGTAGCAAGATTTTTCACTGTCTAGCTTTCTTATTGTAGTTTAATCTTTAAATCATAAGAATGTGTTACCTATTAAAATATGTACATTAGAAAATCTTAAAGATGAATACTTGCATAATCTCTGGGTATGTGAGGTGTTCTGGTTGCCTCGAATGATGGAGAAGTGGAACTGTGGCCCCACCCGGGTCTATGTTGTATGACAGAGAAATAAACTTCATATTATTTGAGCCACTGAAATTGTCATATCAGCCTAACTCATGACTAAACTAATAGAGGCTTAAATGTCTCTTCTTCTTCTTCTTCTTTTTTTTTTTTTGAGAGAGAGTCTCACTCTGTGGCCCATGTTGGAGTACAGCGGTGCAATCTCAGCTCATTTCAACTTCCAGCTCCTGGGTTCAAGTGATTCTCATGCCTCAGTCTCCAAAACAGCTGGGACTACAGGTGTGTGCCACCACACCTGGCTAATTTTTGTGGTTTTAGTAGAGAAAATGTTTCACCATGTTGGCCAGGCTGGTCTCGAACTTCTGGCCTCAGGTGATCCACTCCACTTGCCTTGGCCTTCCAAAGTGTGGGATTGGAGGCATGAGCCACTGCACCAGTCAAATGTCTCTTAATGCAGCTCCTCTCCAACCAAGAATATTATTACAGAATAATAAACAAGCATTCAAAATATAGATGTCCACATGTATTACTGGGCGCCTTTATCTACTTGAGGTGCTATAACAAAGTACCATAGACTGGGTGGCTTAAACAACTGAAATTTCTCACTGTTCTGAAGGCTGAGAAGTCTTCAGACTTCTGAAGTCTGGTTCTAGCCAATTCCATTCCTGGGGAAGACACTGTTCCTGGCTTGCAGACAGCTGTCTTCTCCCTAGGCTTTTACATGGCCTTATTTATTTATTTATTTATTTATTTATTTATTTATTTATTTATTTATTTATTTGGTGTGTGCCTGTGAAAGACAGACCATAGCTCTCTTTCTCTTCTTATAAGGATACCAGTTCTACTGGATTAGGGCTTGAGATAAACTAAATATATGTTTGATCTTTGTCCCGGTTTCTGACACAGAACCCCTAAAGTTCTTGTAATTTCCTGAGTGATAAGGGTGCTAGGAGTACCTTTTGTTCTAATATTTGGTCTTTGAGCCTGGTTGCAGACACAAGAACTTCTAAAACTCTTGGAATTTCCTCAGGGATGGGGAATGGGGATGGGCAGTGCCTTTTGTTATTCATAATAAGCACCTCTTAACCATAAAAGATTTGTGATGATGTGACTCTTGCAAGGTGGAATCTGGTAACCAGAAAGACCAACACTTGGCCAGGCACAGTGGCTCATGCCTGTAAACCCAGCACTATGGGAGGTCAATGTGGGTGGATCATGAGGTCAGAAGTTCAAGACCAGCCTGACCAAGATGGTGAAACCCTGTCTCTACTAAAAATACAAAAATGAGCCAGGTGTGATGGTGGGCACCTGTAATCCCATCTACTCGGGAGCCTGAGGCATAGAATTGCTTGAACTTGAGAGGCAGAGGTTGCAGTGCACCGACATCATGTCACTGCACTCCAGCCCAGGTGACAGAGCGAGACTCCATCTCAAAACAACAGCAACAACAACAAAACAAAAACCAACACTTTGTTGTAAATAAAGTTTCGGTGCTGCAAAAGAAATAGCACTCGAATATAAAATTTCCTTTTTAATTCTCAGCAAAGCAAGTTACTTCTATGGAAGGGTGCGCCCTGACAGATGGAGCAATGGTGAGTGCACACTTGGACAAGGGATGGGAAGGGGTTCTTATCCCTGACGCACGTGGCCCCTGCAGTTGTGTCGTTCCCCTATTGACTGGGGTTAGACGGCACAGGCTAAGCTAATTCTGATTGGCTAATTTAAAAAGAGTGATGGGGTGAGTGATTTGGCAGGAAAAATGGTTATGACAGAACAGGTAATTGGAATGAGTCAGGGTGGAGTAAGAAATCGGAATGAGTCAGGGTGGAAAATGAATCAGGGTGGAGTAGGTAACTGGAACGAGTTAGGGTGGAGTAGGTAAATGGAAAAGATTGCTTTATGTGGAAGTAAAGTTTAAAAGTAGAAGGCAGAGAATTGAACATACTGACATATTAATTCTTCGAAGAGAAATTTATAACTCGTATTTAACAACTTCCTCCTCTTGCATTTTTCCTTACAGCTTTCTCTTCAAACTCTTTTAACATGTCTTTGCTTAGTTGCCCTGCTTGATTTTCTAAAAGAAGGAGCTTCCCTGGTTAAGGCAGAGAATAGTTAAGGGAGGTCTTAGTAAGTGCTGTTTCTATGAGCCTATGCACCAACCCACAGATGCATGATATGACACAGCACCTGACAAGAATAAGTACACCTATTATGGCTACGAGGGAGGTAAGAATCGAGGCTATTCTTCCTTTCCATTTACCGAACCACTTTTCTAGCCATCCTGTAAAGTGGTCATTTACCCCTGAGTCGCTGGCTAACTGATTGGATAGAGCAGTCAGACCTTGCAATGCCTTTATTTTACTTCCATTAGGGGCCGTGTTGTTTGGGATGAAGGTGCAACATTGAGTTTTAATCATGACGCAAACTCTTCCTCTTTCTGCTAATATCATGTCTAAGGCTATCCTATTTTCCCAAGCCATCTGGCTAGTAGCCTCTAATTGCTCAGCTATTCCTTTAATAGCATCTCTAGTGTAGCTAATAAATTGCTGTTGGTTGTAATAATGTAGTTTATCCAATCTACATTTTTATTAACTGTCACCCAGCAAAATATTGACTCAAATCCTGCAGCTATTTGATTTTGGGCTTTAAATTGATCTCGTATTCCCTGTGGGACTCCGATTGTGTCTAACTAGACATGAGAGTCGAAAGACCCATAAGCGGCGGGGCGCGGTGGCTCAAGCCTGTAATCCCAGCACTTTGGGAGGCCAAGATGGGCGGATCATGAGGTCAGGAGATCGAGACCATCCTGGCTAACCCGGTGAAACCCCGTCTCTACTAAAAAATACAAAAAACTAGCCGGGCGAGGTGGCGCGTGCCTGTAGTCCCAGCTACTCAGGAGGCTGAGGCAGGAGAATGGCGTGAACCTGGGAGGCGGAGCTTGCAGTGAGCCAAGATCCGGCCACTGCACTCCAGCCTGGGCGACAGAGTGAGACTCCGTCTCAAAAAAAAAAAAAAAAAAAAAAGACCCATAAGGGGTTTCTCTTGCTTCATGATGTCTTATTTTTCCACCCTCCGGTTGATGAAATACCAGGGTGAAAGGGATAGCCAACTGGACTAAAGCACAAGTGCCACTCCAGTTATTCGGCAGTGCCCAGTAAAGGTCCACCACAGTATACCATCACACATCCTCTCGGGGATTAACAAGGGCTGACTGATTGATAAGCTCTTGAAAATTCTTGGCCGCGTGGTGGCTCACGCCTGTAATCCCAGCACTTTGGGAGGCCGAGGCGGGCGGATCATGAGGTCAGGAAATCGAGACCATCCTGGCTAACACGGTGAAACCCTGTCTCTACTAAAATTAAAAAAAAAAAAAAAAAAAAAAAAAGTTAGCCGGGCGTGGTGGCGGGCGCCTGTAGTCCCACTACTTGGGAGGCTGAGGCAGGAGAATGGCGTGAACCGGGGAGGCAGAGCTTGCAGTGAGCCCAGATAGCGCCACTGCACTCCAGCCTGGGCGACAGCGTGAGACTCGTCTCAAAAAAAAAAAAAAAAGAAAGAAAATTATTAAGCACGAGCCTGCCGGTCGTGCGGCAACACCATGGCCACAGTGCCGCGTCAGCAGCAGCAGCAGCAGCAGCAGCTGGCAACCACCCAGGTGTTTATGTCAGGTGGTGGGGTCTCCGGGCAACATGGCGGACTACCTGATCAGCGGTGGCACCCGCTACGTGCCCGAGGACCGGCTCACCGCACAGCAGCTCTTTGCCAGCGCCCACAGCCTCACCTACAATGACTTCCTGATTCTCCCAGGATTCATAGACTTCATAACTGATAAGGTGGACCTGAGCTCAGCCCTGACCTGGAAGATCATGCTGAAGATGCCACTCATCTCCTCCCCCATGGACCCTGTGACAGAGGCTGACATGGCCATCCCGATGGCTCTGATGGGAGGTATTGGTTTCATTCACCACAACTGTACCCCGGAGTTCCAGGCCAAGGAGGTGCAAAAGGTCAAAAAGTTTGAACAGGGCTTCATCGTGGACCCAGTGGTGCTGAGCCCCTCGGATGCTGTGGGTGATGTGCTGGAGGCCAAGGTGTGGCATGGCTTCTCTGGCATCCCCATCACTGAGACGGGCACCATGGGCAGCAAGCTGGTGGGCATCGTCACCTTCCAAGACACGGACGTTCTTGCAGAGAAGGACCACACCACACTCCTCAGTGAGGTGATGACACCAAGGACTGAGCTGGTGGTGGCTCCAGCAGGTGTGATGTTGAAAGAGGCAAATGAGGCCGGGTGCGGTGGCTCAAGCCTGTAATCCCAGCACTTTGGGAGGCCGAGACGGGCGGATCACGAGGTCAGGAGATCGAGACCATCCTGGCGAACACGGTGAAACCTCGTCTCTACTAAAAAATACAAAAAACTAGCTGGGCGAGGTGGCGGGCGCCTGTAGTCCCAGCTACTCAGGAGGCTGAGGCAGGAGAATGGCGTAAACCTGGGAGGCGGAGCTTGCAGTGAGCTGAGATCCGGCCACTGCACTCCAGCCAGGGTGACAGAGCGAGACTCCGTCTCAAAAAAAAAAAAAAAAAACCAAAGAGGCAAATGAGATCCTGCAGTGTAGCAAGAAAGGGAGGCTGCCTGCTGTCAGTGATTGCGATGAGCTGGTGGCCATCATGGCCCGCAAAAACCTGAAGAAGAACTGAGACTACCCTGTGGCCTCCACGGAGTCCCATGAGCAGCCGCGATGTGGGGCAGCTGTGGGCACCCATGAGGATGACAAATACCGCCTGGACCTGCTCACCCAGGTGGGCATCAACGTCACAGTCTTGGACTCTTCCCAAGGGAGCTCAGTGTATCAGATCACCATGGTGCATTACATCAAACAGAAGTACCCCCACTTCCAGGTGACTGGGGGAAACATGGTGACAGCAGCCCAGGCCAAGAACCTGATTGACGCTGATATGGAAGGGCTTGGCGTGGGCATGGGCTGCAGCTCCATCTGCATCACCCAGGGTGTGATGGCCTGCGGTCAGCCCCAGGGCACTGCTGTGTACAAGTAGGCCGAGTATGACTGGCACTTTGGTGTGCCTATAATAGCCGATGGCAGCATCCAGACCGTGGGGCACATGGTCAAGGCCCTGGCCCATGAAGCCTCCACAGTGATGATGGGCTCCCTGCTGGCTGCCACCATGGAGGTCCCCAGTGAGTACTTCTTCTCAGATGGCGTGTGGCTCAAGAAGTACCAGGGCATGGACTCACTGGATGCCATGGAGAAGAGCAGCAGCAGCCAGAAACAATACTTCATGGAGGGGGATAAGGTGAAGATTGCGCAGGGTATCTCCAGCTCCATCCAGGACAAAGGGTCCATTCAGAAGTTCGTGCCCTACCTCATAGCAGGTATCCAGCATGGCTGCCAGGATACTGGGGCCCACAGCTGTCTGTCCTTTGGTCCATGATGTACTCAGGAGAGCTCAAGTGTGAGAAGCGGACCACGTTGGCCCAGATTGAGGGTGGCGTGCAAGGCCTGTACTCTTAGGAGAAGCAGCTGTACTGAGGACAGCGGTGGAGGCCGAGGTGGTGGAGGGGGTGCACCCCAGTGTCCACCTTTGAGCATAGCCTCCCTCTATAACTGAGTGGTCCACAGATTTGCACTCTGGGCTCCCCAGCTCCTTTCCAGGGAGAGAGGAGGGGAGGTCCAGAAGGGTCTGTGGCCCCTCGCTGGGCATCCCCTGCAGAGTCAGGACTGCTCTCTGGTCCAGGCTGCCCTGGGAGACCCACCAAGCCCAGTCAGCTGGGCTCTTAGGCCCTGCGCCTGCCTCAGGTCTTTCTTGCTGTAGCCTGCTTCAGCCTGGCCCCCACCCCAGGGGCAGGCAGCCCCTCCTGGCTTCTCCTGTAGGGCACCTCCCTGCCCCCAGCCCACCAGGAAATGGTGCTTTCCTGGCCCTGCCTCTGGCCCTTCCTGGGCCGCTGCCCCCTCATGTGGCACTTCTGAGCTCCTGACCTAGGCCAAGGGGAGATCTCTGTCCCCTTCCCCGGCCCTGGGCTACCCTCAGGTCCTGCTCCTCAGGCCACTTCCCTGTCCTTGTCCCTGGGGAGGAGACTGCCCTGGTCATGACCACCTGCCTGTCATTCCTGACTCACCACCATCCCCAGGTGTACTGTTCCTGCCCTCTCCTCAGCTGCAGTTGAAGACTTTAACTTTGCACACTTTGGGATCACAGTTGCATCACTGACTATTAAATAATTGGAATAAATCAAGCAGGTATAAAGAAAGAAAGAAAGAAAAAGAAAGGAAGGAAGGAAGGAAGGAAGGAAGGAAGGAAGGAAGGAAGGAAGGAAGGAAGGAAGGAAGGGGAAAGAAAAGAAAAGAAAAAATGAAAGAAAGAAAATTCTTAAGCTCACTGCGTCCCTTCAGGTCTCCAAGGAACGCTAAGTTTCCTCCCTGTCATGAGAGACATGAAGTGAACTTAGTGTTGGGAAATGGAAGCTGGATGGCCCTCAGAGGCTGACCTGCAGAGTATCAGACTTTGGGATATAGCAGAGAGAGAGCTTGGCACGACTTGTTACCCCAGGCTGTAGAATCCTGGAAAAGAGCTACCATGCAACCCATGCCTGGTCGACTGGAGGACAAACCTAGTGGAAAGGGAACAATATGGGCCTCTGGCCTGCCATGCACACAAGCATAATAATTGCTTTTGTTTAACGTGCAGATGGAATATTTGATCCATTCCAACCAGGCATGTACATCCTGGTATCCTGTCTCAACTGCCAAAGTTTGTTTTAAGTCTTTAACTTCTACCATCGCTATCTTGGCCTTGTCATTAGATGGAGGAGGAGCAATGGTTCTGTTGTGACAGGTTTTGGAAAAAGGCTTAGAGGAAGGTGCAGGTGGTGGGGGATCAAAGAAATGCATTTCAAAGAATCCAATAGGGTCTGTCCCTGAAACCTCAGCCTCCATACCATAAAACTGGTTTAAAGAAGAGAACCGGTTTAGAAAAGTGGAAGAACTTTGGGGGCTCAAGATAATAACCTGTATAGGATTGCACTGGTTTAGTTGACAGTTGGGGGGGCTGTCCCTTTAGTAAAATGAATGTATGGTTTTAGGAAACTACAAAAACTGGTTGGGGCAGTCCATCTTTGCTCTTTGGTGGTCCACAGAATGTTGGACCAACTATGGCACAAAAGCTGTACATCAAGAGGGCAAGACTCCTGGTTGCCACTAGGGTCTTTATCAAAATCTCCCCAGATTAAATGGTCCCAATTCACTAATGCCCAGTCTGAGGAGAGCCAGGAGGCACAGAGGTACTCTTTTAAAGTAGAGGGCTGTCTTTGACTTAACAAGTCCCCACAGGGACTTGGCAAGCAGCAAAATGCAAGCACCAAATGCAATAGTTCAAGGCAAAATCGACTTGGTTATGTTAGTAACTAGACGGTCAACAATAGAGCGAGGAAAGAAGAAAGAGTATTAGAATAGAAGAAAAAGAGTTAAATTTTTCTTAGCTTTAGTTTGGTAGGGTTTTCCCCTGGGACTATGGGCCACAACTCTGGAGGGGGCGGCGCTTTCTTGACTCGGGTGTGGTGAGTCCACCCTCTCTGTTGTGCGGACGGTGGTTTCAGTAGTTAGGAGCACTAAGTAAGGACCTTCCCAGGCTGGCTCAGGCTTCTACTTTTTCCAGCTCTTAATGAGGTCATGCTCCCCAGGCTGATGTTGATGCACCAGGAACTCCAAGGGTGGCGCCTATGCTAATAGACCTTTAGTTTTAAGATAAGAGAAAATAGAAGTAGACCAAGTATATAATTTTTAAGGAATTGATCTTTTGTTTCAAAGGTAGGAATATCAGCAGTGGAGTGCAAATAAGGTAATCCATAGAGCATCTCATAAGGAGAAAGACCAATATCTTTCCGTGGTGCAGTTTGAATTGTCAGCAGGGCAATAGGAAGACACTTGGTCCATGACAATCGAGTCTTGAAATTAACTAATTTGGTTAAGTCTAAGACCACTTAACCAACTGGGTTGAGTGAATCAGCAGAAGAGTCTGATTCATCCCTTCTACTCTCCCTGATGAGGAGAGTATGGTGTTCCCATCTGATGTCTAATGTTTGGGATAGGTTTTTAATAATGTGCGTGGTGAAATGAGTTCCATTGTCTGAGTCAATTTTTCTATTAGTCCAAACCTGGGTACTATATTTTCGATTAGGGCCTTAACTACATTATTGGCTGCTGCATTAGAAAAGGGGATAGCTTCGACCCAGTGAGTGAGGTGGTCTACTATCACTAGTAAATATTTTGGACAATCTAATGGAGGCATTTCTGTGTAAACAACTTGGATACTTTGGAATGGCCTTAAGCCCGGATTGCTTCCCCCAAGAGGTAATCTTTTTATAGTATGTTTATTAGTTTTCTTGAATACTAAGCAACTATCTGTAACCTGTTTGGCCAGGGTATAAATTCCTATACAATCATAAACTCTGACAACTGCTCTCTGGTCTGGCAGTATCCATTTTCCTTCTGAATTCTCTTTGGCTCCTATTTTTATTAGTTTTTCTTTTTTGGTGGAAGAGAAAATGGGGATTACGGTAGGAGGAGGGAGGCAGGGAGTTAAGTGAAAAATACGCATTTCAGAAGATACAGCAGCCTGCTTGGCTACCTGGTCTGCTAGGTTATTTCCTCGACTTTCAAAAGAAAGGCTTTTGTGGTGTCCGGAACATGGACAATAGCTGTTTCTTCTGGCAACTGAAGATTACTCAATACTTGGGTAATCAGCTCTTTGTGAACAAGGTCTTGACCTTTACTATTAATGAGACCTCGTTCAGTCCAAATTTTCCCAAACATATGGGCCACTCCAAAGGCATACCTGGAATCAGTATGGATGGTTCCTTCCTGGTTCTGTAAGTACTTTAAGGCTTCGCTGAGTGCAAACAGCTCACATGTTTGAGCAGATCAACTGTTGGGCAATTTTCCTGACTCTATTTCTACAAGAGTTTCTCCATCAATCAGTGAATACGTATTTTGTCTTTTTCCTTCAATCACCTGGGAGGAACCATCTATGAATAAGTGCCATCCAGTCCAGAAGGGGGTTTCTCTTAGGTCTGGTTGAACCTTTGTATGGTAATCAATTAAATCTAAACAAATGTGTTCTCTCCTTAGATTTGGATTCCCTATTAGGAAACCTGCTGGGTTGAGTGAATTATCAGTGGTCAATGTTAAATCATCCCTTTCTAACAGAATGGTCTCATACTTTAAGATTCTTGAGTCAGTAAGCCATCTTCCTGCTCTCTGATTTAAGATAGTTCTAACTTGGTGAGGCATGCTTACTGTCAATTTTCCTCCAAAACTTAGCTTTCTGCTTTCCTCAACTAGTATTGCGGTAGCCGCAATGGACTGGATGCATTGGGGCCATCCACAAGTTACTGGGTCTAAGACCTTTGATAGGCTACAGGCTGCCAGCGGCCTCCGTGTTCTTGAGTCAGCACTCCTAAAGCTACCCCACTGTCCACATTAACAAAAAGGTGGAATGACTTTTCTAGGGAGGGTAGGGATAAAACAGGGGCAGTTATGAGCCTTTCCTTCAGCTTCTCTACTTGATCAACTTCCTCAGAAATTCACAGGAGATGGTTGGGCTTCTCCTGGGCAAGTTTTTGATGTAACAGTTTACTGTGTAGTGCATATGAGTCAATCCATAAGTCGGCAGTATCTGACTAACCCTAAACATTTCCTGAGTTTAGTTTGAGGCAAGGGTAAGGACACTACTCCCTTGATTCGTTCAGGCCCTATTCTTCACTTGCCTGCACTTATTAAGTGGCCTAAATATTTAACTTTGGGATCTACATACTGAAACTTTCTTTTTGAGACTGTAGCCCCCCAAACTGCAGATGTTTAGGAATATGTGTAGAGAAGTCAGTTACCTTGTCTATATCTTCACCAGATATAAGAATGTCGTCCACGTACTGAAGAAGGCATATTTGTTCTGGGATGACAACTCTTTCTAGTACTTGTTCTAAAATTTGACCAAAACGATTAGGGGAGTCTGTAAACCCTTGGGGCAAGACTGTCCATTGATATTGTTGTTTCTGTCCTAAGTAGGGATCCTCGTACTCAAATATATCAAATATATCTCAGCTATCTTCAGCCAGGGGACATGCCCAGAAAGCAACCTTCAAATCTATTACAGTAAATCATTGATGATTGTATGGAATCTTGCTAAGAATGGTATAAGGATTGGGTACAATAGGGTGGATAGTCTGGACTATTTGGTTGATAGCTCTAAGGTCCTGTACTAGCCAGTATGACCCATCTGATTTCTTGACTGGCAGTATTGGGGTGTTATAAGTGGACATACATGGCTCGAGAAGCCCATCCTTAATGAGGTCTTCGATTATAGCTTTCAACCCTATCCTACCTTCTAGGGGAATAGGGTATTGCTTCCTTCTTACTACTTCTACCGGGGTTTTTTGCTTGATGTGGATTGGAGGGACTTGGAGTTTCCCTCAGTTTCCTTTGGACCAGACATTAGGAGTAATATATTTTTCATCTGCAGTGGTGAGTAGGTTTAATAAGGTGAGGAATCCTCTTGGGCTGACTTGTAGACCTATGGCCAACTTTAACATTAAATCCCTCCCCAGTAAATTAGTTCCTGCTTCAGGGATTAATAAGAACTGAATATGAGCTGAGCAATCCTGGTATCTAACTTCTGTGCTTTCTGAATTTGTTGCTCTAGATCCTTCCCCTTTTACCCCAGAGGCTAAAACTTCCTCTGAGGAGGAGACAACATTAGATGGGGGAAACAGAGAAGTGAGCAGCCCCTGAATCGACTTAAAAGGCGATAAGCTCATGTTTAGGCCTCACCTCCAAATTTATCAAGGACTCCTGGTGAGACTCAAGATAGAAGAGACAGAGCGCCTGACCTCCCTATTCTTCCTCGAAAGTCATGAGTGGAAGAGCTTCTTTCTCCTTTCTTAATTCAGGACATCCTCTCTCGAAGTGGCCTCTTCTTCCACATCTATAGCACCTATCTTGTTCTTCCTCCTTCTTAGTTCTGGGATTCTTTAACCCTGCTCCCCCATACTCTTTAGGGGATGTGATAGACGAGGACCTTGGTCCTCCAGATGGAGACTGGAGTCCTTTAAAAGAGGGTTCAGATCCTTTATAGTTTCTGACTCCCTGGAAACTCTGTCTAGAAGTACCTGGGTTTGCAGCCATCTGTTGGAAGGTGGAAAACATAACTTTTGTCTTTTGTTTCTGTTTTTCTTTGTCCCGTTTCATGTATACTTTCTGAGCTTCCCTGAGAAGCTCACTTAGGGGATGGTCTTCCCGATTGCCTATCTTTTGTAACTGTTTTGAAATGTCTGGCCAAATTTTAGTGACAAATTGGAGTTTCAGCAATCCTTGCCCAAGGGGATCATCCAAATTGAGGCCTGCATATTGCCTCATTTGCTCTCTCAGTCTGTCTAGGAATCTCATAAGCCTTTCATCCTTTTCCTGTTGTATATCAAATGCTTTAGAAAGATTTCGGGTTTGGGGTACTGATTCCCAAATTCCTTTTATTATCATCTCTCTTAGGTCCTGCATATTTTCCTGGTGATCTGCATTGTTATTGTCCCACAGCGGGTCTCGGGCAGGGAATTTCTGGTCTGTGGTAGGAACGTTTTCACCGGGAGGGTGCTCACGTTCCTAAACTACCATAGCAGCCCTACAAATCATAATCCTTTCTTTCCCTGAAAAGAAGATGCCCATGATGGACATTAACTCAACCCAAGTGTATAACTGAGGTCCTAAGGATTGGTCAATTTGGTCTGCCACTCCATAAGGGTCATCTAATGGCGGTTTAAGTTCCTCTTTAAAATTCCAGCTTTCCTACTCCTTATGGTACCTCTTTCAAAGGGAAGAGGGTTGGGACCAACCTCTTAGGTACAGAGGGAAATGGGAAATTCTGCATATCTTTTTTACATTGTTCTACCTCATGCTGAAGTCCTTTTAGAGAGGGGTATTTAAGTTGGGAGGGAACAGGCTGGTGGAACATTAATTCCCAAGAGTCAGGGTTATAAGGAGGAGGGATAACATGAGTAGAGGGGGGATTTGGGATGGGATCTGAGGCAGCAGTGGCTGTCTGAGGGGAAAGGCTGGAGACACTGAACAAGGGAAGATAGTCTAGGGCCCATGCACTGGAGTCTTTAGGCATGAGAGCTGGCTCCTCTGACTTTTCATTTCGAGGTGCCAGTTGGGTTCTTCCCTATTTGTTTTTAAGGGAAAAAGGAGGACAGGTCCTTGCCTCCAACAAAGGGCATAGCCTAGTTCTTCTTGAGACACTGGGCTTTTATCATTAACATATTGGATTAACAGCTGACACATTACATCCTCATTCAACCCAAACTTTGGCCAGAAGATTGAGGGTTTGAGGATGGGTCCCAGAGTCCAAATAAAACAGTAATATTTTATCATTTGTTGCTTTTTCCTATGTTTAGTCCTTTCATTATCCTTCCAGTATTTTAGCATGAGACCTAGGGGGCTATCCAGTGGGGATATCTTTGTTACCATCTTTATCCCCCTTGCTCCCTGTCTTGCTTGGGGTATTTCCCATCTTGATGGTTTAGGGGTAAGGTTCGAGTTGAATTTCCCTTACTGGAAATGTCTCACCTTTTGGGGTGAGGCTCAATTTTCCGCACTGGAAATTTCTTGCCTTTTGGAGTGAGGCTCAATTTCCCCCACTGGAAATTTCTTGCCTTTTGGAGTGAGGCTCAATTTCCCCACTGGAAATTTCTTGCCTTTTCTACTACTGGAGGTTTGTGTGAGGTTCAGTCCCCCCGACTGGTGACATCTTGCCTCTTTTTAACCTCTAAGCCACCCTGACCAAGGAGTACTTCACCGCCCCCTTGCGGCTTTCTTACCTTGGTCCTGACCACTAAGGAAATACTTTACCAGCTCCCTTGGTGTCTTTTCCTTGGTCCATGCTAAGACTTGCATGGCCATTATGGAGGATCCTTAAAGCTAGGTCGCTGGCCAGTTTCTTTCCGTGTTGCTGAGAGCTCGGGTTATTCCTCAGACTGGGTGGGTCTTGATTTCTCACCCCTGAGGCTGCCACAAGGGGGCAGGGCATGCCTCCTCGTGAGAGAGAACCAGAGACCACCCCCAGAGGGGAACGTAATCATGAGCGAGCCCCCAAATTGTTATAAATAAAGTTTCGGTACTGCAAAAGAAATATAACTCAAATATAAAATTTAATTTTTAATTCTCAAAAAGACAACTTACTTCTATAGAAGGGTTCACCCTTACAGATGGAGTGATGGTGGGCGCACACTTGGACAAAGGAGAGGAAGGGGTTTTTATCCCTGATGCACATGGGCCCTGCTGCAGTGTCATTCCTCTATTGGCTAGGGTTAGACTGCACAGGCTAAAATAATTTCGATTGGCTAATTTTTTTTTTTTTGAGACAGAGTCTCACTCTCGCCCAGGCTGGAGTACAATGGCACAATCTCTGCTCACTGCAAGCTCTACCTCCCAGGTTCATGCCATTCTCCTGCCTCAGTCTCCTGAGTAGCTGGGACTATAGGCGCCCACCACCACGCCCAGTTAATGTTTTATATTTTTAGTAAAGACAGGATTTCACCATGTTAGCCAGGATGGTCTTGATCTTCTGACCTGGTGATTCCACCTGCCTCGGCCTCCCAAAGTGCTGAGATTACAGGTGTGAGCCACTGCACCTGGCCCTGATTGGCTAATTTAAAGAGAGTGACAAGGTGAGTGGTTTGGTGGGAAAAATGGTTATGACAGAGCAGGTAATCAGAATGAGTCAGGGTGCAGTAGGTAATTGGAAAGATTGCTTTACAAGGAAGTTAAGTTCAAAAGTAGAAGGCAAAGAATTGAACATACTGACATATTAATTCTTTGAAGAGAAATTTATAACTCATATTTAACAACTTGGCTTGATGGTTGGAACTTTCAGCCCCACCCCCTGACCTCTGAGAAAGGGAGAAGGGATGGAGATTGACCTAATCACCACTAACCAATGATTTAATTGATTATGCCTGTGTAATGAAGCCTCCATAAAAATCCTAAACGATGGGGTTTGGTGGGCTTCCAGGCTTATGAACACACGGAGGTCCTGGGAATGTGGTGCCCCCAGAAGGGCATGGAAACTCTCTGCCTCTCCTCCCCACCCCCATCCCTTGCCCTACATGGTACATCTCTCCCACTTGCCTGTTCCTGCATTTTATCCTTTATAATAAACCAATAAACATAAGTAAAGTACATTCCTGAGTTCCGTGAGCTGTTCTAGCAAATTATCAAACCTGAGTAAGGGGCTGTGAGAGCCCTCAATTTGTAACCAAGTTGATTGGAAGTGTTAGAGGCCAGGGACTTGCATTTGGCATCTAAAGTGGGAGGCAGGCTGGGTGCAGTGGCCTGTAATCCCACTTCTTTGGGAGGCTGAAGCAGGAAGATGGCTTGAGGCCAGGAGTTCGAGAGCAGCCTAGGAAACAGTGAGAGCCTATCTCTATTGAAAGAAAGAAAGAGAGAGAGAGAGAGAGAGAGAGAGACAGAGAGACAGAGAGAAAGAAAGAAAGAAAAAGAAAAAAGTGAGGGGCAGTCTTTTTATACTGAACCTTTAGCCTGTGGGTTCTGACGTTAACTCTGGATGGTTAATGCCAGAATTTAATTGAATCTTTAGACACCCAGTTGGTGTTTGCAGAAAATTGGAGAATTCCTTGGTGTGGAAAACCCACACATCTGGTGCCCAGAAGTGTTGTGAATATAGAAGAAAAGTGGTTTCCTTTTACAGCCCCACTCTGACTACCTCATTTAACTTTACCCCTGAAGACCTAAATACAGTTGCATTGGGGATTAGGACTCCTATATATAAATGTGGTGGTGGTGGGTGGGAGGGGGAATGGGCACAATTTGGTCCAAACCTTTGGGTTAAAAGCTTACTAAAATTATATGTATTGTAATTCCAATGATGTCTTGCAGGTATATATGTATAGAGTATATTTACATAGATTCTAAAAAGATGCTCCCCAAGTAACAATGAACTGTGGTAGTAAGATTTAGGGATGCAGTGACAGGCATCTTTGGGACTCTTGGTTGTTTACATTAAGAATAAGTTATAGGCCAGTGAGGTGGCTCACACCTGTAATCCCACCACTGTTGGAGGCTGAGGTGGGAGGTTCGCTTGAGGCCAGGAGCTCAAGACAAGTCTGGGCAACATAGCAAAACCCTGTCTCTTCAAAAAGTAAAAATAGCTATGTGTGGTGGCAAATTCATGTAGTCCCAGCTACTTGGGAGGCTGAGGTAATAGGATCACTTAACCAGGGAAGTCAAGGCTACAGTGAGCATGATTGTGTCACTACACTCTATCCTGGGCAACAGAGCAAGACCATGTCTCAAAATAGAAAAGAACAAATTATAGAACAGAGAAGCAGAAAAGTAGGCATAAATAAAAGTTAATAGTCCAGGCATGATGGCTCATGCCTGTAATCCCAGCACTTTGGGAGGCAGAGTTTGGGCGAATTGCTTGAGCTCAGGAGTTCAAGACCAGCCTGGTCAACATGGTGAAACCCTATCTCTACTAAAAATACAAAAATTAGCCGGGCATGGTGGCAGACGCCTGTAATCCTAGCTACTCAGGAGGTGAGGCACGAGAATCGCTTGAATTCAGGAGTCGGAGGTTGCAGTGAGCGAAGATCGTGCCCACTACACTCCAGCCTGGGTGACACAGCAAGACTCCTTCTAAAAAAATAAATAGGCTGGGTGCGGTGGCTCACGCCTGTAATCCCAACACTTTGGGAGGCCGAGGTGGGCGGATCACGAGGTCAGGAGATCGAGACCACCTTCGCTAACATGGTGAAACCCCGTCTCTACTAAAAATACAAAAAAATTAGCCGGACATGGTGGCGGGCACCTGTAATCCCAGCTACTTGGGAGGCTGAGGCAGCAGAATTGCTTGAACCTGGGATGTGGAGGTTGCAATGAGCTGAGATCATGCCACTGCACTCCAGCCTAGGCGACAGAGCGAGACTCTGTCTCCAAAAATAAATAAATAAATAAATAAATAAATAAATAAATAAATAAATAAAAACAAAAATAAAATAAAAGTTGATGTATATCACCACCATGAAAACAAACAAAAGTTACATAACAAACGAAGATTTGTTTCATGTAAGTAAACTTAAATGTTTAAAAAATCCAAAAGAATGTCATTTCCTTTTTTTTTTTTTTTTTTTTTGAGATGGAATCTTGCTCTGTCACCCAGGCTGGAGTGCAGTGATGTGATCTCAGCTTACTGCAACCTCTGCTGCACCCCCACTGCCACCCTCTTCTGGGCTCAAGCAATTCTCCTGCCTCAGCCTCCTGAGCAGCCAGGATTACAGGCGCCCACCACTAAGCCCGGCTAATTTTTTTGAATTTTTAGTAGAGACGGGGTTTCATCATGTTGGCCAGGCTCATCTCGAACTCCTGACCTCAGATGATCCACTCGCCTTGACCTCCCAAAGTGCTGGATTACAAGCGTGAGACACCACGCCCGGCCAAGAATGCCACTTTCAAAAGTACAAATGCATACAATGAATTCTACCTCCAAGGAAAATATTTCTTTAAAAGAAGAAATTGCTTCTGCTATTGCTACACTTTATGTTGAGTTGTGCTAGGATACTTGGCTTAGAAATTATTTCTTGTGAATAAACCATATCATCATTTTCATTGAGTCCTTTCAATTTCCCACTTTGGTCCACTCCTGGATGGTCCACATCCATCTCACTTCCTGGCTCTCTTCACTATTTGCCTCTCATAGGGTGTGATGCATATCCTTATTTTCCATCTAGCTCCTAGTTGCTCTGTTTTTCTTTTTCTTTTCTTCTTATGTTATCTGCAACCATTATTTTACTCCATTTGTTTTCTTTCATTTGTTCTCATTGCCTTCCTCATACTCACCCTCTTTTCCTTCTCTTTATCCTCTTATTGGCTTACTCTTTATTGAGTTTTCCATTGTGTTTTTCCTCTTTTTCCTCTCTGCAAGCCCTACCCTCATAATAAAACTCAGTAAAAAGTGCTTCCACAGAAAAGGCAGAACATTAACATGTAGGGATTCACTCTGCCCCAATATTCCCAGAACAGTTCTGCTTGGGTCTAGCCCTTGCCCTTCTGGTGACCACCCATCCGTAGAGTTGGTAAGTTGACCAGAATCCCATTAGTCAATATTCAGTTACAGCCCACTCCATTACTTCTATTCTTCAGATGGGGGAATAGCTATGCCCTTCTCTTGCCCTACCTCCACTCCCACCCCCACGCTCCACTGCCACTCCCTGGCTCTTTGTGACTTACTTTCCTCCACACTAAATGTTCAGAAGACATTATTTACCTGGGGAGGGGGAAGACTGGGGAGGGGAGGCAGTGAAGGGAAGAAGTATCTCCCGTAATCGTCTATCCTGAGCCTTCCATCTCTTTTTTTTTTTTTTGAGACAGAGTCTCACTCTGTTGCCCAAACTGGAGTGCAATGGCACAATCTCAGCTCATTGCAACCTCCGCCTCCCAGGTTCAAGCGATTCTTGTGCCTCAGCCTCCTGAATAGCTGGGATTACAGGCGCCCAGCACCACGCCCAACTAATTTTTGTATTTTTAGTAGAGATCGGGTTTCACCATGTTGGCCAGGCTGGTCTTGAATTCCTGACCTCAAGTGATCTGCCTGCCTCAACCTCCCAAAGTGCTGGGATTACAGGTGTGAGCCACCACACCCGACTCTTCCATCTCAGTAGAAGGTTCAAAAGAGCTAAATACTTGAGGAAAGAAGATATAATTGAGGCAAATACTGAGAATACCACAGAGGGTGAGAAGACCAAAGCATGAGGAAGAAAGTTATAGATGTTTGGTTTCCATGATATTTCTGAGATATTAAAGAAATACAGAGGAGCATAAATGGTTCTTAGTCTAAATGAATTACAATCTAGTAGGAGAAACTACATGTCCTTTATGTAGGGGTTCCCAGGATCATCCTTAGTTTCCACAATTTGCTAAAAGGACTCAAAAGGTTCAGGAAAAGTTGCTATACTCTCAGGTACAGTTTTTTGTTGTTGTTGTTGTTTGTTTTGTTTTTTTTTTTTTTGAGATGGAGTTTTGCTTGTTGCCCAGGCTGGAATGCAATGGTGAGGTCTCAGCTTACTGCAACCCCCACCTCCTGGGTTCAAGCGATACTCCTGCCTCAGCCTCCTGAGTAGCTGCAATTACAAGCACCTGCCACCACACCTGGCTAATTTTTGTATTTTTAGTAGAAATGAGGTTTCCGCCATATTGGCCAAGCTGGTCTTGAACTCCTGACTTCAGGTAATTCACCCTCTTCAGGCTCCCAAAGTGCTGGGATTACAGGCGTGAACCACTGCGCCCAGCCTAATCTGTATCCTTTTGCTGTAATAAACTGTACCTGAAGCCAGGCATGGTGGCTCATGCCTATAATCCCAGCACTTTGGGAGGCCAAGACAGGTGAATCACTTGAGGCCAGGAGTTCAGGACCAGCCTGGCCAACATGGCAGAAACCCCATCTCCATTAAAAATATAAAAATTAGCCGGGTGTGGTGGTGCATGCCTGTAGTCCCAGCTATTTCAAAGCCTAAGGCAGAGTATTGCTTGAACTCGGGAGGTGGAGGTTGCAGCAAGCCAAGATCGTGCCACTGCACTAAAGCCTGGGCAGCAGAGCAAGACTCCGTCTCAAAAAAAAAAAAAAAAAAAAAAAAAAGGATACAGGTTAGAATTAGCAAAGGGAAAAGGTGCATAGACCAAGTCCAGGAGAAGCCAGGAATGAGCTTCCAGTTGCTCCCTCCAGCACAGTCCCACAGATAGTGTTTCATTCTCCCAGCAATTATGTATAACAAGACATATGAAGACGTATGAAGTCTTGCCAACCAGGGAAATGCACCCAAGCCTTGGATTCCAGGTTTTTTATTGGAGGTCCTGCAGGCATGCAGCACCTATGTGACTGGTCTTGGCTACTCACTTTCCAGCTTCCCAGAGATCAAACTGACATACAGTGGCCAAGGGCCTCAGGTATATAAAACGGGTGTGAGCTATAGGTCACATCCCGGGCATAAACTCTCTGGTTAAATTGATACAGTATGGCCCAAACTCTCAAGCTCTCCTCTTATCAGGCAGGATATTCCAAAGGGGCAGAGGTAACCTCCCAGGAGCTACTCAAGGGTCAATCCTTTGTTTGGAATGTGCACAATTTGAGTAACCTAAGCTTGCTAAGTTAACCCCTTATTGCACACCCAAGAAGTGTGTTATGTTGACTACAACATTTTAAAAAAATTATCTAAGTTTTTCATCTTCCTGATGGCAGAAAACTTGATGTAGTCATATTTGAGTTAATTTGCTTTTGTTTATTTTGCTTTTAGTCATTTAAATTTTAAACTCAATCAATACCATATTCATTCTCCCTTTTATCTATCACTGATTTGAAGGTCCAAGGGTTTAAGATGGCCATGGCATATGTGGGGAAAGACATTAGATTTTGGGAGGCATTCTTGGTTTACCGTGGCATATGTAGAGTGTGCATTGCCTCCATTTCCCCCCCTCCCACAATAAAACATCTGCAAATATTTCTTTTTGTTGTGAAACTGGGTCTTGCTATGTGGCCAAGGCAGACCTCAAACTCCTGGGATCAAGTGATCATCCCTCCTCAGACTTCTGAGTAGGGGGTATTGCAGGCACAGGTCACCCTAGCTGGCTAACAATATAGGTTTTGTTTTTGTTTCTTTAGAGACTGAATCTCGCTGTTGCCCAGGCTGGAGTGCAGTGACTATTCACAGGCATGGTTATAGTGCACTGTGGCCTGAGACTCCTGGTTTCAAGTGATCCTCTCACCTCAGCTTCCTGAGAAGTGAGGACTACAGCAGTGCACACCTGTGCTTGACTTCCATTGGATTTTGACTGTGGGCCCCGCCATGGACCCCACTGAGATAGTCTGAGATGGCCTTTGGTGCCTACTTATTACATTCTCCTTATCCTGACTCAAGTCATCCAGGCCTCTCTACTTCTGAAAGCCTGGGAATCTTTTCTTTCTTCCTCTAAAGCTATAAGAAATTGGGTGAAAGAGTTACTTCAGATCCTGTATGCCTAAACACACCTCACAATCAGAGTTCTACTGAAAAATGATTTTCTTTTTTCTTTTTTTGTTTTTTTTTTTTTTTTTTTGAGATGGAGTTTCACTCTTGTTGCCCAGGCTGGAGTGCAATGGCGCGATCTCAGCTCACCGCAACCTCTGCCTCCCGGGTTCATGTGATTCTCTTGCCTCAGTCTCCTGAGTAGCTGGGATTGCAGGCATGAGCCACCCAAGCCTGGCTTATTTTGCATTTTTAGTAGAGATGGGGTTTCTCCATGTTGGTCAGGTTGGTCTCAAACTCCTGACCTCAGGTGATCTGCCCACCTCGGCACCCCAAAGTGCTGGGATTACAGGCGTGAGCCACGGCACTCAGTCCTGAAAAATGATTTTCTTTTTCTTTTTCTTTTGAGACAGAATCTCGCTCTGTCGCCCAGGCTGGAGTGCAGTGGCGCGATATCGGCTCACCGCAAGCTCCGCCTCCCAGGTTCACGCCATTCTCTTGCCTCAGTCTCACAAGTAGCTGGGACTACAGGTGCCCGCCACCACACCCAGCTATTTTTTGTATTTTTAGTAGAGACGGGATTTCACCCTGTTAGCCAATATGGTCTTGATCTCCTGACCTCGTGATCCACCTACCTTGGCCTCCCAAAGTGTTAGGATTACAGGCGCGAGTCACCGGGCCCGGTCGAAAAATGATTTTCTTAAGTGTCCTGGAAGTTCTAGAATTTCCACCCACTAGCACCTTTTGAGGGGTGGGATGAGAAATCTCACTAGTATCTAATGCTTTTTTCTTTTCTTTTCTTTTCTTTCTTTTTTTTTTTTTTTTTTTTGAGATGGAGTTTAGCTCTTGTTGCCCAGGCTGGAGTGTAATGGCGTGATTTTGGCTCACTGCAAACTCTGACTCCCAGGTTCAAGTAATTCTCCTGCCTCAGCCTCCCAGGTAGCTGGGATTACAGGCATGCAACACTATGCCAGGCTAATTTAGCGTTTTTAGTAGAGACGGGTTTCTCCATGTTGGTCAAGCTGTTCTTGAACTCCCGACCTCAGGTGATCCGCCTGCCTTGGCCTCCCAAAGTGCTGGGATTACAGGCATGAGTCACCGTCCCTGGCCAGCATCTAATGCTCTTATTCTCCTTGCTGATGCCCTTCTCTTCCAGTTCAGATGGCTTTGATCTCCTCTCTTGTAGGTGGTGGTAGTGGTGCAGTTAAGAAACGGCACATCATCCAATTAGGCGGACCCATAGGATGGATATGGGAAAGCAGTAACATCAGGCAGGAAGATCAGATGGGAATAAAATTGTGGAGAGCTTTGGATGCAGTAGAGAGCCACAGAAAATTATGGGACAAGGGAGGGACATAGGATGAAAGCTGTAATTAAGGAAGAGTAATCTATTGGTAGTGTGGATCTTTGTGAAATATATTTGAACACACTTTGTAGGGCAACAATATCTAAATAAAGAAATCATATGATTAAGAAAAACAAACAATAAATTCGTTTTCTGGACTTGAAGTCCCATATATGTGAACAAAGTACGAAGTACGATTGTTTTACTCATGTGAAATTAGGAAGGCTAAAACGATGGAAGATAATTTTCTGCAAACCACGCTGATTTGAAAAACTTTAAGCTAGTGGGTTTGATCAAATTACATGGGATTCTTTCAAAACCAGTCTGCTCAATTTTACCTCTCAGTTTTCCTTCTCTACCACCGTCATCTGGGGAATAAGAGGGACTTGTCTTTAGTAGGCTTGAATCCTGTACACCACCTATGTAATGAATTTTTAGCAAATTAAGGGAGCTGATTTTTGAACACAAAATTTCCATTCCTAGTATGTGAATGTTTTCAAGGTGCAGCTTCAAAAATATACAATACGGTTTGAATTCTGGGGAAGGAGTGTTCAACTTTGGGGTGGCTTTAGGGGATAACAGATAAGTCTGAATTTTGAAGGAACTAAAACAAAGGGAACAGCGTGTACAAAGCAGGGTGGCCTTAGAATTGCGGCAGCATGAAGCTGAGAGTGGCGGCGACTCTCAGCTTCATGCGGGATCATGGAGGGATTTGTAAGTGGGTGAAGACACGTGGGACAGACTTCAGTTTCTGGACCCACCCAGGTCAGAATCAACTTGAGATGCTGTCAAAATTGAATAACTGAATACGGAGGTGGCCCAAGCACCTGCTTTTCATTAAGCTTCTCAAGTGATTCGCATGCAAACTAAGGTTTAAGAGCTACTTCCAAGCAAAAAACAAAACAAAACAAAAAACCCCCAAGCTTAAACAGGAACCAATGGAGGTGGGAGGGGTGGCGGGAAGAGCCGTTGAATTTCATGTGATTAAGTAAAAGAATTTCTCACTTGAGGCCTACGGAGATTGTGTTTAAGGGCAAGGTCTTGAACGACGGCTACGTTGCCTAGCCCTCCGCCATTGCCATCCTATGTAGTCCTCCAGGAAAATTGTGATTTTAGCAAAGCCTTTCATGACCCACTCCATCTTTCTCTAAAGTCCAGTACCGCTTCATTAGTATTGGAAAAAAAAAAAAAAAAAAAAAAAAACTTATATACACTTCTTAAAGTTACGTGTTTACAAAAGCTTGTTTCATCCACTCCGTTTCTATTCTTCAAGTTCCTTAAAAGCTGCGCCATTTTTTGAGTGAAAAATGTGCGTAACTTCTGATATCAGCGTAGAGAGCTGAGGGAGGGAGGGAATAAAATAAGAGGGAGGGAAGAAATAAAAAAGAATCTTGAAGTTATGAATTATTTGGGCATCAGTATTGAGGTTTATTTTTACTTGATGATGCTATATTTATGCAATAAAAACATTTGCCAACCTATTAATTCCTGGGAAAACGAACCTTTAGTCACTTTAAAAAGCACATCACTGACTTTGAAAATTAACTTCACCTTTTTCATTGGGGAAACCCTTTAAAAATTTCCAACTTGCACGAGAACTTCCCTCCCTTATTCTTCATACTCAGTCATTCATTCTAGAGATGAGTAAAATTAGGTTGCAATATCTATGCTGCCTCCAGAGTACCTCTTTCACACAGTATTTTTAGAAAATTATTTCCTTGTTTGCTCTTCAGTACCTCCACTCCTTCCTCCTGTGACCCTCCCACCATATTTACCCCTCCTACAAGACCAGATCTCCAGTAATGAAACGAGAGTTTTCCAAGCAGTTACTTAATTAACGGCATTGAGTAGACAAGTGAGGTCCCGCCCCCTAGGAGGAGCTAACACCGCGGACCGAATCAGGCGGATGGTCGATAACAAATGAACCCTCAATCTTTTCAGAGGAGGAAACACACACAAAGGCCCAATCAGAGACCGCGGCTCCAAGAGCCCAGAGGGGGCGGGGCTGGACAAGCACCACCCGCTTCCCAACCTCCCGCCGCGGCCGACTGAGCCTCGCGGGCTCCGACAGGTCCCGCCCCCTCGCCAGGCGCGGCCGCTATTGGGCGGCGAGCTCCTCGCCGAAGCCTCAGTTGCTGGGAGAGGGAGGGCGGGGGCGGGGCCTGAGGTGGGCCGGGGGAGCGATGAAGAGAAAGGCGGGGAGGCAAGGGCGGGCTGGGCGTATTCGACGAGCGCCGCGGCGGTTGGCGTAGCGGACGGGGTGCAGCCTCCCCGGTGCGAGGAACGGTCTCCGCTGACAGATCCCCTTCTTCCGGCCGCGCCACTCGGGAGGCGGATCCCCTGGGCCTGAGGAGGCTTCCCCCGCCCGGCTTGCTTTCCCTCCCTCGCTGGCGCTGCCGCGAGTCCACCGAGCGGCCTCTTGAGGAGCAGCCGCAGGAGGAGGAGGAGGTCGTCGGGGGCGGCGGGCGAAGACCGCGCTCTTGCTTCCCGGGCGGCGGCGGGGGCAGGACAATGGAGGTGGCGGTGGAGAAGGCGGCGGCGGCAGCGGCCTCGGCGGCGGCCTCCGGGGGGCCCTCGGCGGCGCCGAGCGGGGAGAACGAGGCCGAGAGTCGGCAGGGCCCGGACTCGGAGCGCGGCGGCGAGGCGGCCCGGCTCAACCTGTTGGACACTTGCGCCGTGTGCCACCAGAACATCCAGAGCCGGGCGCCCAAGCTGCTGCCCTGCCTGCACTCCTTCTGCCAGCGCTGCCTACCCGCGCCCCAGCGCTACCTCATGCTGCCCGCACCCATGCTGGGCTCCGCCGAGACCCCGCCGCCCGTCCCTGCCCCTGGCTCGCCGGTCAGCGGATCGTCGCCGTTCGCCACCCAAGGTGAGAACCGGCTGCGGCCGCGGGGGAGCCCGGGGAGAGGGCCGGGAGGGGGCGGGCGCCCTTGTTCTGCGCGACCCGCTGTCATGTCGCCGCCGCCCGGGGTGCGCGGCGGGGGAGGGGCGAGCAGGAGGGTCTGTGCTGGCGACGGTGACATGGAGGGCCCGCGCTCTGCGGCGTGCTGCGCTCGGCCAGCAACTTCCCCGGGCGCTGTGGACTTGACCGCGCCGCCGCCGCTGCTCCGCGTTCTCTACAGCCGGGCGGCCCCTGCCACCCGCACTTTTGCAGACCTCTGCGGAGTCTCCTGCAGCCGGAATCTCGGGTTCTTTGCCGGCTGCATCCAGTTAACTGCTACCCGCCCGCTGCTTCCACAAAGCTTTGTCCAGGTCCATATGATCCTGATCATCTCGTCTATACCCACGTTATTTGAGCTGGAGGGGAGAAGGGAGGGATGAAGATGAAGTGATGGTGACTTTCTTTCATGACTGATTGCAGATCGGATGTCATTTATTTCTTATCTTGCATGTTTGGGGCTCTTTACCTTAATGAGTTCCCAATTCTCTTCCCTCTCCTCTGCTGGGGACAAAGGAACCAAGAGACGTTGTTTTGTTGTGTGTCTCTTTCAAGGGTTTTAATTTTGAGACGGTGAAGAGAAATAATGCAGAGTGATTTGGGGTGCAGGGTTTCCTGGTATTTTATAGATAAAGCTGGAAGTTACTGTTCTCTTTGTGGTGTTTATTACTGTAGAATTAGACTTTTGACAGGTGTTCCCATTGCTAACTTTAACAGATTTGAAACATTTAAAGTAAGTTTAAGTGAATACAGTTTCGGGTAGAACACTTGGCAGTTTCTAAATTTTATTATTGCAAATATTTGAGCACCTCCTTTTAAAAAAATACAGTGTAACTGGAAAAGCATTTTTAATACTTTTTAGAGGGAATAGTTGATTTAGTTTGAAATAAAATGCTAATTTTACGCTACGTTAAGGGAAGTATGAAATGGATACTTTAGATTGTGGTCCGAGACTCATTTATTTAACTGCATGTTAGGCCCAGTATCCACTTGTAGGAGACAGTTTTCCATGGGTCTCCGTTTCTTCACTCTTGCCAGCACCCCTGCCAGGAAGATACTGACTGCCCTTTGTTTCTGTTTTTCACGGATATTATCTAAAGAGCAGCCTTGGATAGTGTCTTCCACCAGAGCAAAAGGCAGGGATACGTATTATCCAGTATAATAAGAATAATGTCTCCCTCTGGAGCGAAAGGGTAGGCATGCTTACTGCCCGTCTTAAAAGATTAGGATTCCCTAAGCTTAGGGTTCCTCTCCTGTAGAGAAGGAACTGCCTGTGTATATGTCAGCTGGCTCTCTTCACGTTGACCAGTGGGAATGTGGAGTTCCGAGAACTAGTGCAAAAATCTTGATGCTTTGGCTTATGCTGTTCCTGTGAGTAAAAAACAAACTGCCCTGTGTCTCTGACCCTTGAGTGTCTTCTATCACCATCCGTGAAACTGGTAAGTTTGTTAGCTTGCAAGTTGAACAAACTCTCAGATTCTTCACACTAGTTTGCTCTGAAGAGGCCCACTACTGGAAAGTTCGAACAGGTGAAAGCTTAAACCTTAGTTCTTGTTTGTTTGTTTGTTTTGAGACGGAGTGTCGCTCTTGTTGCCCAGGCTGGAGTGCAATGGTGCGATCTTGGCTCACTGCAACCTCTGCCTCCCGGGTTCAAGCGATTGCCCTGCCTCAGCCTCCCGAGTAGCTGGGATTACAGGCATGCGCCACCACGCCCGGCTAATTTCGTATTTTTTTTTTTTTTTTTTTTTTTTTGGTAGAGATGGAGTTACTCTAACAGGCTGGTCTCCAACTCCCGACTTGAGGTGATCCGCCCACCTTGGCTTCCCAAAGTGCTGGGATTACAAGTGTGAGCCACCGTACCCCGCCTGTTCTTATTACTTAGACGCATTTTAAGGTTGGTTTTTCCTTCCTCCCTGCCTACCTTCCTATCTTCCTACCTCCCGTTGTCCTTCAGGCTGGAATGCAGCACGATCTCAGCAACCTCCGCCTCCCGGGTTCAAGCGATTCTTGTGCCTCAGCCGGGCGCCACACCCGGCTAATTTGTGTGTGTTTTTTTTTTTTTTAGTAGCGATGGAGTTTTGCCATTTTGGCCTGGCTGGTCTTGTACTCCTGTGACCTCAGGTGATCCACCTGTCTTGGCCTCGCTAAATGCTGGGATTACAAGCATGAGCCACCCCGCCCGGCCTCTTCCATTTATATTTTAAATGGTTAAACAGGCTAGTAGCCAATTAAGGTCTGAATTGTGCATTATTATAGAATTATGATATATTGTTTGCCTGGCCATGACATATGGACTTGAATTAATGAGAACATGGGTCATAAAGTTAGCATCCTCAATTCTAAGACAAGTTTGGGATTCCATACTTCTCAAAATGTTCTACGGAATTACAATCTGAATATTTTTTATCTTTATGCTGTATTGTAAGCAAGAGTTCAATTGGGAGATGTTTTCGTTTTTATACTAAGAAAAAGGTTTTAACAAATTATACTTTAAAATAACCTCTAGGCCGGGCGCGGTGGCTCAAGCCTGTAATCCCAGCACTTTGGGAGGCCCAGGCGGGCAGATCACGAGGTCAGGAGATCGAGACCATCCTGGCTCACACGGTGAAACCCCGTCTCTACTAAAAAATACAAAAAACTAGCTGGGCGAGGTGGCGGGCGCCTGTAGTCCCAGCTACTCGGGAGGCTGAGGCAGGAGAATGGCGTGAACCCGGGAGGCGGAGCTTGCAGTGAGCCGAGATCCGGCCATTGCACTCCAGCCCGGGCGACAGAGCGAGACTCCGTCTCAAAAAAAAAAAAAAAAAAAAAAAAACCTCTAAAAAGGATTAAAGTTATCTTTAATAAATTAAAAATGCTATCCTGAGTCTTAGTAACTTAGGTATTTTCTCCCTTTATCTCTCCTTGCATACTTATTTTAATACTAGCTGAAGCAAAAGTTTAGACATTTCTTAACTAAATAATGGGTTCATTTGATCAAACCAGTTCTTCATTTTCCTAATGAATTTGTGAGTACGGGCATCACAAGTCAAGTAATATCTATTACAAAAGGGTTAAGTAGGTAGTTGGGATGGAAAACTGTGTGAGCCTTGGAGTAAAATGATAGGAAATGATGGGGAGTACAAGCAGGGGGGCAGACTCTTAGCTATAGCACTTTGTCATGTGAGTGCAGGGCAAGTATTGAAGCATCTTTTATTTGTTTAATGCAAATTCTGAATCTGGATTTTTGAACATAATTTTTCTGGTATTAGGTATTGTCAAGTAATTAAAAATGTGAATATTTATACACATAAATATATATACACACAGACAATTAATTTATGGGCCCATGCTATAGGCCAAACAATAGGTGTGTTGAGGCCAAATATGTTACAGTTCATACACTTTTTGGATTTCAAAAACTGGAGATTTGCAAACTTTAACACCACTAGAATCACCTAAAAAAAATTTATATTTTTAGGCCCCTCCCTCCTGAAAGTCTGATTCTACCTAGTCTGGCATAGTTACAGAATTCTAGAGTATAATACAGTTATACTCTAGAATTGTTTCTTTAACACAAGCAGTATTCTAAAACTGTTTCAGATCTAGTTTCCCTTTCTATAAAATACTTTTTGATGCTCTCTTTGTCATCCTAAATGAATTTCGTGGGGAAAAAAATCCTTCCTAACACATTTTTCTTACAAAAGTAAACATAATGTTTGAACTGTTTTAAAGGAGAAATAAAATGAAACAAATAACAACAGAAAAGTATAATTTATAAATGCTTAGATACAATTACACTGGCCACCAAGCTCCCATTGAGAACATTTGTTTTAAAACTTTGGTTTAACTGTCTTTTTTTCTCAGGCTACATGTTGGAAGGAATGAGGGTGAATGACCACAAGCTAAAATTGGATGACTCCTTCAGTCTTAACTGTCATTTTGTTAGTATGCAGTTATATCTAGGAAAGAGGCAAAACTTGAGAAAATGGATTTTCTTTTATGTACATTAAGAAAACAAACTGATCTTAGAGAAATGTTATGACATTGTGTACTATTTTGTGTTGTTAACATACTGTTCAGCTAACGAGTAGCGAACTGAGAGTTTGAGAGCAGTTTTTCCCTCTCTACCTAAAAGACAATATTGAAGAGCTATTTTTAACAAATACTGAGAACATAACTTTTGAAAGGTAGCACATTATTTGTCTAGAGAGGGTAAAATATAAGACTAAATCCCTTTTCCAAGATTTCTTTACTGACTGGCAGTATACAAGATATGTAACTATTCTGGGACTGATTTCTTGGCAAAAAGTATAAATCATCTCATGAGTGCAAGCTTTAATTGCAAAGGATTAATATTTAAGAATGATCTCTGTTACCTGTCAGTCCTATACATGGTTTATTCACCTGTTGGTAGAAATCAGTATTTTTTTAATTTGGGGCTATTATGAATAAAACTTAAAGGTATTTGTCATTTCCCTGAGTAAATAACTTAGAATTGGAGTTTCTTGTTTTTATGATAAATGTATGTTTACACTGCTTGTACTACTTTATAGTCCCTCCAGCAGTTCCCTCCAGAGTTTGTTCTCTCTCCCCAATTTGGGTATTGTCAGTCTTAAAAAAATTTTTTTTTTTTTTTTTAGACAGAGTCTCACACTCTGTCGCCCAGGCTGGAGTACAGTGGTGCGATCTCGGCTCACTGTAACCTCCGCCTCCTAGGTTCAGGCAATTCTCCTGCCTCAGCCTCCCAAGTAGCTGGGATTAACAGGCACCCGCCACTACACCTGGCTAATTCTTTTTGTATTTTTAGTAGACACAGGGTTTCACCATGTTGGCCAGGCTGGTCTTGAACTCTTGACCTCAGGTGATCCACCTGACCTCAGGTGATCCACCTGCCTTGGCCTCCCAAAGTGCTGGGATTACAGGCATGAGTCACTGTGCCCAGCCTGTTATTCTGTTAAATTTTAAATTTTAACTATTCTAGTAGGTGAGAAAAGCTATCTCATGGTTTTGGTTTTCATTTTTCTGATGAATAATGATGAGCATCTTTTCTTGTGCTTAGTAGTCATTCTTTTTTGGTGAGATTTTGGCTTATCTTTTGCAAATTTCAAAAATTAGGTCGTTTGCCTTTTTTTTTTTTGAGACAGCATCTTGCTGTGTTGCCCAGACTGGAGTGCAGTGGCGCCATCTCAGCCCGCTGCAACCTCCACCATGTTGCTCAGGCTGGTCTCTCAACTCCTGAGCTCAAGTCATCCATTCCTCTTGTCTCCCAAAGTGCCGTGATTATAGGTGTGAGCCACCACGCCTGGCTGGGAGTTTGCCTTTTTATCGAAAAGAAAAGTTCTTTATATATTCTGTATCCTGGTCCTTTGTCAGATACATGTATTACAGGTATTGACTCTGGCTTGCATGTTCATTTTCTTGGTGTCTTTTGAAGAGCTAAAGGTTTAATTTTTGATTAAATCTGCTTGGTTAGTGACTTTTGTGTCCTATCTAACAATTTTTTGCCTACCCCAAGTTTACTAAGATTTTCTCCATTTTTTTAAACCCAGAATTTTTATAGTTTTAGCTTTAAAATACAAACCTGTAATCCATTTTGTGAGTTATTTTTTATGTGAGGTTGAGGTTCATTTGTTTTAAAACTGTATGTTAAAACACTATTAAGGAGAGTGCTTTTTCATTATATTATTTTGGCATTTTTATACAAAAATCAGCCATCTGTGTGTGGTCTATCCTTTATTGATTTGTCCATTCAGCTAATACATAATGTTTTTTGATTATATTACTCTTCTCAGAAATTTTGAAATTTGACAATTTGTTCTTTTTCAAAATTGGTTTGATTTTTTGAAGTCATTTGTATTTCTTTATACATTTTAGAATCTTTCAGTTTCTACACAAAAGTCTGTCATGGTGTTGATTGGAATAACATTGAATCTAGATATCAATTTGGGTAAGGGGGAAATGTGTTTTGTTTTGTTGTTGTTGTTGTTTTTTGAGATGGAGTCTTGCTCTCTTACCAGGCTGGAGTGCAGTGGCGTGATCTCTGCTCACTGCAATCTCTGCCTCCCATGTTCAAGTGATTCTCCTGCCTTAGCCTCCTGAGTAGTTGGGACTACAGGCGCGCACCACTACGCCCAGCTAATTTTTGTGTTTTTTAGTGGAGATAGGGTTTCACCATGTTGGCCAGGATGGTCTCAATCTCTTGACTTCGTGATCCATCCGCCTCGGCCTCCCAAAATGCTGGTATTGACAGGCGTGAGCCACAGCACCCGGCCAAAATGTTCTTAACAATATTGATTCTTCCAATCTGTGAATATGTTTTATCTCTTAAATTCTGAGCACTGTTTTACGGTTTTCATTGTAGCATTCTTGTACAGTTTTTGTTTACATAGTATAAATATTAAATATTTTATAATGTTAAATGATACTGTATATATTTTTAAAATGTTCATTTCAAACTGTTGGTAGTATATTGAAATACAATTATTGGTTGTATCCCATTATCTTGCTAAATTCGATTATTAAATATAGTTTTTTTTTTTTGTTTCGAGGACTCCTTAGGATTTTCTATGTAGTCTACAGGGAGATAGCTTTACTTCTTTCTCTCTATTCTTAATAATTTATGTCTTCTTATTGCACCAGCAAGGACTCCAATACAATATTGACCAGAAGTTGAATTTCAGTATTAAATGAGAGAGGATTTCCTTGCCTTATTCCTCATCTTAGGAGGAAAACACTCAGTTGTTCACCATTAATATGTTAGCTGTTTTCTATAGATGCCCATTATCAAAATGAAGAATTTCTCTTCTATTTTTAATATGCTGAGAATTTTTATTATGAATGGGTGATGAATTTTGCCATGTACTTTTCCTGTGTCTATTGAAATGGTCATGCAATTTGTCTCCTTTTTTTGTTAATGTATGAATTGCATTGATTTTTAGATGTTAAATCAATCTTGCATTCTTGAGATATACCTCACTTGGTTTTGCTACAGGTATTTTGAAGCTTTGATGAATTGCCTGCCCTTTTTTAAGGTGAAATGTTCTTTGTTTCCTATAATGCTGTGTTATGGTCTACTTTGATATTAATGCCATTTTTAAAAATCTGTTTGTTTGAATGGTATATTTTTCCCATGCTTTTACTTCTAGCTTTTTAAAGTGCCTCTTGTAGATAGCATATAGTTGTCTTACTTTTTTATCCCAGCTTTTAATTTTTGCTTTTGCTTAATCCATTTATGTTTTATGTAATTGTTGGTATGGCAAGGTTTAAGACTGACATCTTTTTATTTGTTTTCTCTTTGTTCCTGCTTGGCCTCCAGTATCTTTGCTTCTCTCTCAATCCCTTAGCAGCTGCTCTCTGGTAAACTTCCCATGGACTTGCTCTGCACATGCTTAGTAGCCTTCAGCCAAGGACTTGGCAAAACCCTCACATAGACTACTGGCACCCTTTCTCTGTTCAGCTCCCTTCTCCCAAGTGCTTTGCCCTATATATTCCATCTGGTTCACAATCCCCAAATTTCTCTGGCTCCTTTGCTATGTTCTTCGTTGGCTGTAGGTCCATGAACCATGATCACAAGATAGTCCTCAGTTAGAGAATCAAGGTTTAGGGGACTTACTCGCCTGAGCTTCTCTTTCCTCATGGATCACAGTACTACATTGCCTTTTGTCCATTGTCTGAAAAGTTGCCTCAGGTATTTGTCCTGGTAATACACAGTAATTAATGACAGGAAAGCCTGTCTCAGTACTAGTTACTCTATCCTGGTGGAAAGTTGACATCAGAAGAATGCTTTTTAATTTCATTGTACCTTTTTAAATATACCCAAATGTGGGTAATTTGTAAACTTTCATTTTTAGGTCTCTAGATTTCTCTTTTTAATTTTTCTTCTAGAAGTTAAACTGTCACCTAGATGCACAAGTTTCTCAAATTTCTTTCTGCAATGTAACCTTGACCCCTTTCTCAAATTTTTTTGTTTTTTTTTTTGAGACAGCGTCTCATGCAGTGGCCACTGCAACCTTCACCTCCTCAGCCCAATCATTCTCCTGCCTCAGCCTCCCAAGTAGCTGGGATTACAAGCACACGCCACTATACCTTGTTAATTTTTTTGTATTTTTAGTAGAAACAGGGTTTTACCCTGTTGGCCTTGAACTGCTGACCTCAGGTGATCCACCCTCCTTAGCCTCCCAAAGTGCTGGGATTACAGGTGTGAGCTGCCACACCCTTTCTTAATTTTACTACCGCATTTTGAATGTACACTTAGACCAGTATTCTCCAAAATGGCATGACTGAATAAAATTATATTTTTTTCTATAAGGTAGTGTGGCACACCACATTATGCAATACAATATCCATTCAGGTGAGGGAAGATATTAGAACTTCTTTTCAGAAATTGAACTTTGAAGTACTTGATATATAGTTTGTCACAGTCACATGAATAAGCATGTCAAGTGGCTACATTTCACATATACTGGATGGAGTATCCTGAGAAAAGGGACTGAGGCTGCCTCAAGCCCAAATGGTATTTGTGTGAGTTAGAAAAAAAGAGTCCTCTTGACATATATAGGACCAAAGGATGTGTGCCTTAGGAAGTGGAATGTGGACCCATTTGCCTGTAAGTCCCCATTTCCCCTCAAGTCAGGCAGTCCCTTGTACTGTATAAGCTATCTAACTGTACACAGCTGTCCTAGAGGTAATGGGATTTTGATACTGCAGACTGTTGTTTCTTTTTCTCTCCTACAAGTTAGAATTTTTTTTTTTTTTTTGAGATGGAGTCTCACTCTATTGCCAGGCTGGAGTGCAGTGGCATGATCTTGGCTCACTGCAACCTCTGCCTCCTGGGTTCAAGCAATTCTCCTGCCTCAGCCTCCCAAGTAGCTGGGAGCATAGGTGCATGCCACCACACCCAGCTAGTTTTTATGTTTTTAGTAGAGATGGGGTTTCCATATTTTGGTCTGGATGGTCTCAATCTCTTGATCTTGTGATCTGCCCACCTCAGCCTCCCAAAGTGCTGAGATTACAGACATGAGCCGTCGCACCCAGCCTTTGTAGCATAATTTTTTGTATGTACTTGTATAAGTAGGTTTATGGGTTTTAATATCTGTTTTTAACTAAATGTCTGGCCATTACCAGGCCCCTGGCATAAGACCCTTAATCTGATTTCCTAGGGAAGTCCCAAATGGAGGCTGCTCACAAAAGCCCCTTAATTTCAGCAGTTTGGGAAGTCCCTAAGTTGTAGGATATAGGGCACGTGTACAATAACCATGAAAAGTGATCCCCTGTTTCAGTTAACAACAGAGACAATTCCATTTAAGTCTGTAACTTCACCAGTGTTGTATAGATGGATGTATACTTGTCATTCTTGGGACGTGAATATGCAATTAGCTGACAAGGGGATTAGCTGGCAAGGAGATCCCTGTCCTATAGAAAGCTGTAGCTGTTATTGTCTCATTTTGTGTTTCATTTTATCAGTGTGTGGAGTTGATGGAACTTTAATTTTTCACCAGCTTTAAATTATTGGAATCTTTGAAGTGTTATTTTCAGTTATGATAAAGATAGTATTGCTTTGCAGGTACAACAGCATTAAAGTGGCAGAGCTAGCACTTTATAGGCTCTTATCAGTTTTATTGTGAGGTTAACAACTGATTAACCAGATCTAACAAGAAGTGGGCCTAAAAATTCAAAATTAATAAGATTACTCTTTGAAATTGACTGACATCCTCCATTACAAATGATGGACCATGCATTAAGTGTATACTGCATCTGAAAGCATTAGTTGACCATAGTGTGAAGCTATCTTGATTAGCAAAACATTTAAAAATATTTATTTCATCTTGATTTCATTCCTCATGTTTTATGCTTATATGATATATGTATAGGATGTACTAGCACTATAGTATGTGTACAATACATGTTCAAATATTTGTGTCTAAAATAACATAAACATAACTTATCTGAATTGCCTCAATATTTTTGCTTTTCATGTGGTCTTTCAAAACCTTTTCAAATGCCATATCTTCTTTGACATTATGAAACCACCTTCTCAAAAACTTCTGATTTTTTTCTAATATAAATAATCTATAGTTTCTCATCTCATAGTGTAATACATTTATTTATTTTTACTTTATTTATTTATATGTTTTGAGACAGAGTCTCACTCTGTCGTCCAGCCTGGAGTGCAATGGTGCAGTCTTGGCTCACTGCAACCTCTGCCTCCTGGGTTCAAGTGATTCTCATGCCTCAGCCTCCGCAACAGCTGGGATTACAGGTGTGCGCCACTACACTTGGATAATTTTTGTATTTTTAGTAGAGATGGGGTTTCACCATGATGGCCAGGCTGGTCTCAAACTCCTCACCTCAGGTGATCCTCCTGCCTCAGCCTCTCAAAGTGCTGGGATTACAGGCATGAGCCACCACGCCCGGCCTGGTATAGTACATTTAAAAGAAAAATGTCTGCCTGGCGCAGTGGCTCAAGCCTGTAATCCCAGCACTTTGGGAGGCCGAGACGGGCGGATCACGAGGTCAGGAGATCGAGACCATCCTGGCTAACACGGTGAAACCCCGTCTCTACTAAAAATACAAAAACTAGCCGGGCGAGGTGGCGGGCGCCTGTAGTCCCAGCTACTCAGGAGGCTGAGGCGGGAGAATGGCGTAAACCCGGGAGGCGGAGCTTGCAGTGAGCTGAGATCCGGCCACTGCACTCCAGTCCGGGCAACAGAGGAGACTCCGCCTCAAAAAAAAAAAAAAGAAAAAAAAAGAAAAATGTCTTCTATAGGAATTAGGAATCCTGACTACCAGATCTTTATTTTGTTTTGATTATGGGTGAAGAGTCTCCCTGGTATCTCTTACCACAGGCAGCAGTGTTTTACAGGGTCATGCTCCTCCTGCAAGGGCAAGTAAGAGAAGACTAAAAAAAGAAAAAAAACCAGCCATGGAAAAGCATATAGGTGGAGAGATAGATAGTGGAAGCCAGATAGGTTGAACAATGAGAGGGAGATGAAGAGACATAGTTGGAAAGTTGAGACAACTCTGACGTGGGGAGGAAAGGGATAAGGTAATACTTAAGGGGAGAAAAAAAAAATAAGTTGAGGAAGATTTCTTTCTTTTTTTTTATATAAATCGGAGAGGCTTAAACACATTTAAATGGACATGGAAAGGATCCACGAGAACTATGGAATATACAAAAAGAAAAAAAATTGCTGCGGCTTCTGAGAAAGCAGAACGGCATTGATGTAAGGCACGGGTAGAGATGGGTGACTCTCGATAGGAGACACACTTTATCTTGTGAACAGGAGAGAAGGTAAGAATAGGTGTTAAATACAGGTGTGTGTGTCCTCAAAATGGATGGAATTTCTGTATTCTGAGCCCCCCACTGATTTCTCCCTTAAATAGAAAGTGAGGTCATCTGCTGAGAATGAGAGGGTAACAGGAGTGGAATAAGGTTGAGAAGGGAGTTTTGAAGTTGACCAATAAAATGTAGTGTTAGTGCAGGTTGTGTTGAGGCTTGTTTGCTGCTAGAGACCATGAATTAACAGCGATACCTGTCTGTCTTCTTATAGTGCTATCTAGTGCCTCTTTGAAGCAGGGTGTTTCAGGGCAGTGCTACTCAAGGCATGATCCACAACCTATTAGGGTCTGAAACAAGATAAGGAGCTTGCCACAGAATGTTAACCAGTGTACTGCTTCCTTCCTCCAGCTGAACTAAATGTCAGCTGAACTAAATGATCTTGGTTGGTTTACATTCTGACACAAGCTCGTAAATTTTTTTTTTTTTTTTTTTTTTTAGTAGAAACAGGGTCTCATTTTGTTAGGTTGAACTCCTGGACTCAAGCAGTCCTCCTGCCTCAGCCTCTCCCATTCAGTCCCTTACAATGGTTAATAATTGCTTATGTTGGCTGGGTGCATTGGCTCACACCTATAATCCCAACACTTTGGGAGGCTGAGGCGGGCGGGTCACCTGAGGTCGGGAGTTTGAGACTAGCCTGGCCAAGGTGGTAAAACCCCATCTCTACTAAAATTACAAAAATTAACTAGGCGTGGTGGCATGTGCCTGTAGTCCCAGCTACTTGGGAGGCTGAGGCAGGAGAATTGCTTGAACCCAGGAGGCGGAGGCTGCAGTTAGCCTAGATCGTGCCACTGTACTCCAGCCTGGGCAACCGAGCGAGACTCTGTCTCAAAAACATGATAATAATAATTCCTTATGTTAAACTTCATTTCAAATTAATGTGTGGTTTCTCTCTACTTACTGTGTGCAGACTGATGCGTCATTTTGGGCAACAGTGATTTGTCTTTTTCAGTGCCTTACATTGAGAAACACATGATTGTCATTCTGTCCTGTTGTTAGTGTTAGCCTTGATCACTTGTTTAAGGTGGTGACTGCCAGATTTCTCCACTCTAAAGATATCTCCTCCTCTCCTTTTGTAATTAACAAATAACCTTTTAGGAGATACTTTGGAGTCTGTGTGAATATTCTGTTCCGAGAAAACTTAGATTGGCATCCACTGATTCTTGCCTTTATCAGCTATTACTGTGATAGTACAAAATGGTTTTCCTGTCACTCTATACTTACTAGTTGATAGTCTACTGTATGGATAACCATTTTCTTTTCCATTTATCTATCATGGGCTTATGAAATATTTTAGTCAGTATGTTATATCCTTTATTTCTTTTGACAATCAAATTGCCCTAATTTGGACAATAGAAACCTCTTAAAGTTGACAATCACGGCTCACTACAGCCTTAACCTTCCAGGCCTGAGCTGTCCTCCCACCTCAGCCTCCCAAGTAGCTGGCACCACAGGAATCTACCACCATACCTGGCGAATTTTTATTTTTATTGTAGAGACAGGGTCTCCCTACATTGTTCAATCTGGTCTCGAACTTCTGAGCTCAAGTGATCCTCCTGCCTTGGCCTCCCAAAGTGCTAGGATTATAGGCATGAGCCACGGCACCCAGTTGAGCACTTTCTTATTTCCTGACAAAAAATAATTTCTAGATTTATCTTGTACTTTTTCTATGCCGGCTCTCCAAGGAGCCCCAGTTCCTTATTTTGGTGAAATCCAGTTTATCTTTTATGGATTATTCTTTTGTGCCATATTTAAGAAATCTTTGTCTAACACAGGTATTTTATCCTGTTTTCTTCTTGGAAGTCCCATAGTTTTGAGGTTTACATTTAGATCTATGATCCATTTTGAGTTAATGTTGGTATGTGGTATGAGATATGATCTAAGTTCATTTTATATATGGATATGCAGTTTTTCTAGCATTGTTGGTAAGAGGACTCTCCTTTCTCCACTGCATTGTCTTTGTCAAAAATCAGTTGTCCATGCATGTTTGTATTTATTTCTGGACTCTCTTCTGTTTCATTGGTCTTTTTGTTTATCTTTACACTAATGTCGTGCTGTTGAGTCTGTATTAAAGTCAAGAGATCTTATGTCAGGAAAACAATAGGGAAGATGTTCTGCAGGGAATCCTTGTGTCTAACTGTAGAACTAAATTTAATGACAGAGAAAAGGGGTGACAAAGTAGTATGTACTTGTTATATGCCCCAACAATGTAGATATAATACAGTTATTCAAGAGTATAAGGGTTAATTATTTATGTGAATACTTCCTGAGGAAGCTGTTAGAGAATTAAGTTTCAGACAGCCAAGAAATGGTTTAATAGGCTCATTGATTGATTGCCTTATAAAACTTAACCAGGGCATCAAGGGATATTATTACTTTAAATAGATGCTGTGTGTTGTGGTGTAGGAATGGTGAAGGGGAAGAAGGGAGCTAATTTTCTATGTTGCTCATACTAGGGAATCAAAAGACAGTATCTAACAAAGAGAGGACTTAAGGATATTATATAAAGATAACCATTAGGACAAAAGCCCAAACCTTTCTAGATAACACAAGAAGTATTGGCAGGGCGAGGGAGGTGGTGGGAAGGGTGCAGAAAGGAGAGCAAAATAAACAAATACAGTGAAATTATATATTCTCACTGTGACAGATTTGAGACCATAAAGTGATATTAGTAAATGGGCTTAACTGACCTATTAAGAGAAAAAATATTTTTAGGTTAACATAGCAAAATCCAACTCTGTGGTTTTGTTTTTTTTTGTTGCTGTTTTGAGACTGAGTCTTACTCTCTTGCCCTGGCTAGAGTGCGCTGGTGTGATCTCACTGCAACCTCCAGGGTGCAGGCGATTCTCCTGCCTCAGCCTCCCAAGCAGCTGGTACTACAGGAGAGATGCACCATACCCAGCTAATTTTGGTATTCTTGGTAGAGATGACGTTTTGCCATGTTGGCCAGGCTGGTCTCAAATACCTAGCCTCAAGTGATCCACCCGCCTCAGCATCCCAAAGTGTTGGAATTACAGGTATGAGCCACTGCACCTAGCCCAGATCTGTGTTTTATATAAAAGATACATCTGCAAAATCAAAAAACTCAGAGATTAAGAGGTTGGGCAAAGATAGGCCAGACAAATATAATAAAAAGGGGTTATTATAGTCATTTTACACAAGGTAAAATTCAGGCCATAAATCATTAAAGAGGTAGGACACATTATAATGCTACAAGGTGCAGTCTGTAATGAAGATACGTTATTGGGTACATGGATATTCGTGACAACTTTCATTTAAAAAAAAAAAAAGCTTCAGGAGAGTCATTAGGACTTAGGAACATATTAATAATAGAAGACCTAAAATCCATCTCAGTTCAAGATAGATCAACTGGACAAAAACTTCAGTAAGCCTATTGAGGACCTAAATAACACAACTGAAAGGTAGATCTTAGGGTCATCTATTGCATATAAGAGAATATACATTTTTGTTAATGCAGATGGGATGCTCATGAAAGATGATTATTGAGGTACAAAGAAAACTCTTAAAAATTTCTCCCAGGCCAGGTGCAGTGTCTCACGTCTGTAATCCCAGCACTTTGGGAGGCCAAGGCGGGTGGATCATGAGGTCAGGAGTTCCAGACCAGCCTGACCAACATGGTGAAACCCTGTCTCTACTAAAAATACAGAAATTAGCTGGGGTGTGGTGATGCGTGCCTGTAATCCCAGCTACTCAGGGGGCTGAGGCAGGAGAATTGCTTGAACCTGGGAGGCAGAGGTTGCAGTGAGCTGAGATTGCACCACTGCACTCCAGCCTGGGCGACAGAGCAAGACTCCGCCTCAAAAAAAAAAAAAAAATTCCCCCCAAATAGGTATAGCATTATACTTTGGCATTATACTTTTTGGGTGAAACTGAGGAAAGGAAGATAATCCATTATATTGCCGGTGGGAATGCAGAATGCTAAAATTGGAAGGGAATTTGGCAATATCTAGTAAAATGCAAATGCATTTCCTCATTGACCTGGCAATTTCCACTTCTAGGAATGTATCTCAGAGATACAAATGCAAAAGAATAAAGTGAGGCGTGCACAGGGTTATTTGTTTGTAGTACTGTTGATAGTAATGAAAGATTGATATGACCACCAATAAATGACTGGTGGAATAAACTATGGTATATCACTGCGCAGATATAAAAAAGGAATGAAAAAGATATGTGTACTGCTGTGGAGTGAATTCCATGATGTATTAAGTAGAAATCAAGGTGCAGAAGAATGCATATTATGTGCTACCCTTTGTGTGTCTGTGTGTGTGTGTGTGTTTCTTAGCTCTATCCACTAAAAGGATCTAAAGCAACAGTATCTCCATGACAATAAGAAAGAGAAAGAGAAAATATGTGCTTATATTTACAAATAAACAACGGAGGCCAGGCATGGTGGCTCGCAGCTGTAATCCTACACTTTGGGAGGCAGAGACAGAGGTTGCAGTGAGCAGAATCCCTTGAATCCAAGAGGCAGAGGTTGCAGTGAGCAGAGATCAGGCCACTGCACTCCAGCCTGGGAGACAAACAGAGACTCCATCTCAAAAAAACAAACAACAGAAGAATAAATAACTAAAAATGACTGCTAGTGGGGCCAAAAAAATTGGGAAGGAATTAGAGAGGAAAATTAGACCTCTGTAAATGTAACAGTATTGACTTTGGAACTATGTAAACGTTTTGTGTAACTAAACAAATATAAGTAACTTTCCCGGCTTCCCCAGCAAACAAGACAAATGAACATTGTTGTGTATCAACCAGGTAGTTTTACCTACATAGTAAAGGATTTTTGAAACTGATTTTAAAATCACAATATTGATTGTGCATTCCTAGTATGCTATATTGTAAGCACAAAAAAAACTTAACATTGCATTCAGTGTTGTGTTTTTAGTGGTTTTGTTGGTATTTTGAAACTATTCAGATTTCATGTGACATAAAGCAAACAGATACTTGTGGTAATATCATTAGGCATAGGAATTCCCAGGATAATGATGAAGGAAAGCTCCAGGATGGCATCTTGCAGCAAGCTTGAAAAGGTTTGGAGCTGGGAGAAGGACTTCATATTTCGGAGAAGGATACATTTCAGGGCACAAATGTAAAACTCTTTGATTAGCTGATATATTTGAACATACTGAAAAGGGTTTGCAGTTCTGTTGGCAAGTTTGCTGCTGATTTAGTGATAAATCCTTAAAAACTAAACAGATTTTTAAAATGCAGGCAATTGATAATTCGAGAATGAAATTGCTTGAGAAAGGAAATGTACTATACTCTGCAGCTCAGTTGTGAATATTATTAAATGTTCATAATATCTAAATATGTGTTTGTTTCATTTATCAGATTTTCAACTAAAATTATAAATTTGTTGGAAAACTAATAGAAATAAATATCAGGAGGATAAGGAGGGAAAGATTTTTGGATGGGGGCTTATCTACATTTTCCACTGTAAGGCGGGACAGGTAATTCTTGTGGTTTATAAATCTTGGAATGTTGTAATTTAAAAAGAAGTTGGTTTATGTACTAGCATAATTACAGGAAACTGAGAAGTATATTGATTAATATTATAGGTCAAGGTAAGTTATTTTGGTCTGGGCATGGTGGTTCATGCCTGTAATCCCAGCACTCCGGGAGGCTGAGGCAGGAGGATCGCTTGAGGCTAGGAGTTCAAGACAGCCTGAGCAGCATAGCAAAACCCCTGTCTTTTTATTTATTTATTTATTTATTTATTTATTTATTTATTTATTTATTTTGAGGCACCGTCTTACTCTGTGGCCCAGGCTAGAGTGCAGTAGTGCAAACACAGCTTACTTCAGACTTTATCCCCTGGGCTGAAGTGATCCTCCTACCTCAGCCTCTTGAGTAGCTG
This sequence comes from Rhinopithecus roxellana, assembly GCF_007565055.1. Taxonomy (NCBI): domain Eukaryota; kingdom Metazoa; phylum Chordata; class Mammalia; order Primates; family Cercopithecidae; genus Rhinopithecus; species Rhinopithecus roxellana. The sequence continues at coordinate 54,658,728 of NC_044554.1, read as the reverse complement.
GGCTGGGACTACAGGTGCATGCCACCACACTCGTCTAGTTTTTGTTTATTTTAGAAGTCAGGGATTCATGAATGAGCAGTATCAGTTGAGCAAGTGGCTCAGTGCTCCACAGAAGGGGTAGGAGAGGGAAACTTTGATAAGGTGTTCTTGACATCAAGATAGTAGAAAGTACCTAGTTAGAGACTAGTTGACAGTTTCTGATTCATAAAGTCACTGGAGGTTAGTTGGTTTCTGATTAGTTAAGCTTAAGTTCACCTTGAGTTTGGTTTCTTTTTGCTTAAGTAGGAACCTGAGTGCTGTGGCCATCTCAGCATAGTGGCCTCCCAATTCATTATTTTAATAGGGATTAAAAAGACTAAAAGTTAAGGCTCCATCCTTGACTTTTTAAAAAATCGAACCTTCCCTTAATAAATTCAATCAATTCTCCTTTCTACATCACAGAAATCTGTTGCCTTCTTTTTTTCTTCCTTAGTTCAGGCCGTCTTTATTTCCTAAGACCATTTCAGCTGCTTCCTAATTGTCCTTCCTACCTCTTAGGGTGCCTTCTCATTTTTGTTGAAGAGGTCTCCCCACCATGAACTGAAAACTTTAGGATGCTTAAGCTTTTCAAAAAGTGTGAGGGAAATACATGTACAGTTAACAAATTAAGTGAATAATTATGTAACCACCACTTAGATCAAGAAACACACATTGCCAGTAATCCCAAAAGTTCCTTGTCTGCTACATTTTTATCACCCCTTCCCTCTCCCTTAGAAGGTAACCGGTTGTCCACCCTTTTCTTCTTTTTGACAGGGTCTTGCTTTGTTGCCTAGGCCAGAGTGTAGTGGTGCAGTCATGGCTCACTGCAGCCTTTATCTCCTGGGTTCAAATGATCCTCCAGCTGTAGCCTCCTGAGTAGCTAGGACTATGGGTGTGTGCCAATATGCCTGAATGAGACGGAGTTTTGCTCTTGTTACCCAGGCTGAAGTGCAATGTCGCGATCTCGGCTCACTGCAATCTCCACCTCCCGGGTTCAAGTGATTCTCCTGCCTCAGCCTCCCAAATAGTTGGGATAAAAGTCATGTGTCACCACGCCTGGCTAATTTTGTATTTTTCAGTAGAGACCGGGTTTCTCCATGTTGGTCAGGCTGGTCTCGAACTCCCGATCTCAGGTGATCTGCCTGCCTCGGCCTCACAAAGTGCTGGGATTACAGGCATGCCACCACGCCTGGCATTTTTTATTTTATTTTGATTTATTTTATTTATTGTTTTTGAGACAGAGAGTTTTGCTCTTGTTGCCCAGGCTGGAGTGCAATGGTGCAATCTCAGCTCACTACAACTTCCACCCCCCGACTTTGAGCGATTCTCCAACCTCAGTCTTCCAAGTAGCTGGGATTACAGGCACGCGTCAACACGTCCGGCTAATTTTTGTATTTTTAGTAGAGACAGGGTTTTGCCATGTTGGCCAGGCTGGTCTTGAACTCCTGACTCAGGTGATCCACCTGCTTTGGCCTTCCAAAATGCTGGGATTACAGGAGTGAGCCACCCTGCCTGGGGCATGATTAAGTTCTTAAATTTTTTTTTGTAGTGATGAGGTCTCATCGTGTTACCCAGGCTGGTCTTGAACTCCTGAGTTCAAGCAATCCTACCACCTCAGTCTCCCAAAGTGCTGGGATTACAGGCATGAGGCACTGCACTTGGCCTGCCCCACTTTTATGTTAACAATTCCTTCATTTACTTTATGGTAAATGCTGTAACCTAGCTTTGTCTGTTTTGGGACTTTGTGTGAAAGGAATGGTGCTGGTGTATTTTATTTCTTCCTATCTTCATTTAACATTGAAGGCGTCATCCATGTTGTTGCATATAGCTATAGTTTATTCACTTTTAATGCTATGTAGCATATAGCTATAGTTTATTAACTTTTAATGCTATGTAGTATATAGCTATATTTTAATGCTATGTAATACTTTGCACAAATATGCCACAATTAATTTTTCCATTCTGTTGTTGCTGTGTATTGGAAATGTTGCTTGTTTTTTGCTCTTTTTAGAGCAATGAAGCTATTAACATTCTTGTTAGTATTTCCTGCTGTTTATATATGTGAGTCCTGAGGTTTTGGTGGGATTTTTTTGTTTTTTTTAATACACCATAAAGCAGAATTCCTGATCATAGAGAAGATGAACGCTCAAGTTAACTTTTACCGACTCTCATATACCCACCAGCAGTTCATGTATGTTCCTGCTGGCTGAGATGTAGATATTCACTAACATTTTGCATTATCAGTCTTTTTATTTTTTGGCAATCTTGTGGGTGTTTCCTGTTAACTTATTGGGATCTGAGAAGCTTTTCCTAAGTACCACTTAGGTTGAGCACTTTTCATATCCATCATTTGGATTTCAGCTATTGTGAAGCACTTGTTTGAATCTCTTCCTATTTTTTCTTTTTGTTGGGTTATTTAAACTTTTTTTTTTTCATTTTTTAAAATGTTATTATTTTTAAGACAGAGTTTCGCTCTTGTTGCCCAGGCTGGAGTGCAATGGCGCAATCTCGGCTCACTGCAACCTCTGACTCCCAGGTTCAAGCGATTCTCCTGCCTCAGCCTCCACGCCCGGCTAATTTTGTATTTTTAGTAGAGATGGGGTTTCTCCATGTTGGTCAGGCTGGTCTCAAACTCCCAACCTCAGGTGATCCACCTGCCTTGGCCTCCCAAGTTATTATTATTGTTTTATGAGACTTGATCTTGCTGTGTTGTCCAGGCTGGTCTCAAGCTCCTGGGCTCAAGCAATCCTTCTGCCTCAGCCTCCGAAATATCTGGGATGACAAGTATGTGCCACCATGTCTGGCTGTTTTAATTTTAATAGGACTTATTTTATATTCTCGCTATCTTCTTCCATTCTATTTGCCTTTTTTATAGGGTCCTTTAGTTTTTGAATTTGAATTTTTGAATTGTATGAATCTCTGTGGTAAGTACTCTCGTTTTAAGAACCTTTCTGAGCCAGGCACGGTAGGTAGCTCACACCTGTAATCCCAGTACTGTGGGAGGATCACTTGAGCCCAGGAGTTTGAGACTAGTGTGGGCAACATAGGAAGACCTTGTCTCAAAAAAATAAACAAACAAACAACAAAAAAAATAAACGAGCTAGGCGTGGTGGCACAAGCCTGTGATCCCAACTACTTGAGAGGCTAATGTGGGAGGATTGCTTGGACCCAAGAGGACCCAGGGCTGCAATGAGCCTTGATCGTACCACAGCACTCCAGCCTGAGTAACAGAGCAAGACCCTGTCTCCAAAAAAAAAAAAAAAAAAAAAAAAAAAATTCTTTTACAAGCTCTATAGTTTTTCCTTCACATTTGGGTTTTCGTTTCATCTGCAGTTGATTTGTATGTATGGTGAGGTTGCAGTCCAGTTTCACTTTTTACCTGCTGTCCAGGCCCCATTAGTGGAAAACAGTACCATTCTTTTCCCAGTGCTCTACACCGCCATGCTTCTGTGCTTATAAATTATGTATGCGTGAGTCTCTTTCTTTCTTAGTAGTCTGATTTTCTCAGGCAGTTTTGATCTGTTGATTTATTTGTTACTGCCTGCACTAGGGCCACACTTTTTTTTTCCTTTTAGAGAAAGGGTCTTGCTATGTTGCCCAATTTGGTCTTGTACTCCTGATCTCAAGCTGTCTTCCTGTCTTGGTTGGTCTTGGGATTACAGGCATGAACCTCTGCCTGGCCCACATTCTCTTTACAATAGTTTTTGATAGCTGGCAAAGCAAGTCCTTATGTAACCCCTCACCAATACCTGTAATTATTTTTTGGAGGCATCTTCTAATTATTTTTTAGCTAGTTGAATTATCCCATAAGAATCCACGTATCAGGTTTCACAAAAAACTTGATAGGCTATTAATTGGGATTATGAGAAATTGATAAATCAGTTTGGGGAGAATATTATTATGCTTCTTAATTTTTTTCCTTTAAGTCAGATGGGTAGCGTGCTAGCATCCTAACAAAGTTTGAAGGAGGCACATTGCACACATGTGCCTGAAAACCTGATCATTATTCTTATGAACCACAAAATGATCTTATGCTTTCTTCAGCGACTTTTTTTTTTTTTTTTTTTTTTTTGAGACGGAGTCTTGCTCTGTCGCCCAGGCTGGAATGCAATGGCCGGATCTCAGCTCACTGCAAGCTCCGCCTCCCAGGTTCACGCCATTCTCCTGCCTCAGCCTCCCGAGCAGCTGGGACTACAGGCGCCCGCCACCATGCCCGGCTAATTTTTTTGCATTTTTTAGTAGAGACGGGGTTTCACCGTGTTAGCCAGGATGGTCTCGATCACCTGACCTCGTGATCCGCCCGTCTTGGCCTCCCAAAGTGCTGGGATTACAGGCTTGAGCCACCACGCCCGGCCCAGCGACTTGTTAAGTATAATTATTCCCGTTGGGATTTTGTATGTCTTCTCTTAAAGGTTATGATGCTACTGTAAATAATACTCCATTTTAACTTCATTCTACCTTTTTGTTCCTGGTAAATATAAATACAAATGTGTGGGGTTTTTTTCCTTTTTATTATTTTTTGTAGCAATGGTGTCTCACTATGTTGCTCAGGTGGGTCTTAAACTCCTGGACTCAAGCGATCCTTTCACTTTCGCCTCCCAAAATGCTGAGAGCTTTTGGCCACCATGCCTGGCCTGAATGTCCTTTATATCTTAATTTGTTTTTGTTTTTTTGAGCCATGGTCTCACTCTGTCATACAGGCTGGAGTGCAGTGACACAGTCATGGCTCACTGCAGCCTCAACCTCCTGGGCTCAAGTCATCTTCCCACCTCATCCTCTCGAGTAGCTGGGACTACAGGCATGTACCACCATGCTCAGCTAATTTTTGCACATTTTTGTAGAGGTGGGGGTGTCTCACTTTGTTGCCCAGGCTGGTCTCAAATCCCTATACTCCTCTGGCCTCAAATCCCTACACTCCTCTGGCCTCAAATCCCTACACTTCTCTTGGTCTCCCAAAGTGCTGGGATCCTAGGCGTTAGCTTCTGTGCCCGGCCCCACATGTGTTTAAAAAGTTTTTTTTTCAATAACTTTGTTAAATCTTTCTAATTCTAGTAACTTCTCTGTAGCTTTGTTTGGCTTCTTTTGTATCTATCATCTGCGAATAATGACAATGTTTATTATTTCCAATCTTTATGCCATTTCTTTTTCTTGCTTTATCATGCTGCCTGAACTCTCCATTGGTGAATAAAAATCAAGCCAGTGGATATCTTTATCTTATTCCTGATCTCAGAAAGGAAGCTTCAACATTACACCATTAAATAGGAAGTTTGCTGTAGGATATTATGTAGATCCTTTATAAGTGTATAGATATTCCCATTGGTGAGGGAGGGATTCCTGCCCTAGGTTTATGAGGTTGGCCCAGTACATAATATCTGACACTGGACAGATGAAATTGACAACAGTTTATTAGTCACATAGACTTATATAGCCCTGGGGAGGACACTACATTGCCAGGCGGGGCCACATGATGGTTGCATTTGGGATGGAGTAAACAAACAGGTACTTTGGGAGGTAGCCTTTTTATGTATTATCATGAAATCGGGGGTGCCCCTGGTTCTCACAGGACGATGGGATTGGGTTGTTTGAATAACTCTATACGCTGGCAAGGAACTGAAACTCAATATTTAAGCATAAGCAGAAATTGTGCCTGGTTGCTTTGATAAAGAGTATTTGGTTAAGTGACCCTATCTGTGAAAGTAGGGTGGGAAGGAGAACTTGTGGTTAGGCTGTTCAAGGTCCTCCCAATTTTGCCAGAATCAAGGTAGTACCTAATACTGAACCTCAATTCTAGGCCATATACCTCCCCATTTATTTCCTAATATTCAAAGAGGCGTGTGTGTGTGTGTGTGTCTTTTTTATCATAGATTGTTTTTTTTTTTTCTTGGAGACGGAGTTTCGCTCTTGTTGCCCAGGCTGGAGTGCAGTGGCATGATCTCATCTCACTGCAGCCTCTGCCTCCCGGATTCAAGTGATTCTCCTGCCTCAGCCTCCCGAGTGCTGGGATTGCAGGCATGCGCCACCACGCCTGGCTAATTTTGTGTTTTTAGTAGAGATGGGGTTTCACCATGTTGGTCAGACTGGTCTGGAACTCCTACCCTCAGAGTGCTGGGATTATAGGCATGAGCCACCACACCCAGCCTTAGATTTTTATTTTAAATATACTTTTTCTTATGTATCTAGTGAAAGCGTAATTTTTCCTTTAATCTGTTAAATGGTGAGTTCTAAGAATTTATTTTCTAATAGAAAATAACCTTACTTTCCTAGGCAGAAGTCTACTTAGTGCTGTAGGATTTGGTTTGCTAATACTTTGTTTATTGCTTTTATGTTTATGAATTACCTTGGCCTGTGGTTTTTCTTCGTAATACTTCCCTTATGAGTTTTCTTGTAGAGTTAGGCGAACTTCATAAAATGGATTACAGTGTGCTACTTACTTCATTTCTCTGAAGGAATTTGTGTAAGACTGAAATTAAAGTATTTCTTGAATATATGGTAGCAGTCAGGGACTGGGCCTTTCTTTGTGGGAAGATTTTAACTCTGGATTCAGTTTTCTTAAAGGTTTATCTATAGGACTCTTCTACTTGAGAGACTATGGTAGACAGTTTCTTTTTTTCTAGGAATTTGTACATTTTATATAAATTTTCAATTTTATTGATACAGGTAGTTGATACTAACCTCTTGGTAATTCTTTGTATCATCTAAAGTTATGAAATTTTCTTTTTCATTTCTGGTGCTGATTTTATAAGCCTTCCCTATTTCTTTCTCTTTCCTCAATATGGATTTTCATTTTACTGATTTCTTTGAAAAAATACATTAATAGTTCTATTTCATTTTATTAATTTTCTTCTATTTGGGTATATTTTACTATGCCTTGTCAAAGTTTTGAGTACTTTTTTTAAAATAGTAAAATATAACATAAAATGTACTACTTTAATCATATTGAAATATATAATTCTGTGGTATCAAGTACATTCATAGTGTTCTGTAACTTTCACTACTGTTTCCAGAACTTTTTCATCATCCTGAGCAGAACTTCTTTTTTTTTTTTTTTTAAATTATACTTTACAATGTGCAGGTTTGTTACATACGTATACATGCGTCATGTTGGTTTGCTGCACCCATTAACTTGTCATTTATATTAGGTATTTCTCTTAATGCTATCCCTCCCCCATCCCCTCATCCCACGACAGGCCCCGGTGTGTGATGTTCCCTGCCCTGTGTCCAAGTGTTCTCATTGTTCAGTTCCCACCTATGAATGAGAACATGCAGTGTTTGGTTTTCTGTCCTTGTGGTTTTTTACTCAGAATTAAGGTTTCCAGCTTCATCCATGTCCCTACAAAGGACATGAACTCATCCTTTTTTTTATGGCTGCAAAGTATTCCATGGTGTATATATGGCACATTTTCTTAATCCAGTCTATCATTGATGGACATTTGGGTTGGTTCCAAGTCTTTGCTATTGTGAATAGTGCCACAATAAACATACGTGTGCGTGTGTCTTTATGGTAGCATGATTTATATTCCTTTGGGTATATACCCAGTAATGAGATGACCGGGTCAAATGGTATTTCTAGTTCTAGATCCTTGAGGAATCTCCACACTGTCTTCCACAATGGTTGAACTAGTTTACACTCCCACCCACAGTGTAAAAGCGTTCCTGTTTCTCTACATCCTCTCCAGCACCTGTTGTTTCCTGACTTTTTAATGATCGTCATTCTAACTGGTGTGAGATGGTATCTCATTGTGGTTTTGATTTGTATTTCTTTGATGACCAGTGACAATGAACATTTTTCATGTGTCTATTGGCTGCATAAATGTTTTCTTTTGAAAAGTGTCTGTTCATATCCTTTGCCCACTTTTTGATGGGGTTTGATTTTTTTTCTTGTAAATTTACATTCTTTGTAGATTCTGGATATTAGCCCTTTGTCAGATGAGTAGATTGCAAAAATTTTCTCCCATTCTGTAGGTTGCCTGTTCACTCTGATGGCAGTTTCTTTTGCTGAGCAGAAGTTCTTTAATTTAATTAGATCCCATTTGTCTATTTTGGCTTTTGTTGCCATTGCTTTTGGTGTTTTAGTCATGAAGTCCTTGCCCGTGTCTATGTCCTGAATGGTATTGCCTAGGTTTTCTTTTAGGGTTTTTACAGTTTTAGGTCTAACATTTAAGTATGTAATCCATCTTGAATTAATTTTTATGTAAGGTATAAGGAAGGGATCCAATTTCAGCTTTCTATATATGGCCAGCCAGTTTTCCCAGCACTGTTTATTGAATAGGGAATCCTTTCCCCATTTCTTGTTTTTGTCATGTTTGTCAAAGATCAGATGGTTGTAGATGTGTAATGTTATTTCTGAGGCCTCTGTTCTGTTCCACTGGTCTATATCTCTGTTTTGGTACCAGTACCATGCTGTTTTGGTTACCGTAGTCTTGTAGTAGTATAGTTTGAAATCAGGTAGTGTGATGTCTCCAGCTCTGTTCTTTTTGCTTAGGATTGTCTTGTCAATGCAGGCTCTTTTTTGGTTCCATATGAACTTTAAAGTAGTTTTTTTCCAGTTCTATGAAGAAAGTCATTGGTAACTTGATGGGGATGGCACTGAATCTATAAATTACCTTGGGCAGTATGGCCATTTTCACAATATTGATTCTTCCTATCCATGAGCATGGAATGTTCTTCCATTTGTTTGTGTCCTCTTTTGTTTCATTGAGCACTGGTTTGTAGTTCTCCTTGAAGAGGTCCTTCATATCCCTTGTAAGTTGGATTCCTAGGTATTTTATTCTCTTTGAAGCAATTGTGAATGGGAGTTCACTCATGATTTGGCGCTCTGTCTGTTATTGGTGTATAGGAATGCTTGTGATTTTTGTACATTGATTTTGTATCCTGAGACTTTGCTGAAGTTGCTTATCAGTTTAAAGAGATTTGGGGCTGAGACGATGGAGTTTTCTAAGTATACAATCATGTCATCTGTAAACAGGGACAATTTGACTTCCTCTTTTCCTAATTGAATACCCTTTATTTCTTTCTCTTCCCTGATTGCCCTGGCCAGAACTTCCAACACTATGTTGAATAGGAGTGGTGAGAGGGGGCATCCCTGTCTTGTGCCAGTTTTCAAAGGGAATGCTTCCAGTTTTTGCCCATTCAGTATGATATTGGCTGTGGGTTTGTCATAAATAGATACATTCCATCATTTATTATTTTGAGATACATTCCATCAATACCTAGTTTATTGAGAGATTTTAGCATGAAGGACTGTTGAATTTTGTTAAAGGACTTTTCTGCATATATTAAGATAATCATGTGGTTTTTGTCTTTGATTCTGTTTATGTGATGCATTACGTTTATCGATATGCGTATGTTGAACCAGCCTTGCATCCGAGGGATGAAGCCGACTTGATCTTGGTGGATAAGCTTTTTGATGTGCTGCTGGATTCGGTTTGCTAGTATTTTATTGAGGATTTTCGCATTGATGTTCATCAGGGATATTGGTCTAAAATTCTCTTTTTTTGCTGTGTCTCTGCGAGGCTTTGGTATCAGTATGATGCTGGCCTCATGAAATGAGTTAGGGAGGATTCCCTCTTTTTCTATTGATTGAAATTGTTTCAGAAGGAATGGTACTAGCTCCTCTTTGTACCTCAGGTAAAATTTGGCTGTGAATCCATCTGGTCCTGGACTTTTTTTGGTTGGTAGGCTATTCATTATTGCCTCAATTTCAGAGCCTGTTATTGGTCTATTAAGGGATTCAACTTCTTCCTGGTTTAGTCTCGGGAGGGTGTTTGTGTCCAGGAATTTATTCATTTCTTCTAGATTTTCTAGCTTATTTGCATAGAAGTGTTTATAGTATTCTCTGATGGTAGTTTGTATTTCTGTGGGATCAGTGGTGATATCCCCTTTATCGTTTTTTTATTGCATCTATTTGATTCTTTTCTCTTTTCTTGTTTGTTAGTCTTGCTAGCGGTCTATTTTGTTGATCTTTTCAAAAAACCAGCTCCTGGATTCATTGATTTTTTTTTTTTTTTTTTTTGAAGGGTTTTTTGTGTCTCTGTCTCCTTCAGTTCTGCTCTGATCTTAGTTATTTCTTGCCTTCTGCTAGCTTTTGAATTTGTTTGCTCTTGCTTCTCTAGTTCCTTTAATTGTGATGTTAGGGTGTTGATTTTAGGTCTTTCCTGCTTTCTCTTGTGGGCATTTAGTGCTATAAATTTCCCTGTACACACTGTTTTAAATGTGTCCCAGAGATTCTGGTACGTTGTGTCTTTGTTCTCATTGGTGTCAAAGAACATCTTTATTTCTGCCTTCATTTCGTTATGTACCCAGTAGTCATTCAGGAGCAGGTTTTTCAGTTTCCATGTAGTTGTGTGGTTTTGAGTGAGTTTCTTAATCCTGAGTTCTAGTTTGATTGCACTGTGGTCTGAGAGACAGTTTGTTGTGATTTCTGTTCTTTTACATTTGCTGAGGAGTGCTTTACTTCCAACTATGTGGTCAATTTTGGAATAAGTGTGATGTGGTGCTGAGAAGAAAGTATATTCTGTTGATTTGGGGTGGAGAGTTCTGTAGATGTCTATTAGGTCTGCTTGGTGCAGAGCTGAGGTCTTGGATATGCTTATTAACCTTCTGTCTCATTGATCTGTCTAATATTGACAGTGGAGTGTTAAATTCTCCCTTTATTATTGTGTGGGAGTCTAAGTTTCTTTGTAGGTCTCTAAGGACTTGCTTTGTGAATCTGGGTGCTCCTGTATGGGGTGCATATATATTTAGGATAGTTAGCTCTTCTTGTTGAATTGATCCCTTTGTCATTACGTAATGACCTTCTTCTCTTTTGGTCTTGGTTGGTTTAAAGTCTGTTTAATCAGAGACTAGGATTGCAACCCCTGCTTTTTTTTGCTTTCTATTTGCTTGGTAGATCTTCCTCCATCCCTTTATTTTGAGCCTATGTGTGTCTCTGCTCGTGAGATGGGTCTTCTGATTATAGCACACTGATGGGTCTTGACTCTATCCAATTTGCCAGTCTGTGTCTTTTAATTGGGGCAGTTAGCCCATTTACATTTAAGGTTAATATTGTTATGTGTGAATTTGATCCTGTCATTTGATGTTAGCTGGTTATTTTGCCCGTTAGTTGATGCAGTTTCTTCCTAGCATCGATGGTCATTACAATTTGGCATGTTTTTGCAGTGGCTAGTACTGGTTGTTGTTTCCATGTTTAGTGCTTCCTTTAGGAGCTCTTGTAAGGCAGGCCTGGTGGTGACAGAATCTCTCAGCATTTGCTTGTTTGTAAGGGATTTTATTTCTCCTTCACCTATGAAGCTTAGTTTGACTGGATATGAAATTCTGGGTTGTAAATTCTTTTCTTTAAGAGTATTGAATATTGGCCCCCACTCTCTTCTGGCTTATAGAGTTTCTGCCGAGAGGTCTGCTGTTAGTCTGATGGGGTTGCCTTTGTGGGTAACCTGACCTTTTTCTCTGGCTGCCCTTAACATTTTTTCCTTCATTTCAACCTTGGTGAATCTGATAATTATGTGTCTTGATGTTGCTCTTCTCGAGGAGTATCTTTGTGGTGTTCTCTGTATTTCCTGAATTTGAATGTTGGCCTGCCTTGCTAGGTTGGGGAAGTTCTACTGGATAATATCCTGAAGAGTGTTTTCCAGCTTAGTTCCATTCTCCCCATCACTTTCAGGTACACCAGTCAAACGTAGATTTGGTCTTTTCACATAGTCGCATAGTTCTTGGAGGCTTTGTTCGTTTCTTTTTACTTTTTTCTCTAAATTTCTCTTCTCGCTTCATTTCATTAATTTGATCTTCAATCACTGATACCCTTTCTTCCACTTGATTGAATCAGCTGCTGAAGCTTGTGCATGCATCACGTAGTTCTCTTGCCATGGTTTTCAGCTCCATCAGGTCATTTAAGGTCTTCTCTACACTGTTTATTCTAGTTAGCCATTCGTCTAATCTTTTTTCAAGGTTTTTAGCTTCCTTGCGATGGGTTCGAATATCCTCCTTTAGCTCGGAGAAGTTTGTTATTACCGACCTTCTGAAGCCTACTTCTATCAACTCGTCAAAGTCATTCTCCGTCCAGCTTTGTTCTGTTGCTGGTGAGGAGCTGTGATCTTTTGGAGGAGAAGAGGCGCTCTGATTCTTAGAATTTTCAGCTTTTCTGAGCAGAACTTCTTTACCCATTAAGCAAGAACTCCTCCCTATTGCCCCTTCCTCCTAGCCCCTCGTAACCTCTTTTCTACTTTCACAAATAGAACTTTTTATTTGCCACAATTAGAAAACAGATTATTAGACTGTGGTTCATATCCATCAGCTCATTCAACTTTAGCATGTGTCTCATCCCCAGTGGCTTTTCCAGAACTGCTGCCTTCACTATGAAGCTCCATGAGTTTTTACAATTCAAACCTGGGGTTCTTCAGCATTTTTACTTTTCTACTGAAGACATCTTGGAGAGGATAAATAGATTGGCAAGCCTTTTCTGTGTCTTTTCCAGTGCTATCCGGAATCAGTGTATTGACCACATCTTTCACGTCATTTGTCTGTACCTCTTAGGTCATGATTTCCAGTATCTTCTTCTGGATTTGGCAGACCTGTTGGTGCAGAGCGTAAGAGATCTTCTGTATCTGATTGTTGGTTTTTTCATAAAACCAATACAGAACAGATGAAACAAATAATCATCAGTAGTCGTCTTGATGTCAACACGAGCTTCAATCATGGTCTGCCATTTTTTGACCATGGAACACATTTTGTCACGGAGTAAGACCCATGCCATGGAAGTTAAATCAGGCAGCTTTTGGCCTGAACATCTTTGGTAATCAACTTGAATTTTCTAAATGCAACTTCATCATTCTGCAAGTCAACAAGACTTACTTCAAACACATAACCCTTGAGACCATCAGATGCACTTTTTGTTCCTTGAGTTCTGATGACTAGTGTCTTTCCGATATTTCTTGGACATAGCAGGAGTTTTCACATCATAACAATCTTTCTAAGAAAATGGATCAAATACCTTCTTGGCTGCCTTTGCTGCCTTTCGTAAGGCGCTTGTTCTTGACAATCGCTATCGTGCTGCTCCTCTTTCCTTCTGTCCTTGTGAGTTTGCCTGTTCTAGAACCTCATACAAATAGAATTATACAATATTTGTCCTTTTCTGGTCTGACCGATTTCCTTTAGCATAATGTTTTCAAGTTTTATCTATAGTGTAGCACGTATATCAGATTTCACTTCTTATGGGTAGATAATACTCCATTGTAAGGGTATAGCACATTTGATTTACACATTGGTCTTTTAGTGGATATTTAGGCTGTCCACTCTTTAGCTCTTATGAATAATACTGCTATGAACGTCAATGTCCAAGTATCTGTTAGTCCCTGTTTTCAGTTCTTTTTGGGTGTGTAGGAGTAGAATGGCTGTCAGCTTTTTGGTGCACGACCAAACTGTTTACCATAGCAGCTCCACCATTTTGCATCGTGTCAGCAATGCCCAAGAGTTCTAATTTCTCCACATCCTGGATAACATTTATTTTTCCTTTAATTTTTTGGATGAAAGCCATCCCCAGTGGGTGTGAAGTGATAAATCTCATTGTGGTTTTGATTTGCATTTCCCAAATGATGTTGAAAATCATTTCATGTGCTTGTTGGTTGCTGTTTTTTTTAATCTTTGGAGAAATGTCGGATAGGCACAGTGGCTCAACACTTATAATCCCAGCTATTTGGGAGTCTGAGGTGGAAGGATCACTTGAGCCCAGCAGTTCAAGACCAGACTGAGCAACATAGGGAGACCCTATCTCTACAAAAATAAAAGTAAAAAAATTTAGCCAGGCATGGTGGTACATGCCTGTAGTCCCAGCTACTCAGGAAGCTGAGGCAGGAGGAGCACTTGAGCCCAGGAGGTAGAGGCTGCAGTGAGCTGTGATTGTATCACTGTTCTCCAGCCTGGGCAACAGGATAAGACTCTGTCTCAAAGAAAAGAAATGTCTATTCAAGTTCTTTACCTATTTTTGAATTTTTGTTGTAAAAGTTTATATATTCTGGATACTAAGCACTTACAAGATACATGATTTGCAAATATTTTCTCCTATTCTTTGGGTTGTCTTTTTACCCTCTTGATAATGTCCTTTGATGTACTGTAGTTTTAATTTTGGTGACAGAGACATCCTGCAAAGTAGCAGAGTAGGAATCTCTAGGAGTTAATCTTTAACATTGAAACAACCAGCAAGCTGGAAAAAATGACCAGAATCAACTTTCAGTCTGTGGAGCCAGGGGAGTGCTTGATGAAAGGAGAGGCTACTGCTCTTGCAGAATAGTTTGGGGAAAGTCTCAAATGGACTGTGCCAGCCATCAAGAAGCAAAAATAAGCCATCCCTTACAAGTTGGAAAATTACAGTTCTAAAGTTACCACAGTAACAATATCTGAGTTTATCCTGCTTGGAGCTTATTGAGCATCTTGCATGCATAGATTCATGTTCTTCATCAAATTTAGGAAGTTTTTGGGTATTAATTATTCCATATGTCGTTTGCCTCTTTCTCTTCTAGGACTTGTTTCAATGGTTTTCCATAGGTGCCTTAGGTTCTGTTAGTTTTTTCTTTATTTCTTTCATTTTAATCTTCAGACTGGATAAGTTCAATTTTTTTATCTTCAAGTTTGCTGATTCTTCTGCCTGCTCAAATCTACCATTGCACTGCTGTATGAATTTTTCATTTAGCTCGTAGGCTTTTCAGCTTCAGAATTTCTTTTTGGTTCTTTTTTGTAATGTGTGTCTCTTTACTGACATTCCCTGTTTGTTCATACACTCTTCTGATACGCTTTAGCTCTTTGTGCATAGTTTCTTTTCATCATTGAGCATATTTGAGACAGTTGATTTAACATCTTTGACTAGTAGTTTTACTGTCTGGGCTGTCCCAGGGATAGTTTTCTGTCAAATTATTTTTTTCTTATAAACCAGCTATGTGCTTTCTATGATTTATAATTTGTTTGTTGAGAACCAAACAATTTAAGTATTATAATGTGGTGGTAACTCTGGAAAACAGATTCTCCTTCTACTCAGGGATTTATTTTGTTGTTTGTTGAGGTCTAAAGTTGTCTATTAGTATAGTGACTTTTCCAAGCGATTTTTGTGAAGTCTTTGTTCCTTGTTATATGTGTTACTGAAGTTTCTGTCCCATTATCTCTGTATCTGCTTGCAGCCTCTCAGATATTTTAAAATGTCTAGATTTTTAAAAATTAGTGTGCATTCCTTTTTAAATGCTCTGATAAATGTCACCAGAGAAGCCGCCCCAAGCCTAAGGGGGTCAAATGTAGCCAACCATCTCTGCTGATCCTCAGGGAACTGCCATACCAATTAAATCACATCCCAAAATTTTAGAGCACAAAGTCTTTACTGTTCACTATAGCAACAGTGAGCCATTTTAGGAATGCTGTCCCCATGTTGCAGCAGGACTATGGAATGGGTCATGGTAGCTGGTTTATGCATGCCAGTCTCTTACCAAAGATAAGACAGTCACCTTGATAATAACAATAACCTTATCACAGCTGTCTAAAATAGGTATTATTTCCCAATAGTCTAATACAAGTCCATCTTCCATTTTTCCCCTTTTCCCAAAAATGCCCTTTATATCTGTTTATTATTGTTATTATTATTATTATTTTGGAGATGGAGTTTCGCTGTTGTTGCCCAGGCTGGAGTGCAATGGCGTGATCTCAGCTCACTGGAACCTCCGCCTCCTGGGTTCAAGTGATTATCTTGCCTCAGCCTCCCAAGTAGCTGGGATAACAGGCGCCCGCCACCACACCCAGCTAATTTTTGTATTTTTAGTAGAGACGAGGCTTCACCATGTTGGCCAGTCTGGTCTCAAACTCCTGACCTCAGGTGATCTGCCCGCCTCCACCTCCCAAAGTGCTGGGATTACAGGCGTGAGCCACCAAGCCTGGTGTTATTATTTTTTAAATAGAGACAGGATCTCACTATGTTGCCTAGGCTGCTCTTGAACAGCTGTCCTCTAGTGACCCTCCCACCTTGGCCTCCCAAAGTATTAGGATTACAGGCGTGAGCCACCACACCTGGCCATGTTTCTCTTAATCTGGAATTACTTCCATGATTAATATGAGTGGTGACTCATGCCTGTAATCCCAGCACTTTGGGAGGTTGAGGCAGGACCACTTGATGGCAAGAGTTCAAAACCAGCCTGGGCAACATAGCAAGACCCCATCTGTATTTTAAAAAAGAAAAAAAGAAACAACAACAAAAAGAAAGATGTTAAACCTTACAATAAGGAGTGTGTCAACTACAACTATACCAATATAGCTGTTTTTCACCTATCAGGCAAAAATCCAAATGTTTGTTAACATACTGTATTTGAGACTTTGAGAAACTGGATATTGTTATACATTTCCAATAAGTGCATTTGGTTGTTTCTAACAAAATTGCAGGTTCTTTTATCCTTTGACCCACAAACCCACTTCTACGAATTTATTTTAAGGGTACATCTGCCACTGGTAAAGTGACATGTAGACAGAGTTATTCACTGAGTCATCATTGTAATAGCAGAAGATGGAAAATAAGCTGTAAAAAAGACTGAGGTACATACAATGTGGGGGGGAAGAATGCAGGTAGATCTGTATTTACTGTTTTGGAGTGATCACCAGGATGTATTGTTAAGTGAAAACAACAACAACAACAACAACAAAAAGCTGCAGTACAGTGTTTTTTGCAAGAAGAACTTCTAGGAAAAAGGGGGAAAAACACCCAGATACCAGAAAACACGGCTTAATAAAAATGATTATTTATAGAGAAGGTGAAGTAGGGCAAATGGATTTGAGTGATAAAGATGGAAGAGAAATTTGCTATACTTATTTAATATAGTTTTTTACTTTTGAACCCATGTAAATGTTTTACATATTCAAAAATAAGTTTATATCTAAACAAAAAGTAAACTCTAAAAGTAGTGAACCTACAAAATGTATCAAATTGACAACATAGCAGCATATTGTGGGATTTTATTATTGATTCTGACAGTCTGTTTCAACTAATGCATCTTAGTCTTTAACAATATTTCTGCTGGATTTAGGATTCTAGTTCGGCAATTTTTGCACTTGGAAGACAGCCTTCTACTGTCTTCTGACTTACATTGTAGCTGACCAGAAGTAGGCTAACAGTCCTACTTTTGTCTTTTTTCATGATAATTCATCCTTTTTTCTTTGTATTTAAGACTTCTCTTTGTCTTTGATTTCTGCAGTTTTAGGATGGCATATTTATTTTCTTTCTTTATTTTTTTTTTTTTTTTAAAGTAATGGGGTCTTATTGTGTTGCCCAGGCTAGTCTCAAACTCCTAGCCTCAAGCAATCCTCCTACTTCAGCCTCCCAAAATGTTGCGATTACAGGTATGAGCCACCATGTCCAGTCTAGTGTGATATATTTAGATGTTAGTTTCTTTTTATTCTTCTTGGAAGTCATTGGACTTGGGAAACTTGTAGGCTCTGTTACTTCGCTTCTACAAAATTCTTGCCCATTTTGTTTTCTCTCAGTCCATCCTTTTGAGACTCTGATTAAATGCTTGTTATGTAATCTATATGTATATGTCTGTTTTTGGACTCTATTCTGTTTCATTGTTGATATTTCTCTCCTTTCTCGAATACCACTCTGTTTGAATTACTGTAGCTCTATCCATAGTAAATCTTGAAATCAAGGAGCATAAGTCCTCCAAATTGGGTATTTTTTGAATTGTTATTGCTATTCTCTGCCTTTTGCATTTTCATTAAATTTTAGTGTCAGTTTGTCGGTTACTACAAAAAGATTCCCTGCTGGGATTTTAATTGGGATTGCATTGAATCTTGAGATCAGTTTGGAGACATGGAAAATCTCAACCGTATTGAGTCTACCAATCTAATAATGTTTTTAATGTCTCTATTTAGGTCTTCTTTAATCTTCGTTTTGTGGTTTTTACTCTACATGTCCTGCATATCTTTTGTTAATATTACCCCTATTTTATGTAGCTTTTTTGGGGGAATGCTTTAGGACTTTTTGCTTATACAATCACATCACCTGTGAATATAGTTCTTTCTTTCCAATCTGGATTTTTTTTTTTTTTTTTAATTGTGTCTTTTTGCACTCACTAAAACAGTTCTGAATAGAAGTGCTAAGAGTGCACATCCTTACTTTCTTCCCAGTGACAGCAGAAAGGATTCTGTATTTCATCATTAAATATATATTAGCTGTAGGTTTTTCAGAGATGGTCTTGATCAGGTTGAAGAAGTTTCCATCTGTTCTTAGGTTCTTGAAAGTTTGTTGTGGATAGGTGAATTTTTCAGATTTTTTCCCCCTTTTAAAATTGTATTTTCTCTAGTAGAGATGAGATCTCACTATGTTACCCAGACTGGTCTTGAATTCCAGGCCTCTGGTGATCCTCCTGGCTCAGCCTCACAAAGCACTGAATTTCAGGCATGAGCCACCATGCCCAGCCAAAATTTTCAGATTTTTTTCCCAGATATATTGAGATGATCAAATATGGCTTTTCTCCCTTATTTTATTAACATAATAAATTATTTGAATGCTCATCCAACCTTGTATTTCAGGAATAAACCCTACCTAATCATGATGTATATGTATTTTTATGTATTTCTGGGTTTGATTTTCTAGTGTTCTGTTAATGATTTTTTTGTTAATTATGAGAGAGATTGGTCTATAATTTTCTTTTCTTGTAATGACTATCCGAGTTTAGTATCAGGGTAATACTGGCCTCATAAAATAAGGTTGAATTGCCTCTTTTCTGAAGGAGTTTGTTTAGGGATGGTCTTATCTTCTTTAAATGTTGAATATAATTCACCAGTGGAGCCCTTTGGGTCTAGACTTTTCTTCGTGGGAAGGTTTTTTGTTTGTTTGGTTTGGTTGGATTTTTTTTGTAGAGAAGGGGTTTCACCATGTTCCACAGGCTGGTCTTGAAATCCTGGGCTCAAGCAATCCTCCCACCACGCCTGATTTTCAATCACAAATTCAATTTTTTTTTTTTTTTTTTTTTTTTTTTTTTTGAGAAAGAGTCTTGCTCTGTCGCCCAGGCTGGAGGACAGCGGCTTGAACTCGGCTCACTGCAACCTCCACCTCCCGGGTTCGGTCTCCCTGCCTCAGCCTCCCAAGTAGCTAGGATTCAGGTGCCTACCACCACGTCCAGCTAAGTTTTGTATTTTTAGTAGAGACAGGGTTTCACCATGTTGGCCAGGCTGGTCTCGAACTCCTGACCTCAGGTGATCCGTCTGCCTCGGCCTCCCAAAGTGCTAGGATTACCTGTGTGAACCACCTGTGCCCAGCCTGTTGATTGGCTTTTGAGACAGTGTCTGGCTCTGCCACCCAGGCTGGAGTGCAGTGGTGCAATCTCAGCTCACTGCAATCTCTGCCTCCAGGGGTTAAGCCGTCCTCCCACCTCAGCTTCCCAAGTAGCTGGGACTACAGGCACACACCACCATACCTGGCTAATTTTTTATTTTTATTTTTGTAGAAATGGGGTTTCACCATGTTGTCCAGGCTGGTCTTGAACTTCTGAGCTCAAGTGATCTGCCCGCCTCGGCCGTCTTAAGTGCTGGGATTATAGGCATGAGCCTCTGTGCCTGACTCTGTGTGGTTTATTTTTATTTTTACTTATTTATTCGTGTATTTTTTGAGACAGGGTTGCCTTCTGTCACCCAGGCTGGGGTGCAGTGACGCAATCTTACCTCACTGCAACCTCCATCTCCTGGGCTCAAGCCATCCTCCCACTTCAGCCTCTTGATCCTGTCATTCAACTCACTTGAGTAATTGGGACCACAATCACATGCCACCACACCTGGCTAATTTTTGTTATTATTTTTTTATTTTTTTGAGATGGAGTCTCACTCTGTTGCCCAGGCTGGAGTTCAGTGGTGCGATCTTGGCTTACTGCAGCTTCTCTCCCTCCTGGGTTCAAGCGATCCTCCTGCTTCAGCCTCCTGAGTAGCTGGGATTACAGGCATCCGTCATCATGCCAGGCTAATTTTTGTATTTTTGGTAGCGACAGGGTTTAACCATGTTGGCCAGGCTGGTCTTGAACTCTTGAACTCAAGTGATCCTCCCACTTTGGCCTCCCAAAGTACTGGGGTTATAGGCATGGCCACTGTGCCGGCCCCCGTGTGGGTTTAGTTATAAATTTATTTACACGTTTTATTTTCCTGTATATGTTATATCTTGGTGAATATCTTGTGCATGCTTAAAGAATGTGCCTTCTGCTCACATTGTTTTTTCTTTTTCTTTCTCTCTCTCTTTTTTTTTTTTTTTTTTTTTTCCGAGATAGAGTTTCGCCCAGACTGGAGTGCAGTGGTATGATCTCAGCTCACTGCAACCTCTGCCTCCTGGCTTCAAGCAATTCTCCCTCCTCCTCCCGAGTAGCTGGGATTACAGGCATGTGCCACCATGCCTGACTAGTTTTGTACTTTTGGTAGAGATGGGGTTTGACCAGCCTGGTCTTCAACTCCTGACCTCAGGTGATCCTTCTGCCTTGGCCTCCCAAAGTGTTTTTAAATGTCAGTTGGATCAGGTTTGATTCTTTTGTTCAAGTCTTCTATATGTTTACTGATTTTTCTGTCTACTGCTCTATTGATTTCTGAGAGGAGAGAGTTGAAATCAACAAATGGAATGTGGATTTGTCGGTTTTTTTTTTTTAGCTGTATCAATTTCTACATTATTTTTTCAGAAGCTCTATTAATTAGATGCATATGCATTTAGGATTATGTCTTCATAAGTTAACCCCTTTATCATTACTCAATGTTCTCACTTTATCTCTTGTAAATAGTCCTTGTTCTGATGTCTGCTTTGTCTGAGAGCATTATTAAGTCCTCCTGGTTTCATATTATGAAGGATGTTCACTGTGTACTAGTTACCATTTTAGCTCGCTATATCTTGGGCTGCATTTTTACTACTTGCCTGAGTCCAGTGAGTCAAAACATTCATAAGCAGAACAACTTACATGAAGCCCAGTTTTATTACCCACAGATGGGCAGCAAGGGACAGGAGAAGCCTAGCATTCATTGCAAATCAGTCCCTCAAGGCTTGGGAAAGCTGCCCAGAGTGGATGGTCTGTGGACCACAGCTAGGGGACCCAGGAAAGAAGGTTTATGTCTCAAGGGCAACATGATTCACTGGGCTAAAGATTAGAGGACATCCTGTTTGAGGGTGGAGGGAATGACAGGGACAGAAACTGAGGCTCTTCCAACCAGCTCCTCCTTGTCTCAGGATGCTTCATTCCCAGCATGTTATACAGTTACACAGAGGTGTGGGGCAGAGCAGGGAACTGGCTTGATTCAAAGCCACCTGGAGCACTGCCCTGTACATATGCTTATTGTTTGAATGTGTACCTGTTAGCATCCTGTTTTTCTTGTTTTTTTTTTCCTTTAACCTCTCTCTGTATATTTGAAGTAGATGTCTTGTAGATAGCATTTACTTGTTTTTTGGTTTTTTGCTATTTATGTATGTAGGAGTCAAAACCATTAGTGGTATTGACAGGACCACGGACAGCACTATTCGGCTTTATATATATATCTTCTCCCTTGTCTGCCGTGGATGTTGGAATAAAGTTGCCGGATTGGTGGTGATCCATCTCATGCTTCTGTCATTTAACTCACTTGTGTTGTGATCTACTGTGTGTAATAAGAGACTTTAAATCCACGTACATCTCTTTTGTGGAGCTGGGCAGTCAAAGAAGTGCGAGCCATTCCTAGCACATAATGTCAAAACATAAGCCCTGCATTATGCTTAGGTTTAGAAACTAAAACTTCACAGAAAGGAGATAACAAATCATATTCACATCTCAAAACCCAAAAGCTTGAAACACTTCATTTGTAGAAAAAAGGAATAAGAGGCCAGGTGTGGTGGGTTATGCGTGTAATCCCAGCACTCTGGGAGGCTGAGATAGGCGGATTGCTTGAGTCCAGGAGTTTGAGACCATCCTGGACAACATAGTGAAACTGTCTCTACTAAAAATACAAAACAATTAGTGGAGTGTGGTGGCACAGGCCTGTAGTCCCAGCTACTCAGGAGGCTGAGGTGGGAGTTTCACCTGAGCCTGAGATGTGGAGGCTGCAATGAGCCAAGATCATGTCATTGCATTCCAGCTTGGGCAACCAGAGTGAGACCGTCTCTCCCCGCACCCCCAAAAAAAAAGGAAAAAAAAAGAAATAAGGCCAGGCACCATGGCTTATGCCTGTAATCCCAGCACTTTGGGAGGCCAAGACAGGAGGATCCCTTGAGCCCAGGAGTTTGAGAGCAGCCTGGGCAATATAGTGAGACCCTGTCTGTTCATAAAAAATAAAATTATCCAGGCATGGTGGTGCAATTTTGGCAATTTTATTGTATAAATATCATAGGGTATACTTACACAAACCTATATGGTATAGCCTACTCCACAACAGGAGAATATGGTACAGCCTGTTATTCCTAGGCTACAAATCTGTACAGCATGTTACTGTACTGAATACTGTAGTGTTCATCTGTAACACGATGGTATTTGTACATCTAAACATATCTAAAACCTAGAAAAATACAGTGTAAAAGATAAACAACAAAGGTACGCCTGTATAGAGCACTTATGAGTGGTGCTTGAAGGACTGGAATTTGCTCTGGGTGAGTCAGGTAGTGAGTGATGAGTGCATATGAAGGGGGCCTAGAACATTATGTATTTTTATATGACTGGCAGCTCAGTAGGCTTGTTTATACCAGCATCACCCTAACCACATGAGTAATGCATTGCACTTACAATATTATCAATATTACCACAGCTTTCACTAGGTGATAGAAATTTTTCAGCTCCATTTTATTTTTATTTATTTATTATTATTTTTTTTGAGATGGAGTCTCACTCTGTTGCCCAGGCTGGAGTGCAGTGGTGCGATCTCAGCTCATTGCAACCTCTGCCTCCTGGATTCAAGCAATTCTCCTGCCTCAGCCTCCCGAGTAGCTGGGACTACAGGCACATGCCACTGAACTCGGCCAATTTTTGTATTTTTAGTGGAGACAGGGTTTCCTCATGTTGACCAGGCTGGTCTTGAACTCCTGACCTCAAGTGATCCACCCACCTCAGCTTCCCAAATTGCTGGGATTACAGATATGAGCCACCACACCTGGCCTTCAGCTTCATTATAATTTTATGATACCACTGACATATATGTGATCCATTGTTGGCTAAAAAAATGTTATGCAGTGGCCAAGTGAGGTGGCTCACGCCTGTAATCCCAGTACTTTGGGAGGCTGAGATGGACAGATCACGAGGTCAGAAGATCAAGATCATCCTGACTAACATGGTGAAGCCCCATCTCTACTAAAAATACAAAAACTTAGCCAGGCATGGTGGCGGGTGCCTGTAGTCCCAGCTACTTGGGAGGCTGAGGCAGGAGAATCACTTGAACCAGGTAGGCAGAGGTTGCAGTGAGCCAAGATCGCACCACTGCACTCCAGCCTGGATGACAGAGCGAGACTGTCTCAAAAACAAACAACAACAACAACAAAAAACCCGTCATGTCATGCAGCTCATGATTGTATTTACTGTGTAATATGTAGTGCTTTGTTTTTCTATTACTGAAAAAAAGATACACCTGGGGCTTGAGAATGAAATTCTGGTAGAGATGTAAATTTGGGATTTACTAACATTTGGTTTCAATTGTTCCTTATTAGGCAGAGGTATATCCATGACTCAGAATTTATTTGTAGCCTTAGAGATCATACTTTGAGGGAGTCAGTGTAGATGAGATTGTGCTGGTCCTCATTTACCTGATTCAGAAAGAGCCAGATATTGTCATCTGATTTTAGTTGGACAGTACAGGGCTTACTGCCCAGATTTACCAGGTACCAACCTAGGCTAGACTTGTTCTGTGCATTTACTCATATGAAATCCTTACAATAATCCTGCCTCAGAGTTGTTCTAATGGAAGTGGAATATTGAGCACAATAACTAGAACACAGCAAGTTCTCAATAGGATAGCTATCATCATGATTATCACGTATTACTGTTTTACAGAAGACGAAACAGAGGCTCAAAAAGATTGATTAGGAGTTACAGAGCAATCAAGGCTGGGCACAGTAGATCACGAGGTCAGGAGTTTGAGACCACCCTGACCAACATCATGAAACCCCGTCTCTACTAAAAATACAGAAATTAGCCAGGGATGGTGACGCATGCCTGTAATCCCAGCTACTCAGGAGGCTGAGGCAGGAGACTCGCTTGAACCAGAGAGGCAGAGGTTGCAGTGAGCCAAGATTACACCATTGTACTCCAGCCTGGGTGACAGAATGAGACTCCGTCTCAAAAAAAAAAAAAAAAAAAAAAAGGAGTTACAGAGCAATCAATGAAGAGGGCTGATCTAGATCTTGTACCGTTTTAAAGTCTACGCTGTATCTCCATTTTAATACTTACCATGCAGAGTGTGCACATGACATGTCATTAGTGGTTGTGTGACCACAGGCCAGTCATAGCACCCAGTTTCCTCATCTGTAAAATGGGGGTAACACTTAATGTTTTATATAGAATGTCTAGAGTTCTTAGCTGTGTGAAGCTGGAGGCATAATGAAAATTAGGTTTACTCCATCTTTCGTTTCTCTGAAATGCATTGTGACATCTTTCCAGATTTTAAGTATTAATTCTTTGCCAATACTGTGTGTTTGGATAGATCTTCCAGCTTGAGGCTTGTCTTCTCATTTTGTTCATGGTAATATTTTCACTAGCTGTAGTTCTGTAACAAAGAACTGTAACAAAGGTGGCTATATTAATCTTTCCCTTATAGCTCTTGCTTTTTGTATCTTGCTTAAATATTTATTCCAATAAATTTGTACTCCAAGGTCACAAAGATATTCTCTTACATTTTCTTGTGAAAGTTTTATAGTTGTTAATCTACTCAAAATAGTTTTTTTTTTTTTTTTGGATCAGATAAAGTAGGGATCTAATTTCATTCCCCACCCCCAATAATAGTTCCAGCAACATGAAAAGTTCATCCCTTTTCCCACTGATTTCTAGTGAACATCTGATATATATAAAGTGTACATTTATGTAAGCCTTACAAAATATCACACCATTTTAATTGTTATAGTTTTATAGTAGGTATTATTAGTTGGGAGGCGTGTCCCCTCAGCTTGTCAAAATTCTATGGAAATTTCCTTTGGGATTGTTACTAGAGCTGCATTGAATCTATAGATACGGTTGTGGGAGCATTGGTATCTTTACCGTCATGAACGTGCTTTCTTCATGATTTAGATATTTTAAAATGTTTTTAAATATAGCTTAATATTTTCCTGCACAATAACCTTCACAATCTTTTAAAATTTATTTCTGAGTACTTAATGCATTTTTGTTGCTATTGTAAAAAATTTTTTTTTAATTAAATTTTTGTTTGTTATTTGTTTATACAAATGAAATTGGCCTTTGGATTACTTTGTGTTTGTTCTTATGCATTTCATTAAAAAATCTATCTGGGAACCTTACTGCAGTCTTCCATAGTATAAATTATATGGCATCAAGTTTATATTACAGTTTTAACTTGTTTGTCATTATTTATTGTTTTACCAAGCACTATGAAAGACTATTATTTTTTGTTCAAAGGAATACTATTTGCATTTGTTAAAAGGAAATGATGTTTCACAATCTCTGTGGAGATCTTAAACAAAAGGAGCATGTCTCTGTTCTACTTCCAGAAATCCTCATTTTGTAGATCTAGAGAAAACCTGAGCTCCTTGTTCTTTTGAAAATCTCCCATATGGTTCTGTACATTTCTGTTGGAAAACCACTGCTAGAGAAGTTGCTAAACAGTAAAAGCATTTAGCCCATGGTGATGTGGGGGAAGGGAGTCATTTCATTTAAAATTATGAAGAATTTATGTATCGTTTAGTATTTCATGTGGGATGTATAGATAAAATCAGCATATTTACATAGACAATTATTTTTAAGTGACAGCAGGTATGAATTTAAAAAGAATGGACATTGAAAAAGAACAAAGTCACAGTTTGAATGGGATGTGTTGGTTAAGTACTCAGTATATTTGTATTAAAACTTAGAATATAATTTTGTTTTTCCCAGTTGGAGTCATTCGATGCCCCGTTTGCAGCCAAGAATGTGCAGAGAGACACATCATAGATAACTTTTTTGTGAAGGACACTACCGAGGTTCCCAGCAGTACAGTAGAAAAGTCAAATCAGGTAAGTGTATTACATCTTGAACCTTTTGCCAGCTCTTTTTTTTTTTTTTTTTTTTTTTTTTGAGACGGAGTCTCAACTCTGTCGCCCAGGCTGGAGTACAGTTGGCGCAATCGCTGCTCACTGCAAGCTCCGCCCCCCAGGTTCATGCCATTCTTCTGCCTCAGCCTCCCAAGTAGCTGGGACTACAGGCGCCCGCCACCACGCCTGGCTAATTTTTTGTGTTTTTAGTAGAGATGGGGTTTCACTGTTTTAGCCAGGATGGTCTCGATCTCCTGACCTCGTGATCCGCCTGCCTTGACCTTCCAAAGTGCTGGGATTACAGGCGTGAGTCACCACGCCCAGCCTCTTTTTTTTTAATTTTTTAGATTGAGATGGAGTCTTGCACTGTTCCCCAGGCTGAAGGACAGTGGTACGATCTTGGCTGACTTCCACCTCCTCCTCCTGGGTTCGAGTGCTTCTCTCATCTCAGCCTCATGAGTAGCTGGGATTACAGGCGTGCGCCACCATGCCCGGCAAATTTTTGTATTTTTAGTAGACATGGCATTTCACTATGTTGGCCATAGTGGTCTCGAACTCCTGACCTCGAGTAATCCACTCACCTCGGCCTCTCAAAGTGTTGGGATTATAGGTGTGAGCCACCATGCCTAGCCTCTTTTGCCAACTATTGATGAGGCAACCTAAAATGCTAGAGGTCTTTAAAATAAAAGGAGCCAAACATTAGATAATTGATCTATAAAATTATATAACGTGTTAAAAGGAATATAAAGAATAATGAATAATTCACCTTAAGAAATTAAACAGTGAAACAGGGACAATCCAGAAACTCTTGATTGCATACCCACATTCCAATCTCCTCCAGAGAAACCATTATTCTATATTTGACATTATTTCATTTCTTTGTACTTTTACTGTGTATTGACAATGAGATTTTTATTTCAAGCGCAGTTTTTCACTTTTTTTCTATTTTAATGATAAGCTCTATAATGAAACATATGAAAGACACCATGTCTTTGATCAGTAAGGTTTTTACATTTTTAAGAAAGCCTTCTTTTCTACATGGTGTTACTTTGAAAGCTTCATTTATTTTTTGGGGAAGACGGGGGAATGGTGGTGGTGGTGGTGGTGGTGGTGGTGGTGGTGGTGGTGGTGGTGGTGGTGCCGGTGCCTTCTTTTCTACATGGTGTTACTTTGAAAGCTTCATTTATTTTTTGGGGAAGAAGGGGAATGGTGGTGGTGGTGGTAGTAGTAGTAGTAGTAGTGACAGGGTCTCACTCTGTCAGCCAGTCTGGAGTTCAGTGATGTAGTCATAGCTCACTGCAGTCTCCAACTCCTGGGCTCAAATGATTCTCCCACCGTAGCCTCCTGAGTCACTGGGACTTCAGGTTTATGCTACCATGCCCAGCTAACTAAAGCCTCATTTGGTACCATTATCCAAGGTGTTGGATTTAGAGATCCAATGGTGTTTTTATTTTCTTTCTAATTTCTGTAACCCACATGTAGAACATCTCTGTTGGCTTCTTAAATCTAGATGTCAAATCTATCATGCATAATCTATAGTACTGCATTGGGGGTTAGCCATGTTGAGATTAATTCTACAGCTTGTGCTGAGTATAGTGTATTAGTCTACTTTTGGATCATGATTCATTGATGATTCCTCTAAGCAGTTCCCTTAACTTGGAACAGAAGATCTGGGAAAACTAAATCT
Organism: Rhinopithecus roxellana; assembly: GCF_007565055.1. Classification (NCBI taxonomy): domain Eukaryota; kingdom Metazoa; phylum Chordata; class Mammalia; order Primates; family Cercopithecidae; genus Rhinopithecus; species Rhinopithecus roxellana. The sequence continues at coordinate 54,630,853 of NC_044554.1, read as the reverse complement.
GGTTAGGGAAAAGCAATTATTAGCTATGTTTTTCAGGACTCTTTAGTAATCACGTGGTTAATTTTTGTACTTTCTGTTGAATTTTTAGTTTTTTGTTCCTTGGTAGCACTACAGGAATTTAAGGTTCACTTTAAATGAACATAGCCACTACTGACTAAAATACCTGTTTTTGTAGTTTGGAAAGTATCCATAATTCTTCCTGATATGAACCTTATCAAAGGCCGAAACAGACAGGCTTGCTGCGGGAGATAAACTTTCTAATTATTTAATTGTGAAACCACCCTTAAAGAAAGAAACATAATTATTTATGTAGGTTACAGTGTTGAACACTTAAGTCCTCTGAAAGTTCTCTTCTAAATACAAATGTTTTGTTTCCATCTTCCATTGCGTCATGTCACTTTGCTTTACATGTGACACCTATCGTGTCACATGTAGCTATCCTAGATATCCTAGATATTCATTAGTCATATTCATAGTAGTACACTGTGCATGCTCAATCCAGAAAACTAAAAAATACAGTAGCATAAATAATCCTCAAATGTAAAGTAGCATAAATAAATGTCAACCAGGTAGGATATTCGTATGACATGAAATGATGATAATAGGACATGAGAGTTAAAGGGATTCTAATCCAAAGGACAAGTTTAAGAGGCTTCTTTATTACCTCCATGTGATCAATTAGTTTTCAGTATGTTTTTGTTTATTTAGTCTGCTTCTGGCACAGAAACATAGTAGGAAGAAGTTAAACTAGAGATGGAGTCCAATAGACATCCTAAATGTTGATACTGGACATGCATGGGTTGGGGTAGGAAATGTGGTATGAGAGTAGGGTGCCGCTGGGGGCATTTGGTAAGGATGGAGAGTGGAGAGGTCATATGGGGGATGAATTGAAACCAGGCAGTACTTAGCAAGAGGTAGTGGGAGCTGAATTAGCTTGGTAGCAATAAGGAAAGGAAGTTACCACCCAGAGAGAACTTGATATGCCTGACTGGGTGTGGAAGGTGAGATGTTTTACTGCCTGGATGGTGCCTTTCACAGAGATCATGATAAAGAGGGTAGGAGGTAGGTAGATTTTGGATGTGATTGAGTTTGCATTGCCTGTGAGACTGTAAAGTAGAGGTGTCATCCATGGTTAGAGTGGTGCTCTAAAGAGAGTTCATAGCTGGAGATTTTGAAAAGTTTTAAAAACTTTTTGTTGTAGATAATTTCAAGCATTACCAAAGAAACAGTTGACATAACATACGTCCGTGGACCCATCACCTAGATCAATAGCCATCAACTCTTGTTTTGTGCATACTCTTGATTACCCCCAACTACTAGATTACATTGATGTTAATTCCAGCCATTATATAATGTCATCTGTAATTTTTTATTTTTATTTTTTGAGACGGAGTTTCGCTCTTGTTGCCCAGGCTGGAGTGCAATGGCGAGGTCTTGGCTGACTGCAACCTCAGCCTCCCAAGTAGCTGGGATTATAGGCACCCACCACCACATCTGGCTAATTTTTGTGTTTTTAGTAGAGACAAGGTTTCACCATGTTGACCAGACTGATTGCGAACTCCTGACCTCAGGTGATTCACCTACCTCGGCCTCCCAAAGTGCTGGGATTACAAGGGTGAGCCACCGCACATGGCCTCATCTGTAAATATTTTGGCATGTACTTAAATAAAATATTTTTTCTGTAAACATAACTACCATATGAATTTCTATGTAAAAATAAAAGGACCAGACTGGGCAACACGGTGAAATCCTGTCTGAGCGAATGAATGGATGGATGGATGGATGGATGGATGGATGGATGGATGGATGGATGGATGGATGGACGAACGGACGAACGAACGAACAAGAAAGAAAAGCAAGCAAGCTGGGTGTGGTGGTGTGCACCTGTAGTCCCAGCTAGTTGGGAGGCTGAGGTTGGAGGATCACCTGCACTCAAGAAGATGGAGGCTGCAGTGAGCCATAATTATGCCACTGCACCCCAGCCTGGGTGACAGAGTGAGACCCTATCTCAAAAAAATAAATAAATAAATAAATTTCAAATGCTTAATGATCTCTTATTATTATCAAATATCTAAGCAGTAATCAAATGGATCTAATTATTACAGGTTTTTTTTTAAACAGTGGTTTATTTCCATAAGGATCCAGTAAGGCCTACATAGTACATTTGGTTGATTTGTCTCAAAACTATCTTTTAATTAATCTCAAGTTACCCCTTTGCTTCTCTTGCTTTCCTTTTCTTCCCATTTAACATTTTTGTTGCATAAACTGGGTTGCATATTCAAAAGAGTTAGTTTTATTCTGAATTTTGCTGATAATTTCCATAAAGTCATTTAACATGCTGATTCTATGTTTTGTGAAACTGTGAATAAAAATGAAACGTAGTGGCTTGTTTAGGTTCTGGTTCCATTGCGGGAGAAGGGTAAGAATACTTTGATCCATATGTCCATGTGTATGCTCATCAGGAAGCATATGGTGTCTGGCTGTCTTTCTTTTTTCTGATGTTAGTGGCCATTAATGATCACTGCCAAGATTCTGTATTTCATGAGGGCTTTGAAAAATAGTGACATTTTAATTCTATTATTCCTCCTTATTTCTTAACTGGAATAGAAAGGGAAAGCTTCCTTTATCAATTCTTTGATTACCCTGACCTACAGTTCATCCAGGAAAGGTCAGTTCAATTTTGATTCCTTCCCTTTAGTTGACAATTTTTAGAGCAGTGAGTTAATTTCTTAGGATTCTTCAGAGGTGACTAATGAGAGGAGTGTGTGTGTGTTTGTGTGTATATGTTTGTGTGTGTCTGTGTCCCTCTGTTTGAGTCTGTAGTAGTCATTGCTGTCTCCCTTGCTGTTTTTTCTGTCATTTTCTGTTCTAGACCTTGAAGCATCCATTTCTCCTAGGTGCCTTGATTCCTTTTCATGGGAAATAATATTTGGAGACCACAGTATGGTACGATGGGTGCTCATCATCATTGAGTTGGTCACCTATCTAGGCCTTTCAGGGAATTAATTATCTAACAGAGACTTTATTTATTTATTTATTTATTTATTTATTTATTTATTTATTTAGAGACGGAGTCTCGCTCTGTTGCCCAGACTGGAGTGCAACCTCCTCCTCCCATGTTCAAGCGGTTCTCCTGCCTCAGCCTCCCAAGTAGCTGGGACTACAGGCGCGTGCCACCACGCCTGGCTAATTTTTTGTATTTTTAGTAGAGACAGTGTTTCACCATGTTGGCCAGGCTGGTCTCAAACTCCTGACCTTGTGATCTACCCGCCTCGGCCTCTGAAAGTGCTGGGATTACAGGTGTGAGCCACCACGCCCGGCAGAGACTGTATTTATAAAAGAAAGTATAAGTATATATTGACTCTTTTTTTTGTATTTTGAGATGGAGTTTTGCTCTTGTTGTCCAAGCTGGAGTACAGTGGCGCGTGATCTCGGTTCACCGCAACCTCCGCCTCCTAGGTTCAAGCGATTCTCCTGCCTCAGTCTCTCGAGTAGCTGGGATTACAGGCATGTGCCACCACTCCCGGCTAATTTTGTGTTTTTGGTAGAGACGGGGTTTCTCCATGTTGGTCGGGCTGGTCTTGAACTCTCGACCTCAGGTGATCTGCCTGCCTCAGCCTCCTAAAGTGCTGGGATTACAGGCATGAGCCACCGCGCCCGGCCTATATTAACTTTTTGTTTGTTTGTTTGTTTTTGAGATAGAGTCTTGCTCTGTCACCCAGGCTGGAGTGCAGTGGCATGATCTCAGCTCACTGCAACCTCCGCCTCCCGGGTTCAAGTGATCCTCCTGCCTCAGCCTCCTGAGTAGCTGGGATTACAGGTGCTCACCACCATGCCCTGCTAATTTTTGTATTTTTAGTAGAGATGGGGTTTTACCATGTTGGCCAGGCTGGTCTCAAACTCCTAACCTCAAGTTATCTGCCCTCCTCAGCCTCCCAAAGTACTGGGATTACAGGTGTAATCCCAGCCAAAATGTTGGTTCTTAATTGCATTGATGTAATTTGTTTTCTCTAGGGAAAAAAGTTTATATGATATATGCGTAATTTATATGCATAATATGTAATACAGTCTTGGTGCAATTAGGAATCATTTTACTTCTTAAAATAAGGCCAGGTATGGTGGCTTATGCCTGTAATCCCAATACTTTGTGAGGCCGAGGCAGGTGGATCACAAGGTCAGGAGTTTGAGACCAGCCTGGACAATATGGTGAAAGCCTGTCTCTACTAAAAATACAAAAAAATTAGCCAGTCGTGGTGGCACCTACTTGGGAGGCTGAGGCAGGAAAATTGCTTGAACCCAGAGGCGGGAGTTGCAGTTGAGTCAAGATTGCACCAAAGCACTCCAGTCTGGGTGACAGAGCGAGACTCTCTCAAAAATAAAAAAAATAAAAAAAATTAAAAAATTAAAAAAAGAAAAAAGAAAAGATATAAAGAATTATAGACTAGATACAAGAATTTCTGAAAAGATACAAATACAATTCTTAAAGTGTCACAGAGGTAGCAACTTTGAGAAGCAGCTGAGGGAACAAATGTAAAAGGATGGAATTATTAAAAGATAAAAGCTCAGAGGAAAGGCTTCGTGGAACTTAAACACCTGAGAAGGAAGTGCATCTTGGCTGGTGATGGGGTCTAGGTGTTTGACTTCAGACTCAGACTTCTGATGGGCAGAAGCAGTGTTGCTGGCATCTCTGAAGTGGATTACAGTAAAGCTGGTCCTACAAATATTGGAAAGTCTGCAAACTAGAGCTACTCCAGTGTAGGAAGGAACTGCTGCAGCTGGGATGAAGCTGCATCACTAGTGTGATGCTCACAGAAATTACATGCAGATAGGAAGAAAAGAGGAAGCTGACTATGAGAATCAAGTGCCTTCTTCTGACGTTGCATTCTCCCTCCAGCATTACCCATTGTTAGACTCGAATGTGAAACCAGCTTGTAAAGCATAAATGTTGCTTTCTGAATAAGAGTTTATAGTAGAGTGGAGTTGGAGCTGAAAATAGAAGTTGTAGAGTGTTTGTATCAAAACAGAAAGCAAGAAAGACAGTAGTTATATGTATGCACTGGAGATATTCAATCAAATCATGTGGTTTTTTGTTTTTTTTTTTTTTAAAGAGAAGGAGTTTCACTCTGTTGCCCAGGCTGGAATGCAGTGGCACGATCTTGACTCTCTGCAACCTCCACCTCCTGGGTTCAAGCAATTCTCCTGCATCAGCCTCCAGACTAGCTGGGACTACAGGCACACCCTGCCACATCCGGCTAATTTTTTGTATTTTAGTAGAGACAGGGTTTCACCATGTTGCCCAGGCTGGTCTCGAACTCCTGAGCTCAGGCATTCCACCTGCCTTGGCCTCCCAAAGTGCTCGGATTGCAGGTGTTAGCCACTGTGCCTAGCCAGCCAAATCATGTTTTAAAGTTACCTGAAATAAATAAATCTTCTCTGTGCAGTTAAGCCACCTACTTGATGAGGCAGGTTCATTTATTAAATTTTGCTTTTGACATTTAGGAATTTAAATGTTTAAAATACTGCATAACTACATATAAAACATTCATGTCATTTGAAAAGAAAATCTATAAACTTCTATCCCTGTCTTGTCTACCCATCTACTTTATTTCTTCCCAACCTCGTAGGTAACTATTAAATCTCCTTTATGGATTATCCTTCCTTTTTAAATATTATGTTAATGTACAATTTAAAAGTAAGCCATCCCATTCCATCCCATCTGTGTTAGTCTGTTTTTGCATTGCTATAAAGAAATACCTGAGACTGGGTAATTTATAAAGAAAAGAGGTTTAATTGGCTCACGGTTTCACTGGCTGTACAGGAAGCATGATGCTGGCATCTGCTAAGCTTCTGGGGAGGCCTCAGGAAACTTACAATCATGGTGGAAGGCGAAGGGGCAGCACGCTTGTCTTATATGTGGCCAAAGCAGGAGCCAAAAGAGGGTGGGAGGTGCCACACACTTTTTTCTTTCTTTCTTTCTTTCTTTCCTTCTTTCTTTCTTTCTTTCTTTCTTTCTTTCTTTCTTTCTTTCTTTCTTTCTTCTTTCTTTCTTTCTTATCTTTCTATCTCTCTTTCTCTCTTTCTTTCTTTCTTTCTTTCTTTCTTTCTCTCTTTCTCTCTTTCTTTCTTTTTCTTTCTTTCCTTTCTTATGGAGTTTCGGTCTTGTTGCCCAAGCAGGAGTGCATGGCCAATCTCAGCTCACTGCAACCTCCGCCTCCCAGGTTCAAGCAATTCTGCTGCCTCAGCCTCCTGAGTAGCTGGGATTACAGGTGTGCGCCACCATGCCCAGCTAATTTTTTGTATTTTTAGTAGAAACGGGGTTTCACCATGTTAACCAAGCTGGTCTCAAACTCCTGACCTCAGGTGATTGGCCTGCCTCAGCCTCCCAAAGTGCTGGTATTACAGGTGTGAACCACCATGCCCAGCCATGCCACGCACTTTTAAATGAACACATCTCCATGTGAACTCACTACCATGAGAACAGCACCAAGGGGGATATCCACCCCCATGATCCAGTCACCTCCCATCAGGTCCGACCTCCAACATTGGGGATTACAATTCTACATGAAATTTGGTCAGGGACACAGATCCAAACCATATCCTTCTACCCCAGCCCCTCCCAAATCTAATGTCCTTCTCACATTTCAAAACACAATCATGCCTCCCAACAGTCACCCAGAGTCTTAACCATTTCAGCATTAACTCAAAAAGTCCTAAATCTCATATTTGAGATGAGAAGACAAGGCAAGTCTCTTCTCCCTATGAGCCTGTAAAGTCAAAAACATGTTACTTGCAAGATACAATGTAGGTATAGGCATTGGGTAAATACTCCCATTCCAAAATGGAGAAATCGGCCAAAAGAAAGGGACTGCAGGCTTTGTGCAAGTCCAAAACCCAGCAGCGCGGTCATTAAATCTTAAGGCTCCAAAATAATCTTCTTTGACTTCACATCTCTCATCCAGGACACACTGGTACAAGGGGTGGGCTCCCAAAGCCTTGGGAAGCTGTACTTAACACCTGTGACTTTGCAGGGTGCAGCCCCCACAGCTGTTCTCACAGGCTGCTCTCATGGGTTGACACTGAGTATCTGTGACTTTTCCAGACTGAAGGTGCAAGCTGCTGGTGTATCTACCATCCTGGGTTCTGGAGGACAGTGGCAGTCTTCTCACAGCTCCACTTGGGAGGACCCCAGTGGGGACTCTGTGTGGGTGCTCCAGGCCCACATTTCTCCTCTGCACTGCCCGAGTAGAGGTTCTCTGTGAAGGCTCTGCCCCTGCAGCAGACTTCTGCTTGGACATCCAGGTCTTTCCGAAAATCTTCCAAAATCTAGGCAGAGAGAGGTTCCCAAATCTCACCTCTTGGATTCTGTGTACCTGTAGGCTTAACAGCATGTGGAAGCTGCCAAGGCTTATGTCTTGCATCCTGTGAAGCAGTGGCCTGAGCTATATCTGGGCCTCTTTGAGCCATGGCTGGAACTGGAGAGGCTAGGACACAGGGAGCAGTGTCCTGAGGTTTCTCAGGGGAGTGAGCCCCTGAGCCTGGCCTGGCCTGGCCTACAGAACCATTCAGTCCTTCTAGGCCTCTGGGCCTGTGACAAGAGTGGCTGCTCAGAATGTCTCTGAAATGCCTTCAAGGCTTTCCCCCTACCCCCAGTTTCTGCAGCCTGCTTGAATTCCTCCCCCAAAAATGGGCTTTTCTTTTCTACCACATGGCCAGGCTGCAAATTTTCTAAACTTTTACACTCTGCTTCCCTTTCATATATATATAAGTTCCAACTTCAGGTCATTTCTTTGCTCATGCATATGAGCATAGGTTGTTAGAAGCAGCCAGATCACATCTTGAACACTTTGCTGCTTAGAAATTTCATCCACCAGATACTCTAAATCATCTCTCAAATTCAGAGTTCCACAGATCCCTAGAGCAGGGGCACAGTCCAACCGAGCCTTTGCCAAGGTGTAACAAAAGTGACCTTTGCTGCATTTCCCAATAAGTTTATTTCCATCTGTGACCTCCTCAGCCTGGACTTCATTGTCCATATTACTATCAGCATTTTGGTCACAACAATTTAACATATCTCTGGGACAAAATTTTTGTCACCTTCCTGCCTTTTTCTGTGCCCTCCAAACTGTTTGAAATTGTGCCCATTACGCAGTTCCAAAGCTGCTTCTACATTTCAAGGTATCTTTATAGCAGTGCCCCACTCCTCAGTCTCACTTTGCTATAAAGAAATATCTGAGACTGGGTAACTTATAAAGAAAAGAGGTTTAATTGGCCCATGGTTCTGCAGGCTGTACAGGAAGCATGATGCATCTGCTCAGCTTACAATCATGGCAGAAGGTGAAGAGAGCAGGCTCATCCACATGGATGGAGCAGGAGCAAAAAAGAGAGTGGGGAGGCACCACACACTTAACTAGATCTCGTGAGAACTCAATCACTATCATGAGAATAGCACCAAGGGGTAAGTCACTCCCATGATCCACCCACCTCCCAGCAGGCCCCACCTCCAACATTGGGGATTACAGTTCAGCATGAGATTGGGGCAGGCACACAAATCCAAACCGTATTACCATCTTTCTTGAATAAGCAGTAGCATTACACACACATGCTTTTCCTGTTTTATTTTACTTTATGTACTAGTAATCTCTCCTGAGTGGTGTAAATAGAAATTACTTATTTCTTTTTATAGCTTACTGTGGAGATTAAATTTTAGATTACATCCTTTTAGAGATGCTATGTGAGGCTAAGGAAGTAGATGAGATCAATCCCTGTAATTAAAAACTACAGAATCAAAGGAAGAAGGGTGGGATCCACAGTGACAGTCAGGCTATCTGATAGGAGGATTGGCAGGTACTAAGGAATTCACATGATTTCTAGGAAGCAGGAGTCAGTGGTACCAAGCGATGTTAGAAAGATTGAAGATGATAAGACCAGAGAAAAGGTAGATTTTGGTTTATGGACCTATCAGGTATTTGGAATTTGGTTAGTGTCAACCACTGAGTGAAGTGGAAAAAATTTTTGTTGTCAAATCTGTTCTCATCTCCACATCCCACTTCCAGCAACCCTCACCGGAGCCACTGAAAAATCCTCCTAGCTTGTCATTACACGGAAACACTTGCTCCTTTTCTAATTTGTTCTGTACACTGTAGCCATTGTGACATAAAAATTCAAATCTGGTCATGTCACTTTCTTAAAAGCTTTTAATAGACTTATTTGGACAAACACCAAAATTGTCTTGTGACTCCACTTAATGTGGCCCCTGTCTCATGTCCTAGCTTCTCTTGCCAGTCTTCCCCTCAGTCGCACCACTTCAGTCATACTTGCCTTCATTCAGTTCTTTGGACCTGCTTGCTCTTCTGGCCTGGGACTTTTTCTACATGCTGTTCTCTCTTCCTAGAAGTAAAAGCCTTCACTGGGTAATCCCTCTTCATGCTTTCCCTAGCCTTCCAACCCCACTAAAATGAGATCCATTTCTTCATCATATGTTCTTACAACTTTCCGTATATTTCCTTTATGGTAATTCTCAGTTTGTAGTTATATATTGATATGCTTATTCTAATAATGTGCATCTGCCTCACATTTAATCTTCACAACTACTCAGTAATATCTGTATCATTACCCTCATATTAAAGATGAGTATTCTATGTAACCTGCCCAAGACCACTGAGCTAGTAAGTGAGGGAACTGGGATTTGAACCTGCACTATTTACAAGACTGTAGTTATCATATGGGCAGGGACCACATTTGCTTTTCCTGACTGTTCTGTTCCCACACCTAGCATAATGTTTGGGAAATACCTGGTTGAAATATTTGGGATGCTGAATTAAGGAGAAAATGTACTTACATTCTTGTCTCTGCACAGTATTTTCGTTTCATATGTATATAATGTAACACACAATGTCAGTTTAAAATTTCCCAACACCATTAGGAGGCTAACTGATTTAGCCCAGTATGGTTGGTGTATCAAGTATATATAGCTCGTGATAGGACCAGCTTTTCATTTTCTCAAAAATTCATGTGCCGTGGTTCTTTATCGTCAGGTGTGTACAAGCTGTGAGGACAACGCAGAAGCTAATGGGTTTTGTGTAGAGTGTGTTGAATGGCTATGCAAGACGTGTATCAGAGCTCATCAGAGGGTAAAGTTCACAAAAGACCATACTGTCAGACAGAAAGAGGAAGTATCTCCAGGTAATACATGAGTTATTTTCTTTTTTTTTTCTTCTGTCTTTCCCCCTGTCTTTTCTTCCTTCCTGTACTGACTTGTTTTGACACTTTTATTTTGATAAGTATTAAATATATACTCTTAAGTAAAAGAAGTTTATATTATAATTGAAATTTAAATACTTAAAAATGTTGGAAAGTGTGAATAGATGTAGAACCCTGTTTTACATTCATACTGCATGTCCTCCTGCTTCTATAAATGTCTTCAACTGGTGTGAATATAGAACAAATAGAGAAAAAAATTGCTTTTTCTTATTTTTCTTTTATCTCTAAGGTAACAACAAAGAGTGGGCTTAAATATTTTATAACTCTTTTCCTTTTGATATTCTTGTAGTAAACCTGCATCATGATTATTTGTCTGATATGTGGATGGCCAGAGAGGCTTTTTTATGTAATTATTATTTCTGGTTTTATTGTCTTGTTTTTAATGTACAGTTCACTCATATATTTTTTATTTGGTAAAATACATGCAACATAAAATTTGTCATTTTAACTATTAAATGTACAGTTCAGTGGCATTTATTACATTTACGTGTTGTGCAACCATCACTGCTATTTTCAAAACTTGTTTATCACCCCAATCAGCATCTTTGTACCCTTTAAGTAATAACTCCAATTTTCTGGCTGGACGCAGTGGCTCATGCCTGTAATCCCAGCACTTTGGGAGGCTGAGGCGGGTGGATCACGAGATCAGGAGATCGAGACCATCCTAGCTAACACGGTGAAACCCCATCTCTACTAAAAACACACAAAAAAGTTAGCCAGCCATGGTGGTGGGTGCTTGTAGTCCCAGCTACTCGGGAGGCTGAGGCTGGAGAATGGTGTGAACCTGGGAGGCGGAGCTTGCAGTCAGATCACGCCACTGCACTCCAGCCTGGGCGACAGAGCGAGACTCCGTCTCAAAAGAAAAAAAAACATAATAACTCCATTTTTCTTCCCCTAGCTCCTGGTAACTTCAAACCTATTTTCTTTTTTGTGAGACTGAGTCTTGCTTTGTCACGCAGGCTAGCTATAGTGCACTGGCACGATCTCAGTTCACTGCAACCTGTGCTACCTGGGTTCATGCTATTCTGCTGCCTGTAACTGGGATTACAGGTGTGCGCCACCATGCGTGGCTAATTTTTGTATTTTTAGTAGACAGGGGGTTTTACCATGTTGGCCAGGCTGGTCTCGAGCTCCTGACCTCAAATGATCCGCCAGCCTTGGCCTCCCAAACTACTGGGATTACAAGCATGAGCCACTGCACCCAGCCTTTATTTTCTGTCTCTGTAAATTTGCTGATTCTGGATATTTCACACAAGTGGAATCACATGGTATTTGTTCTTTGATATCTAACTTATTTTACTTAGTGTAATATTTTAAGGATTCATCCATGTAATAGCATGTATCAAAATGTAGCAAAACTTTTTTCTGTGTGTTTGTTGTTTGAGACTAGTGAAAGACTTGGTGTAATCCCAGCACTTTGGGAGGCCGAAGTGGGATGATTGCCTGAGCCCAGAAGTTCTAGACCAGCCTTGGCAACATGGTGAAACCCTATCTAAAAAAAAAAGAAAATTAACAGGGCGTAATAGTACATGCCTGTAATCCCAACAACCTGGGAGATGAGATGGTGGGAGGACCGCTTGAACCAAGGAGCCTGAGGCTGCAGTGACCTGTGATCATTGCCATTACTCTCCGCTTGCACGACAGTGTGAGATCCTGTTTCAAAAAAAAAAAAGAATGAACCATCTTTGCATTGCTGGAATTAATTCCGTATTTCATCTTGATATGTTGTGCTTTTAATATTCTTGTAATATATTACCGATTTTCTCTATCTGGTTATTTTCATTTTCATTCTGAATTCTACGTGTTTACATATTTGTATCTTCAGAAATATTTCTTGAATTTATTTATCTAATTATCAGTTTTATATGTTTTAGTTCGTTAATTTTATCTGTAATTCCTCTCAGCTTACCTTAGGGTTTTTTTGTGTGTGTTTTGTTTTGTTTTGTTTTGCTTCTTGAGACAGAATTTCATTCCATGACCCAGGCTGGAGTGCAGTGGTACGATATCAGCTCACTGCAAGCTCCACCTCCCGGATTCAAGCAGTTCTCCTGCTTCAGCCTCCCAAGTGCCTGGGATTATGTAATCCCTGTGCCACCATGCCTGGCTAATTTTTGTATTTTTAGTAGAGACAGGGTTTCACCATGTTGGCCAGGCTGGTCTCGAGCTCTTGACCTCAAGTAATCCACCCGCCTTGGGCTCCCAGAGTGCTGGGATTACAGATGTGAGCCACCATGCCTGGTATAGGCCAGCATACTAGTTTGTCAGTTTTGACACTATTGACATTTTGAGCTAGATAATTCTTTATTGCTGGGGACTGATTTATGCATTATAAAAAAAAAAGAAATGCAAATGGCTAATTACTGAACATTGTTTCAGTTATTAAAGAAATGCATTCTAAGATAGTGAAGTATGTGTCTTCTCTCTTTCTCTCTTTCTGTCTCTTTTGCATTTATTAAATTGTTAAAGATGAAAAATTTTGAGAGTTCCCCCCGTTAATATGGTTAATAGCCACTCTACACTGGTTGGAGTACAACTTGGCACAATTATTTAGCTTTTCTCTGTATGAATTACCCTTTAACAATTCTACCACTAGGAGTTTACCTTATGGAAACATTTAAATGATTTATAATTTTCATATGTTTATTTCAGCATTATTTGCAGTACTGAAAAATGAATAACTTATAAATATCCTTAGCAAGCGGTATAGTGGTTTATCTATTTTGTGAACTACTATACAGTTAGTAAATAAGAAATGAGGTGGATATATATGCTAATACAGAAAGGCATCTAAGGTAGAGTTAAGTGAGAAAAAAAAATCTTTAAAAGACAATATATGTACTGCCATTTATTGTTTTACAAAATGTAACACTGCACTATACTATATGTACTTCCATACTTAGAAAAACAACCAGAGGAATGCACACCAGGTTATTAATAGTAATAATTTCTGGAGGTAGGATTATTTCTGAAATGTTTGGATTTTGCCTTTAATTATTAGTAAGATAACTGAGGTTTACTGTTTAACCATATTTATTCATATTCTGATTTTTTTCACTTAACATGACATAAACATTTTCCAGTTTTATCCCCACACTGGCAAACTAGAGTGTAATAATGAAAATATTATTATTTCTGTGTTAATGGGTATCCTCTGTTAGGATTTTTACAAAAGTAGGTTATTTGACTACTCCTTTTAGACATTTTATTATATTTTCTTTCTCCCTTCCTCTCTTTCCATCTCTTTCTCTGCCTCTCTTGTCTCTGTCTATGAGGTCTCACAATGTTCCCAGGCTGGACTCAAACTCTTGGTGCTCAAGCAAGCGATCCTCTCAACTCAGCTTCCTGAATAGCTGAGACTACAGGCGTGGGCCACTGCGCCCTGCTGGATTTTCCAAATTGCATTTTCAAAAATTCTCCTCCCATATTTGGGATAGAAGACATCCAGGTGGTTCATACTCATTTACCAGGGCTGTCTTCTTAAGGCTTTTTAATGCAATAAAACATATTTTTAACTACACACTTAGTTCTTTCATTTACTTCTGAATTAATTTTAATTTCTTCCTGGAAAATGAAAAGATGATTTGCTTTTTTTCCTGAAATGCTGACAATATGTGATATCTTAATATCTGTAATTCTTAGTGAAAGTTATGGTATAAATGAAGCTGTAGTGTTTATATCAATAGATGTGAATTCAAATGGGCAATCGAATAATTATTTACTATTCAATTATGTTCATTTTCTTCTCTTTGTTTCCCGTTGTTTCTGCAGAGGCAGTTGGTGTCACCAGCCAGCGACCAGTGTTTTGTCCTTTTCATAAAAAGGAGCAGTTGAAGCTGTACTGTGAGACATGTGACAAACTGACATGTCGAGACTGTCAGTTATTAGAGCATAAAGAGCATAGGTACCAGCATCTTTGGTTATATATATAGATTCATATGCAGCTTTAGAGGACTAAAGGACTGCTGCCAACCCTCATCAAATGGCAGTCCGCAAATAGGTTTTGTTTAACCAGCAGTATGCTGGCCTATACCAGGGTTTATCAATTTTGACACTATTGACATTTTGGGCCAGGTAATTCTTTATTGTTAGGGAGTGATCTGTGTGTTATATGGTGGTTAGCATCCTTGACCTCTACCAACTAGTTGCCAGTAGCAACCCTCTAACCCTCCCCAGTTGTGACGACAAAATGTGGTTCCAGACATTGGCAATGTCCTATGGAGCAAAATCATCCTGAGTTGAGAACACTGGCCAACACACTGTTTAAAAATATATAGAACTAGTTGCCGGCATTGTAAAATGGGGAGATTTTACATTTTTTAAATATCTAGATTTCTGGCTTTTTTGAGAAAATGGAAGCTCTTCTAGCCCTGGGTCTGTATACATTCATGTCAACATTTGAGGCATGCCTTTTCCGGTTCATTATAGTTCCTAGCAAAGCTTACTTTTAAATCTCATCTCAACAGTCATTCAGGTCAGCAACAGATGATTTAGACAGTAAAATTCGAATCGATACAAAATATAATTGCTTATGATGGTCTAGGCTCCTGATACTGGCAGACTGGATAATTTGGACCAACAGTGAGAATGACTAGAAAACCTGCACAAAATACAGAAATTATCTATATGAAATGCTAGAGCTAATAAAATAGTAAAGCATTATTGGACAGGATTGGGTTGGAGTTGGGGCTAAGGATGGCGGGGGCCTTTTACTCCCCTTGAGGTATTTGCCTAGAGATGAGGAGTAATTTTAATAGGCTCACAGGGCTGAGAAATCACGGCCTAGAGTGCAAGGATCATGCATGGTTAATGTGTCTCCTTGTCTTGAGTTGGTACCCTGAAAGTCTACACTATTACAGTAAAGATAAATTAACTAGTAAGTGGTTCCTCATAGGGACTAAAGCTCAGCACTTAAAATTGGATTAAAGTGAAGTCATATTGCTGGCTCCTCAAGTTTCCTGGTAGAATCAAATGTAAATCCTTGCCAGAAAGACAAAGAAGACATCTAGGCCTCCAACTTACTCAATAATGAATTTTGGAAAAACGATATTCACAGAATTAGAAATAACCAGGTTTGTTAGGAGATTAGACAATGTGAACATAGTGAGACCCCAACCCCACTAAACATTTGCTGGGCACAGTGGTGTGTGCTTGTATTCCTAGCTACTTGAGAGACTGAGGCGCTCCCACCTGAGCTCCTGGGATTGCTTGAGCCCAGGAGTTCAAGGCTGCAGTGATAGTGCCACTGCACTCCAGCCTAAGTGAAAGGATGAGACCCTGTCTTCAAAAAGAAAGAAAGAAAGAAAACCCTGAAAGTTACAGTATCTGAAATTAACTCAGTAGAAGGGCTTAAGAACAGATTTGGCCTAGCATGAAATGAGAATTAATGAGCTAGAAGAAAATTAAGAAAATATCCAGAAAGAAGCGTCATCAACAAGAGGAGGATGAAAAGTAGCACTTTGGGAGGCCGAGACGGGCGGATCAAAAGGTCAGGAGATCGAGACCATCCTGGCTAATAAGGTGAAACCCCGTCTCTACTAAAGAATACAAAAAACTAGCCGGGCGACGAGGCGGGTGCCTGTAGTCCCAGCTACTTGGGAGGCAGAGGCAGGAGAATGGCGTCAACCTGAGAGGTGGAGCTTGCAGTGAGCTGAGATCCGGCTACCGCACTCCAGCCTGGGCGACAGAGCCAGACTCCGTCTCAAAAAAAAAAAAAGAAAAGTAGAAGAGATTGAAGATCTAATATGGATGTAATTGCAGTCCAGGAAGGATGGAAAATACAGAGAATGGGAAGGAAGCAATATTCAAAGACAGAATGTAATGGCTGAGAACTTTCAGAAGCTGACGAAAGGCATTTAGCCTGTATTTAAGAAGTTGCACGAACCTCTAGCAGGAGAATTAAGAAAGTAATATTTTTAAAGTGCGAAAGTAAAGTAACTTTCAAATCTAAAATTCCGTACCCAGTAAGCATATTCTTTAAATATGAAGGTGGATGAAAAATGTTTCAGGCAAAATACACTGGGAGAGCATATCCCTGATAAACTCTCACTTAAAGTACCTCTTAGCAGAAGAAAAATAATAGAAGATACAGAAAGGAATATGGAGCAATTAAAATAATAGGTATGAGTAAATCTAAATGAATGTTGACTTAGGAAACAGTATCTTGTTGGTGTGGTATGTGTATATGTATATCACATAGCAGTAAATGTGCTAAAAGGGTATGGAATTTATGTTCTAAGGTCCGTGCATAGTCTAGGAAGAGGGTAAAAAGTGCAAATATTAGATGATATGTAAAAATCTGTTTTTGTGATGTCTAGAGTAGTCACTAAAAGAATAATAAGTACATATAATTACCAAGGTATGGAGAGTTGTGGGGATGTGGAATAATCAGTATAAACAAAGGCCAAAAAAGTGAGAAAAAGAAATAAAGAACAGATGGAATATAATGAGGCCTTGGTAAGTTGGTAGATCTACAAATATACTATAATTATACTAAATGTGAACAGACAAAATGTTCCAAATTATAAGACAGGTTTTGGACTGGATAAGAAGGAAAATAGAAGAATGTGCTATTTTCTTTTTATGAGAAATATCTAAAAACTCAATATATAAAAGACTTAATGGGAAAAGACACACCATATAAATACTAACCAAAGGCAAAATGGCATAGTAGACAAAATCCATTATTTGAGATAAAGAGGGACACTTTGTAAGGATGAAAGACTCTCTTCATCTAAAATATATGAGTTATAAATTTATACAGGTTATAAACTTACAAAAAAATGACAGAACTTCAAACTAATAGAAAACTCCATAGTCACAGTGGAAAATCTTACCACTTTACGCAATAATTGAAGCCAAGTAGTGTGGCAGGTACCCGAAAGTGCTAGCTACCTAGCTACTCGGGAAACTGAGGTGGGAGAATGGCTGAAGTCCAGGAGTTTGAGTTCAGCCTGGGCAACATAGCAAGACCTATCTCTAAAAAATAAATAAGTAAATAAATAACACAATAAGCAGACTAAAAAATCGGTAAAGATAGAGAAATAAGGGCCAAGCATGGTGGCTCACACAAATAAATACATACATACATAACTGACAAAACAAGCAGACTAAAAAATCAGTAAAGATAGAGAAATAAGGGCTGGGCACGGTGGTTCACACCTGTAATCCCAGCTACTCAGAAGGCTTAGGCAGGAGAATCGCTGGAACCTAGGAGGTGGAGGTTGCAGTGAGCAGAGATGGCACCATTGCACCCTGGCATAGGTGACAAAAGCAAAACTCTGTCTCAAAAAAGAAAAAAGATGGCCGGGCGCGGTGGCTCAAGCCTGTAATCCCAGCACTTTGGGAAGCCGAGACGGGCGGATCACGAGGTCAGGAGATCAAGACCATCCTGGCGAACACAGTGAAACCCCGTCTCTACTAAAAAATACAAAAATCTAGCTGGGCGAGGTGGCGGACACCTGTAGTCCCAGCTACTCGGGAGGCTGAGGCAGGAGAATGGCGTAAACCCAGGAGGCAGAGCTTGCAGTGAGCTGAGATCCGGCTACTGCGCTCCAGCCTGGGTGACAGAGTGAGACTCCGTCTCAAAAAAAAAAAAAAGAAAGAAAAAAGATAAATAAGATTGAATAACACAATTAACATAACATCTTATGGACATTATGGAACACTGTACCCCAAAATATACGTTCTTACAATAAAATATTTTTAACTGACCATATGCTAAAATCTTAAATTTCAAAAGATTGAAAGATACTATATATTTGGAAATGAAATTCTTGTGATAACTAAAGTCTGCTGATACACGATCCTGGAATTCTAGTTTAAAGGAAAAAAGTATTTAGAAGACATTATTGAGTCAAATGATAAAATTAAGAAACATGGTGTATAGGTTAAAGTACTGTAACAAGGTCAGTTTTTTGTTTGTTTGTTTGTTTGTTTTAACTGTGCTATGAATACATAAGAAAATCCTTGTTTTTAGGAAATGCACACTTAATTTATTAAAGGGTTAAAGGGCTATGAGGAGGCAAACTAAAAAATTGATTAATCTGTATAAGGAGATATATGATCTCTATATGCTTGGAAATTTAACTTTGAAATTATTATAAAATAAGCAGTTTAATACATTTAAATCATCAATAAGAAATTCCAGTAGATATTAGGATACATTTTGATCTGAACAGTAGTGAAAATATCAGTCAATCAAGCCTTGAGGTTTTTCTTTTTAATAACTGAAGCCATATTTGGAGGACAGTTTATATTATTAAATGCATATGTTGTATGTTAAGGATAAAGTCAATTCACTAAACATTTATTGCAGTTTAGGAAAAGTAGCAGATTAAACCCAAAGTAAGTGTGTTTTAAAAGACACATAATAAAGACAAGTGTACAAATAGTCAAAGCCAAAAATTCAGTCTTTCAGAAGACTGCTAAATAATCAACAATTCTCTGTATGAGTGATTGAGAGAGCAGGCCCAAATAACCACTACCAGGAGTAGGAAGGTGGCATTACTCCATATTTCAAATGTTATAATGAAAATTTTTACATGATATTGGAAAACTCTTAGAAAATGAAGTTTTTACCAAAACTTATGCTAAATACAATAGAAAGAATCGTCCTTTAATGTTCATTCATAATTTAAAACCTTCCCACAAAGAAAATTACACATGCAAATGACACTGATAAATGCACCACATAGTTAAGGTAAAAAAATAGCCCCTTTGGCCTGGCACGGTTGCTCATGCCTGTAATCCCAGCACTTTGGGAGGCCAAGGCAGGCAGGTCACAAGGTCAGGAGATCGAGACCATCCTGGCTTAACATGGTGAAACCCCATCTCTACTAAAAATACAAAAAATTAGCCAGGCGCAGTGGCAGGCGCCTGTTGTCCCAGCTACTCGGGAGGCTGAGGCAGGCAAATGATGTGAACCCAGGAGGCGGAGCTTGCAGTGAGCCAAGATTGCGCCACTGCACTCCAGCCTGGGCTACAGAGCGAGACTCCGTCTCAAAAAAAAAGAAGCCCCTTTCTTATACAGACTTGTCTGGAGAATGGCAAAAAAAAAAAAATGAATTCTTTCCAACTTGTTATATGAAGCCAGCATAACTTTTACACCAAAACTGACAAAGAATAGAAATGGAAAATTACAGGCCAGTTTCACCCATGAAATGAATGTAAAAATTCCAAGAAATGGAAAATAAGTAGAAAACAGATGATTTGAGAGGAGGGGAAAACTTGCCTTAAATCTCGTAGTATTGTCATTTTGGGACAGTGTAATCAACCAATTTGGCCTCATTTTGGGGATACAGAATTCATTTAACATGCCAAAATCATTCATGCTAAAACCTTTCATGTCATATTAAAAGAATAAAGGAAAAAGTATATGCCTATCTCAATAGAAGCAGTAGAAACATTCCGTAAAAATTAAATATACATTCATGATATAACATCTTAGCAAACTAGAAATAAAAAAAGTATTTCCTAAGCCTGATAAAGATTATTTATAGAAAGTAGAAAACGTACTTAATATTGAAAGTCTTTGCATTGAGATGAGGAACAACATAAGGGTGACCATTTTGACCATTTCATGTAACCTTATATTAAATAAATGTAGTAAAGAAAAAGTTTACTAAGATAAAAAAATTTGAGTTGCCTATGAAAGTGTTTGAAATGTTATTATTCACAGATATGATTATGTACAAAGGAAATCCAATGTAATTATTAACTGGGTATCCCTTTTTTCTAACTGGCAACCCTATTTAATTACATGTAAACATTTAAAATCACATTATATAAAATATGTTAATTTAGAAATATTGTATTTTGTACATTTTATAGGAAAACTTAAATAAAACTCTTGATATGTATCTTCTATATCATTGCCTTTCTATCTTCTCTAGAACTTCTCTTCAGTTATCAAACATAGTC